>NC_087356.1:19851168-20203668 GCF_030014295.1 Loxodonta africana | reverse complement strand
TCCATCACGTTCTCAAGTCTAGACAATCAACAAAATAATAAATCAAGCCTTATTTGTAGCCTTTGCTGATTTCCATGGTTTCAATACTTCCACCATAGCTAGTGTCAAGTTACCAAAGTGGCAATGCTGAACAGAGTCAGGAAAAGAGGAGCAGTAGGCAGCATTACATAGTATTTCCACCATATACAGACACACTAGTCATGAACAGCCTCACAAGTATAGATAATAATAAAATAATTAGGAAGAGATGAGGCTTTGAGTACTTGTTATTTATTTTTACCATAATTTAATTATAAGACTATATAATTTAATTTTCAATAATGTCTATGTTTAACAACCTGCTTGGAAGATTTCTGAAAATCTAACAATCGGCTCCAGTGAGCCAAGACGAGCCAGCTCCAGTCCACCACGGACTTACTTCACAGAGGCTCCATTATGTGGGCAAACGCCAACCTTTCAGCAAGTGCATAGATCGATACAGTGATGCAAGACACTTCTGACTAGTTACACGTGTTCAAAAACATACAGCCAGGTGGATTTATTTATATATATAGGAACACGTGCCTCACACCCAAGTCCGGCTGAGTTTTTGGTGGACATTACTCTCTCAGCCTCACCATGATATGAGTCCAAGTTCACAAACCCTTGTCCTGTCTGCTAAGGGGCTTTGTTGAGAATAGCTGGGAATGAAAAATACCCACATCAATATAGTGTTGATGGAATAAGCTGAGCTTCACTTCATTAGCTAGCTCTTGCTAGATTCTCCTCAATGTCACAACTGTGTTGGTGATGTCCACGAGGCCATTGGTGGGCTACTTTCTCCCCATTCGATGTCACAGGTCAGAATGCTTCCCTAGCCTCATTTACAAAGTCTATCCAATGCTCAGAAATTGAATGATCCACATCCAGTCAGATGAGGGATTTTGCTTTTCTTTACATCACTGTGATCGCACACTCACACACACATGCACGTACATACATTCAGTCTACGGAAAGTTCATGTTTTAAGCTAAATACAGTGCCACACATCTGAAATGCATAAAGTCTGTAGAACACTCGACGGTAGTCATTTCCTGATACTGAATGAGAGCCAAAACATACATTCTTTTCAGAAGTAAATATTGCACCCGGCTACATTTCTATTATGATACTTTAGTACAGCCACGTTACCATTAAAATGTTTTAAACTACCACCTCAAATATCTCTGCAAACTACTACTATTGAAAAGGAATTTGTCCAATCTTATTGCTTTTTCCTTTCCTTGGAGATGGGAGGCCAAGCGATCCAAAATCAATTGCCCAATCACCTCCGTGGCAAGGAGAAGCAAGTTCAGAGCCTTTTCATCAACACTCCAAATTTGAGAAATGTCCACACAGACAAAAACTGTAGAAATTCACAGGGGGGAACAGAAAGCAATGGTTTTCAGGCCCTGCATTTTCCCTGAGTAATTCAAAATGATTTTATAATGAATTTTTCCAGGCCATTAGTCCAAAATACTGTCTGGTACCTACGACTATTTTGAAAAGGAAAAAGAAATTAAGCAGGAAACAGCCACTGAATTTGGAAAGATAGTTATGCCTTTATATGGCAGATGTTTCATCCCTGCCTGCATTGCAAACAGACTTTTTTTTTTGTAAATCAGAAGAAACGCTGGTCTCTACTTCAAAGGTATAACCTCCCTAGACAGAATTTTCATACAAAAAAAGGAATCTCTGGACTAAGACAGGACTAAGTAACAAAGTTCTTCGTTAACAATATTCTCTATCCACTATTCAAAGAAATGTCAAATAAAAAGGGAGGCCAAATCAGTGGGGGAGCAGCTGGGTGGTAGGGTGGTTAAGAGCTCAGCTGCTAACCGAAAGGTCAGGGGTTTGAACCCACCAGTCACTCTGCAGGAGAAGGATGTGGCAGTCTGCTTCTATAAAGATGACAACCTTGGAAACACTATGGGGCAATTCTGCTCTGTCCTATAGAGTCACTATGAGTTAGAATCAACTCAACAGCAATGGGTTTAACTCAGAGGCCACTGAGCTTCTGTTAAGGGTGATGGAAAAATTTGGAAATGAATAGGGATGATGGCTGTACCACATGAGGAATGTAATTAACGTCACTGTATTGTACACGTAAACAAGGTTGAAATAGCCAATGTGTTTGAATCCACCAGGCACTCCTTGGAAACCTTATGGGGCAGTTCTACTATGTCCTATAGGGTCACTATGAGTCAGAATTGACTTGACTGCAGTGGGTTATATATGCAGACACTTAGCATGACTAAAAAAAAAAGACAATATTGAAAAAAAAAAAAAGATGATTAAAAGAAAGCCTTCTACAACAAAGGAAAGCATTTAATAATGGGCAACAATGCAACTTCTTCTCCAGAGTGTCAAGGACTTGTTTACCTATATTTTTTAATAGGTTGTTGAGAAACTAGACAGAAAATGTCAACCCACCTTAAATGGTGAGACTTCACAGAGACCAAAATGTTCTAACAATTCTTGAACACCCCTAGTGGTATCTCTCTTCAGTTTTGTATTTCCCTGATGAATTATATTGAGCATCATTTCATGTTTTTATTGGTCATTTGTGTATCTTCTTTGGGAATTGTCTTTTCAAATGTCTTCCTTTTTTTTTTTTAAATCATCTGTTACCCTTATTATTAAGCTGTGACATCCTTTTATATATTCTGTATACAGATGCTTTATCAGACATATGTATTTTGACTGTTTTCTCCTAGCTGTGAAGTTGCCTTATTTAATGGTGTCATTCATCGAGTTTGATGAAATCAAATTTATCATATTTTTGCATATTATTTATATTTTTTCTCCTGTGTATGAGAAATTGGAGCCCTGGTGGTACAATGGTTAAAGCCCTTGGCTACTAACCAAAAGGTCAGTGGTTTGACCCCACCAACCACTCTACAGGAGAAAGATATGGCAGTCTGCTTCCATAAAGATTTATAGCCTTGGAAACCCTATGGGGCAGTTCTACTCTGTCCTATAGGCTTGCTATGAGTCAGGATCGATTTGATGGTATTGGGTTTGCTTTTTGTTTTTTATACAAGAAGTCTTTGCCTAAACTAAGGTTAAAAATGTTTTCTCCTATGACTTCTTCTAGAAGTTTCATGGTCTGACTTTTATCGTTTTACTTCCATAATCCATTTAGAGTTAATTTTTATATATGATGAGAAGCAAGAGTCAATATTCATTTTTTCCCAAATGAATATACAGTTCTTCCATCATAATTTGAAGGAAAAGATTATCCTTTCCTCTGTTACATTTTCTTAACACTTTCATCAACAATTGACCACTTATGTGTTGATCCATTTCTAAAATCTCTGTTGTGTTCCATTGATCTATATGCATAAGTCTGTCCTTAAGCCAATACTACTCTGTCTTGCTTATCTATCTTTGTAGTCAGTCTTGAAATCAAGTTGTTGTTATTGTCAGGTGCCATCGAGTTGGTCCTGACTCATAGCAACCCTATGTTGTGCACTGTCTGGTCCTGCGCCATCCTCACAATCATTGTTATGCTTGAAAGCATTGTTGCAGCCACTATGTCAATCCATCTCTTTGAGGGCCTTCGTCTTTTTCAATGACTCTCTACCAAGTGTGATGTCCTTCTCCAGGGACTGATCCCTCCAGATAACATGTCCAAAGTATGTGAGACGTAGTCTGTCCATCCATGCTTCTAAGGAGCATTCTCGTTGTACTTCTTCCCAGACAGATTTGTTCGTTCTCTTGGCAGTCCATATTCCTTGCCAACACCACAACTCAAAAGCATCAATTTTTCTTCAGTCTTCCTTAAGCATAGTCCAGCTCTCACGTGCATATAAGGCTATTGAAAACACCATGGCTTGGGTCAGGTGCACATTGTTCTTCAAGGCGACATCTTTGCTTTCCAACACTTTAAAGAGGTATTTTGCAGCAGATGGCCCAATACAATGCGCCTTTTGATTTTTTGACTGCTGCTTCCATGGGTGTTGATTGTGGATCCAAGTAAAATGAAATCCTTGACAGCTTCAACCTTTTCTTCGTTTATCATGATGTTGCTGGGTAAAAAATTCTGAGTTGATAGATTTGGGCTTTTTTGTTTGTTTGTTTGCTTGTTTGTTTTTTAGAACTTTAAAGACATTGTTACATTTTCATCTAGATTGCAGACTTTCTGATGAGAGATATATGATCATTCTTATTTTTTTCCTCTGTGTTCTATTTCTCTGGCTGCTTATCACTGTTTTTCTTCAATTTTATTATAATATGCCTTGGTGTTGTTTATGTTTATTTTGCTTGGGTTCAATGAATATCTTGAAATTGTGGATTTATAGTTTTCACCAAATTTGAAATTTTTCAACCATTGTTTTTTTTTAATCCTTTTTTCCTGTCTCGTTCCCCTCTCTAGAAGGCAAATTACACATATGGTAGACCACCTGATAGCATACCATAGGTCACTGATGCTCTGTTCATTTCTTTTTTACTTTTTTTCTCTTTGTGTTTCCTTTTGTGTTGTTTTTATTGTTATATCTTCAAATTCACTAATTTTTTGTGTTTTTGTGGAAATATATAGTCTGCTATTAAATTACTCAGGGAAGTTGTCATTTCTGATGTTGTATTTTTAATTCTACAAGTTCTATTTGCTTCTTTTAAATATCTTCCATGTCCTTCCTTATTATGTATATATATATATATATATAATATATTGTATTAATAGTATTCCAACATTCTTTTCTGCTGAGTTCATCATTTCTCTACTGACTTATTTTTCTTCTGGTTATGGGTCACAATTTCCTGCGTCTTTACATGTCAAGTAATTTTTTATTGAATGCCAAACATCATACATTTTACATTTTTGAGCATCTAGATGTCGTTGTCTTCTTTGGGGTTTGTTTTGGAAGGCACCTAAGTTGCTTTATAAGTTTGATCTTGTTTTGAAGCCTTCTAAAACTGTGTCTAGAAAAGTCTTTACTCTAGAGAGATTTTAACCCCACTGCTAAGGAGTGAAGGAGCCCTGGGGTGAAATGGCTAAGCACTCAGCTGCTAACCGAAAGGTCAGTGGTTTGAACCCACCAGCATCTCTGTGAAAGAAAAGACCTGGTGACCTGCTCCCATATAGATTTCAGCCTAGGAAACCCTATGAGAGCAGTTCTACTCAGTCCTATAGGGTCACTATGAGTTGGAATCAACTCGGCTGTACACAACAAAGCTAAGGAGTGACACTGTAGGATCTCTACTAAATACCCTGAGTGATCAACAGCCTTTCCATTTTGACTGGCCAGGCTCTGAACACCTCCTAACCCTGGGTTAGCTCTGGGAAACATTTAGCTCACAGCTCACCAGTAGCTCTGGGTGGAATTTCACTCTATTCATGTACATTAGAGTTTTCAGCAAAGACTCAAGGGGACCTCTACACATATTTCTGGAGCTATTTTTCTGAGCAGCTACCTCCTCTCCATAGCTCTGCCCTACACCTTCCAGGCACCTACTCTTCCCTGAACTCAGATCTCTGTCTCCAAACTCAGCAGAATCACCATGCTCTGCTTCGGATTATACTCCTTATTCGACAGTTCAGAGTATCCTCCAGGCATAAAGCTGGGGCAATCATAGGGCTCACCTCATTTGTCCCTTCCATATGGTGATCATGGAGGCCTGGCGGTGCAGTGGTTGAGAGCTCAACTGCTAACCAAAAGGTCAGCAGTTTGAATCCACTAGACTCTCCTTGGAAACCCTAAGGGGCAGCTCTACTCTGTCCTATAGGGTTGCCATCAATCAGAATCGACTTGACAGCAATGGGTTTGGTTTGGTTTTTTTGTTCAGGGATCACAGTCTTTCACTGTCCAAAGTATAAAAACAAGCGTTTCATATGTTTTGTCAAATTCTTGCTGTTTATAACAAAAGAATAAATCTTGTTTCTGTTGCTGCATCATTGCAAAAAGTGAAAGTCTGCTATACACTTTTATTAAATTCTGATCATTTTGCTTTTTAGATTCTAGTTTGGGACAAATGTTAAGACAATAATGACTGACTTTTTTGTTTGTTTACTATGTTCCAGGAATTAGGCTAAAAGTTTTACTTGAATTGCCACATTTAATTCTCACAATAACTCCATGCAGGAGTGTAATGGATTGAATTGTGTCCCCCCAAAATATCTGTCAACTTGGCTAGGTCATGATTTCCAGTATTGTATGACAGTCTACCATTTTGTCATCTAATGTGATTTCCCTATATGTTGTAAATCCTATCACTGTGACATAACGAGATGGATTATTGGCAGTTATATTGATGAGATCTACAAGATAAGGTAGTGTCTTAAGCCAACGTCTTTTGAGAAATAGACAGGGGGACCTCTTGGCATTATCAACATCTGGAATCCATTCCCACCCAGAGGAGTGGAGAGTGATCAGGGAAGGGGAGAGCCAGCTGTCTTTTTAAGGGGTTCCAAGGGCTGAAGGGAAAGTGAGAGGAAGTAGTGTAATGGAACCCAGAAGCTGGGGCTTTTCAGCAGCAGCTAGAGCCATAAAGGAAATTGTGTTGCTGCCAAGGAAGTCACAGGAAGCTGAGAGAAGAGAAATATCCTGGCTTCTCTCCACTACTGCTCTTTACTCTTCTGGTGCTGCCTCTCATTGGTCAAATTGGTCTGGAAGGAAGGAAGTCTGGGAAAGAAAAGTAGCTTCCTGTATTACAGAACAAAGCAAGGGAAGTCAGAGAATGTATGTGAGAGAAACCAAACAGTTGACTCTCCACATTTTATCTTGTTCTGAGGAAAAGAAAATGGAGACTCACAGAATTCTCCTGGCTTACTCAAGATCACAAAGCCAGTAAGTGGTGGATCTAGAAATGAAACACAATTTCTTTAACTACAAACCGGTTCCACACACTTTTTTCTGTAGACTGTGATTTCTTCTAATGATAGAACGAGAGGGGAGGTGGAGAACTGTGTCTACCTGCCTGGATACTGATTTTTCCACATTCAGTATCATCCTCTTGTCTTCTCTATTCTCCCTATAAAATCAAAAACACAAACCAGTTGCTGTCCAGTCAATTTTGACTCATGGAGACTCCGCGTATATGGAGTAGTGCTGCTCCAAAGTTTTTAAGGCTGTTAACCTTTCAGAAGCCGATCTTCAGGCTTTTTTTTATAAGTTCCCTCTGGGTGGGCTTGAACCTCCAATCTTTCAATTAGTAGTCCAATTAGTAGTTGTCTTAGTCATATAGGGAAACCCTGGTGGTGTAGTGGTTAAGTACTATGGCTGCTAACCAAAGGGTCGGCAGTTCATATTCACCAGGATCTCCTTGGAAACTCTATGGGGCAGTTCTACTCTGTCCTGTAGGGTCGCTATGAGTCGGAATTGACTCGACAGCACTGGGTTTGGTTTTGGTTTTGATTTTAGTCATCTAATGCTGCTATAACAGAAATGCCACAGGTGGATGGCTTTAACAAAGAGAAGTTTATTTTCTCACAGTAAAGTAGGCTAAAAGTCCAAATTCAGGGCATCAACTCCAGGAGAAGGCTTTCTGTCTTTGTCAGCCTTCTCATCAATGTTCCCCCAGACTACGAGCTTCTCCACACAGGGACCCCGAGTCCAAAGGTTGTGCTTTGCTCCCAGCCCTTCTTCTTTGGTGGTATGAGATCCCCCGTCTCTCCGCTCACTTCTTTCTTTTATATCTCAAGAGTCTGCCTCAAGACACAATCCAATCTTGTAGATTGAGTCCTATCTCACAAATACAACTGCTGCCCATCCTCACTCATTAACATCTAGAAGCAGAATTTGCAACATATAGGAAAATCACACAATACTGGGAATCATGGCCCAGCCAAATTGATGCACACATTTTTGGGGGGACATAATTCAATCCATGACATTCCACCATTTGGCCCCCCAAAAATCACATCCTTGCAACTTGCAAAACATATTCACCTCATATCATAGCAAAAGCCTTAATTCCAAGTCCAAGATCCAAAAATTCCTCTTCATCTGTGAAACCTAGAACACAGGTTACCTGCCTCCAAAGGTACAATGGCAGAACAGACGCACAAGCTAGACATTTCCATCATAAACGGGAAACACTGGAGGAAAAGAAGGAATAACAGGCACCAAGCAAGTCAGCAGAACATATTACATTAGTCTTCAAAGCTTTGAAAATAATCCTCTGTTCTCTGAGACAATTTATACAATGGCCCTGACCTCCAGACTCTAGGTATTGGCCACACTCTCCAAATTCTGAGTGGAAGCTCCTCAGCCCTGGTTTTCACCTCCCACCTCTGCCTCCCAGGTCCACTGGGACAGCAACTCTGCTCCCTCGGCTTTAGACACACCATTCTCCTCTTCCATCTGAGTGGCAACTCCACCCTTAGAAACACCAGAGGCCATGGCTCCATCCTTCGAAACCCCTGAGCTCATGACCATACCTTTTGAGACTGAGGCAGCTCAGCTACTTGCGTTCCTTGTCTCTTCATCTTCTGTTTCTGGTTTCTTAGCTTCTTGGCTCCTCAGGCCTCACACCCACATCTGCCCTGCTGGGGCAAGTGTTCCAAAGCTCTGTAGCTCCACCAATAAGTGCCTAGAGGCACCCTACTCTGCCAGAAAGCCTCCTGCGCACAGGCACTCAGCTATCTCACTCCATGGGTCGGCTTTAGCGCTGTCTCTTGCTGGTCTGCCAGTTCTGCTACTGTTTGTTCTCTGCTGCCACTTCTCCGCCACTGTCGCTCCTCTATCCATTCACGGTTTCTAAACCACTTCCACATTTTAGGTATCTGTTAGAGCAGCATGCCACTCTTGGTACCAAATTCTGTCTTAGCCATCTAGCGCTACTATAACAGAAATACCACAAGTGGATGGCTGTAACAAAGAGAAGTTTATTCTCTCACAGTAAAGTAGGCTAAAAGTCCAAATTCAGGGTGCCAACTCCAGGAGAAGTCTTTCTCCCTCTGTCGGCCTTCTCATCAATGTTCCCCCCAGACTAGGAGCTTCTCCACACAGGAACCCCAGTCCAAAGAACACGCTTTGCTCCTGGTACCGTTTTCGTGGTGGTGGGAGGTTCCTCTATTTCTCTACATGCTTCTTTCTTTTATATCTCAAGAGATTGCCTCAAGACACAATCCAATCTTACAGATTGAGTCCTGCCTCACCAACACAACTGCTCCCCTTTCTCACTCATTAACATCATAGAGGCAGAATTTATAATATATAGGAAAATCATACAATACTGGGAATTATGGCCCAGTCAAATTGATATACACATTTTAAGGGGTCACAATTTTTTAATTCAGTCCATGACAGTAGTCAAGCACTTAACCGTTTACACCACCCAAGGACTGAATTTCCCCAAAGTGTTACTTAGAGCAGTGTTCACTTTGGAAGTCCTAAGCTCTGAAGATTGTCCTTGGAACCCCTTATCAAGATAGCTGGCTTGCCCACTCCTCTCAGTCTCTCCCCACTCCTCTGGGCTCCCAGAGTGCTTTCTTCTCTCACAGTACATGCTACATTGAGCTGTGATAATCTGTTTCCTCTCTTAGACTGATGGGGACCAGTTCTTACTCATCTTGATGCCCAAAGAAACTGACACAATGCCTGATACACTGTTAGTGCTCAATAAGTGTTTGAGTAAATGAAGGAACATAAGTGAAGATATCCTCTGCCCAAGGGTTGAAGTTTTCAAAATTGAGGCTTCCACTCTGTTCTTGTGTCTCTGAAGCTTGTTCAGTTCCCATTAGGTTAGCATCACTGCGAGGAGGCAAGCTTATCCCTGTAGTCCCAGTGACTTAGTCTTGGTGCCCCTGCTCTACAAGTATCCAAGTGCAAGGTTGCTGCGGTCACGTCTTTTCATTTAGCAACATGTGTGAGAATGAGCACAATCGAGCGTTTGCCTAGATTGCGAATCCATTCAGACGCTGATAGAAAAATAATTGGACAACAAAGCCCTGTTTTAGCACTTTCCCTACAGTGATACACAAGAGGCATTTGTGGGCCCACAACAATTTTGAAAGCATAGTTCTGGGGAATAGTATTCTGTAATCATAAAATTACACTTGAGATAAGATTTAATTATCATTTTCACCTTTCCAACACCTTTCACAGAGTAATGCTTAAAAGCTTTGCAAGAAAGAATATTACCCTTAAAGTGATAACATTCAACAATGCAAGCCCAAGAAGGACCAATCAGCAGGCCAGGCTTTTATGGGAGCTTAGGTTCACGGGCGTTATTCAAAATTATTACAAGTGACTGCCATTGAAGGGAGTTTATAGATTGGCTTCAAAAGGGAAGCTGTCGGGAAATAAATGGGTTCTGTTTTTGAAAAGAGATCTGTTCAATTTCTCCAGGCAGGGAGCTAATGAAAGCCACTGGTTACCCTGATAACCGAAATTGGTGACAAAGTAAGACATATGTCCTCATAATCATTCTGTTTTCACCATAAACCACAACACACTTAACATGATCACTGATAGAGACAAGTAAGGTAGAGGGTGGAAGACGGTGAAGCCCCTGACCAGTCCTCTAAGGGTGGGATCCATAGAATGACAACCAACCAATCAAACCAGTTGCCATCTAGCCGACTCCAACTTATGGTGACCCCACGTGTGTCAGAGTAGAACTGCGCTTCCTAGGATTTTCAATGACTGATTTGTCAGAAGTAGATCACCAGGACTTTACTCCGAGGTACCTCTGCGCGGACCCAAACCTCCTTTTCAGTTAGCAGTCGAGTGTATTAACCATTTGTACTACACAGGACCTCTGCTACTTGAAAATAAGTCTTACCTATCCTTAATGGGGATACAAGATTACACTCGGTGTCCTTGTTGCATTCATGAACTTTCAGCTAATTTAAAAAGTGATAAGCAAACTGTCAAGAAAATGAAAAACAAGGAAAATCTGAGAAACTATCACAGATCGGAAAAGACAGTTTATTACAATGTGGTATTGCAACCGTGGTATCCTGAAATGGATCCTGCATGTGAAAAAGGACACTAGTGGAAAAATTGGTGAAATCCAAATAAAGTCTGTAGATCAGTTAATAGCAAGATATCAATGTTCCCTTCTTAGTTTTGACAAATGTACCATGGTTATAAAGATACTAGCATTAGAGGAAGCCGGGTGAAGGGTACACACAAACTCTCTTTGCAACTTTTCCATAAATCTAAAATTATTCCAAAATAAAAAAAAAGTTTATATAAAAAAAAAAGCAAAGTCGACTGGCTATCCTGGTGGTTTTATCACTTGGGCAATGACAACCTACGTACTTCTTTTTTTGTTTCTAACTTTCTACAGAGGAAGAAGTGAATCCATCAGATATTGTGGAATATGGGATGGGCAGGGCAGGCTTTAACTTCGTGGAATGACCCTACAGTCCCAAGGAGAATCTGCTACCAATAAATTTTGAGTGATGTCCTCATCTGCTGAGGCTCCCAGAGGTACTGAGCTGGCACAGTGCCCCTTGATGGACTTTTCCACTTTTGCTGATCAGTTCAAGCCACCAACATCAGGGCCTCACTTAGAAATGTAGCCAAAATATTTAATTCATTTGGATGTGTATATAAGCACTTTTCCAATATAAACAATTTGCACTACAAGTTTGTGTCCTCACCTTTGTTTCTTAAAATACTGAAAAGCAAACTGTTAAGGAGTATTTCCCGAGGAATTGGTAGAGGAGCAGATGTGTTCTGCCTTTAGGTTTTGAGGAGAAGATTAAGATTAAATCACAGAGGCAGTCAGGTCCTGGCAGGGAACATATAGAACCATTAATTTGAAGAAAATTTAATAAATGACTTTTTTCCAAGATATGTAATGATGCTGGAATGGTGAAGCACCCAGGGCCGGCAGTTGTGAAGAACCGTTATGATCCCTATACTGAAAGGAGGGAGGACAAGGGGAACGTTGTGGATTGAATTGTGTCCACCAAAAAGATATGGTGAAATCCTAACACCTGTATCTGTGCATGTGACCTTGTTTGGAAATAGAGTCTTTGAAGATGTTATCATTTAACATCAGGTCATGCCGGGAAAAAAAAAAAACCCGATGCAGTCAAGTCAATTCCTACTCATGTCAACCCTACCAGTAGGGTCCTAATCCCATCGGAGCACTCTCCTTATAAAAGTGGAAAATAGACGCCAAGAGACACAGAGAAAAGATGGACAGGTGAAGATACATCTACAGGCCCTATAAGATTGTCAGGAAGCACCAGAAGCTAGGAGAAAGGCATGGGACATATTCTCCCTCAGAAGGAATCAATATGGCTGATACCCTGATTTGGACTTCTTGTCTCCAGAACTGTAAGAAAATAAATTTTTGTTCCTTAAACCTACTCATTTTGTTGTACTTCCTATGGCAGCTCTAGAAAGCAAAGCAGCGAGGGAGAAGTTACTGGGAACTGGTTCTTCTCATTCCCTTCTGGTATCTCCTGTTGGCCAAATCCAACCAAAAATCAGAGGACACAAGCGTCAACTGCTATACCCCAAAAAAGACAGTCCTGGAGGCTCAGAACAGGAAGCAGAGGGAATGGAGAGCGGATCTGGAGGGCAAAGCTAACCAGTCTATTCTGTTGCCTGCCTAGGTTCTGAACTTTCATTGTTATTGTGCCTGTTTACTAATAATGCTAATCTACTCATTGCTTAGTTATAGCATTTTTCTGAATCCAGAATGGCCAAATAATTTTGCATATTGCGAACTCTTTGATAGAGATTAAGTCACTCTGAAATAATTGACCTCTGAAAGAAAGGACATCCTTTGTCAAGCAGCTCTGGCTCGCCAAGTGTAGAGGCTGCTGTATGCTTTCGGTAGACTTGGGAAAGGACTACATCCAGACTCCTTAAGTGCCTCACCTGGTTTCAAATAATAATCTTCTTCCCTGTTTTATATTCCCTTATCTGTGAAACCCTTTAAAGAGGCCAGCAACAAAGACTCTCCCTAGAGACAAAGAAGAGAGATAGAACAGCGGAACAATGCAAATATCATTGGAACGCAAAATAAATAAATGCCAATAACTGCAGACTACTGGCATTTAGACATTCACCAGGGCTTGAATTATTTGTCTTTTCTTCATCACCTTTGGGCTTGTACTTAAGTGTAACAAAAACTCCAAATGGAAAAAATACATCTATAAGGCTTTTGGAGGGGAGAATAATGGGGCCCATGAGCTGAACTTGCCGATTGAGCCAGGGGAAAGATGGCCAAGGAAGAAAAAAAAGGGTGAGGTCAAGAAAGAGAAGAAAGGGTGGGGAGGTGCAACCTTGTGTTGGATGTGAGGCAATCAAATTTTCATCTTTGGGGGCAGTGAGGCATGTGAAGATGAGCTGGACAAGTGGTAGAGCTGGGGTTTCCAATTTACATGCAGAAAACACATGTAACAGGTAAGCTCTCCTTCAATCTCTTTGATGGTCCAGTTAAAGCGAGACTGAGGCTCTACCTGTCCAGATTAACAGTGCTTCTCCTTCCTAGGCATTCCCAAGAACCCACAGGCTGCTCAGTCCATAATATCAGTCTTAGCTTTTCTCATTTCACAGTAGAAGCTAGATTCATTCCATTACTTGTGTATTCATTCATTCATCCACCAAATATTTATTGAGCACCTGCTATATATCAGGAACAGCTGTTAGTGCTGAGGAGACAGCAGCAAAAAGGAAAACAAGGTATCTTGCTCTCATGTCTCATGGTAGACAAGTAAACAAAAGATGAACAAGGTAATTTCAGAGAGTAATTCACTTTTGAAGGAAATAAAGTAGAGTGAGTGGGAAGGAGATTGCTCTAGACTCAGTGGTCTGAGAAGGCCTCACTGCGGAGGTAACGTGTGGGCTGAGATCATAGATGACAAACAGGAACCGACCAAGCAATAGTGTGGACGTGAACAATCCAGGCTGAGGGAATAGCAAGTGCAAAGGCCCTGAGAACAAGCCAAGGAACACGAAAGATTGTTGGGAACCACCAGAGGCTAAGAGAAAGGCTATGGGACAGATTCTCCCTCAGAGAAGGAACATATGTGGTTGATCTTCAAGGGTGTCATGATCAAGAGGGGTACCAACCTTGGCCACAGTCTGTGTCTAGAGCCAGGTCTTCCTAAGAAGGACCTGCACCTTAATCCAATAAGTCTATGGTAGGAGTTCAGATTCCTGCTGATACACTCCCAAGAGTCTCTAACTTATTCTCATTAGGACACTAATTTTAATGGACTCACATAGCCCTGACAAAGGCCACTTGAGAGGAAAAGACTAGATGGCCTTGAAAAGGAACTGGCCCTCCTTCTCCTAGAAAAATAATTGATTATTTGCTTTACTTTGGGGTAACTAACTTTATGCTGAAGACTCCTTCCAAAACAACGGAAAGTGATCCCAAAGTTAATTGAGATTGCTAAAAACTAGATTGCTTGCAGGCAAAGCCCCAAATTGCTGTCCCCCGACTAAAATAAAATACTTAGGTCTTTGTTTAGACAAAGTAGATTCCCCACAAGGTGTGCCTACTTATAGTTCTCTTTAGGCAAGTAAGGGAGAGGGTTATATAATCAGCTGCAGCTCCTAGACAAAGGTGCCATGATACCATCATCAGTACCAGTGGAAGTCACTAGATCTTACAGTAAGACAAGAAATAAGCATTTCAGGACAGAGAAGGTCACAATCACCAATGGGTTAGTTTTAAAATATGCCCACAAATTCTTTGATACGCCTCCCTTCAAAGGGTAGAGCCCAATTCCTATTCCCATGTGTGTGAATTGTACTTAGCGACACGAAGAAAAGAATATGGTAGAAGTACTAAAGTGTGATTCCCAAAATTAGGACATAAAAGGCAATGTGTCTTCCTCCTTGCTCTCTCTTGGATCGCTCACTCTGGAGAAATCCAACTGGCATGTCAGAAGAACACTCCAGCAGGCACATGGAGAGGCCCACATGAGAAGAAACTGAAGCCTCCTGACAACAGCAGTGAAGACTGAAGTTTCCTGCCAATAGCCATGTGAGTGGGCGATCTTGGAAGCAGATCTTCCAGCCCCAGTCAAGCTTTCAGATGACTGCAGCCCCAGCCTATATCTTGATTGTAATCTCATGAGAGACCCTGAGCCAATTGGCAAAGTCACTCTCAAACTCTTAACCCACAGAAACTGAATTTTCCAAGATAATAAATGTCAATTTAGCTACGAAGCTCTGGGGTCATTTGTCAAGTAGTGATATAAGCAGTGAAGTCTGGTAGCATTTATATGGGGCTCTTCAGAAAAGCATCAAGCCTTGGAATAAACGCTGTGGTAGTGTTTAGTACCCTGATTCTATCTCTAGGCTGGCATGGCACCGGGATACATCTATTATGTATGAAAACATGGGGAACCTAACTGGAATTATCAAATGTGTCTGAAATGTAGGAAGCACCATTTCTTCCTACTTGGAATTATTAATAATCAGACTGTTCTTACATTGCTATGGTGTCTTAAGTTTTCACACAACATTAAGATAAAGACTTAGTAGCTTGCTGACAGGCACAACAAAATCCTCTGATTTGGAGTATTTCCCAAGACAGAGAGGAGTAAGAGTAAGAAATTCAACTTAGAGTGAAAGATGTCAACCACTGTGGCAGAGAATTTCAGTACCTTCAATTCAAGCATATTTGTCTGGTAACAAATAGAAGCCTGCCACCTTGAATTATTCAATTTACTAAAATCTAGATTGACAACATCCTCCACACTCTGGTGTCTATCTGTGGGTTAAGATGTTAAGAGGATGCAAACAAGCAATATTATTTTGGAACCAAGAGATGTTATTCTCCAGCTTAAACTTCTTCACTCTCATCACATCTGCCTCCTAAAATACCAAAAATATCAAAAATCAGGAACTGTCAAAGGTAAATCAACTCAGATGGTGCCTATTCCGAGACTAGCATGTCAATAGTGTTTATACCCCTTCTTACACCACATAGTCTAATTACCACTGATTATATATTTAAGGAAACTTCCATGCACTGCACTGTAAACACTACAAAAATATATCCCTTCAGGTTCATATCTCCTCCATCTGGCAGACACTGGGAGTCCTCCAGTCAACTAAAGTCCTTGACTAGGACACATCTCCAGAGCTAAGGGAATAAATAACAACAAAAATTGCTCACGAGCAATGTCATAGTTCTCCTTTACTGTCCAGCTCGCCATATAAGGACCTTAAGTCTAGGAGAGGGTGTTCTCATGGCAAACTGAAAATCCAGATGGTGTCTGTACTATCAAATGTAGCCTCCTCGCATACCGACCTGGAAACCAATGGGTACCATGATTCTTTGCCAGGTTCCAAGACAACTACTAAGTTTGGAAAAACTACAGCCAAAAATATAAGTGAGTGGGCACTAACCCCAACATGGCCCTTTATAAAGAATTGTTTGGTATATTTTCCCCCTTCCTTAGGTAGATTTCCAGTGGCTTCTGGGGAATTCTTGCAACTCAGATCCTTATCTATTTTTCCCAGTGTTCCTGTAACCGTAGTCTTAGAGTCAAGTGGTTTAAATTCCCAATTGGCAAGCTCAAACCATTTCAGTTTGGGCTTTTATTCCCCGAATAGACCAGGCTTCAAAAATCACCCAGTAAACAAAGGCAGCATTCTTAGAGGGCTTCTCCCATGGGAGAGTTCCTGATTGAAGATTGGAACCATTAGGGAGAGCTGGGGCTCTCTGGGAGTGCAAGGAAAAGGCAAAAAATCTTCAGAGGCACATTATGTGTTTATACAAAGACAAGCTTTCCTTAGAGTCCTCTCAAACAGAACAGTCAGAGAAAAAATGATTGTCATTTTTCTAATACTTAAATGATGTCTGTAATAAGCCCAGCAATTAATTCAATATTTCAAGAACACAGTATTTCAAAAACAGACAATGGACGCTGGTCCCCAAGATGTTTTTAACTTCCACTCAATAAGAATGAACTATGAAATTATATACTCACGTGTTCATACATTTATTCACTTATTAAGCCTCTTTTACATACCAGGCACTGTGCTAGGTATTGAGTGAATATTGTTGAGCAAAACGAATAAAGAACAAACAAAACAAAAAAAACAGACACAATTTCTGAGTTCATTAAACTCATAGTCTAGAGAGATAGATAGAAATTAAATGCAATGTACCTGTATGTAGAGAGATAGGTAGAGATAGAACGATAGACAGAAGTAAATAGTTGAGAGGTAGAGAGACGTATATTAAAACAGTGCGATTGACACAGTCATTGAAGCCAAAGAAGACTTCCAGGAAGGGAAGTTTATTGAATTGAGTTCTAAAAAAAAGAACACATGGGTTATCTGGAGGAAGAATGCACCAGATAGAGAGAAAAGCATGTGCAAAAGACCTGTGACAAAAAGAGAATAGCACATTCTGAAAGGTGACCATTAAAACCAGTCTTTGCGAAGATCAAGGAGAAGCTCAATAAAAGAGTAAGCTATAAAGGGGGGCAAGAGACAGACCACACAGGGCTTTCTAGACCATATGTGCAAAGCAGTGATTTGTTATCATAATGATAATTGGAAGCTATTGGAAGATTTTAAGCAGAGGAATGACACAATTAGACTTCAGTTTTAAAGAAACCCTTCTAGCTATAGCATAGAGAGCAGGTGGAAGGCGGGTCAGAAGCAATTTAAGGACAACCAGTAGAAGCTACCACAATGGTTCATTTGCAAGATGGATTCTTGTATCATCGTAGTGGGCCCATATGCAATTATTGACCCGTTGTCTCTTAGCCCCACACCCGCCTTTATATACGCTGTGCTATTCTGCTGGGAGGAGGCCCTGGGTGTCACAAATGGTTAAGGGCTGGGTTTCTAACCAAAAGGTTGATGGTTCAAACCCACCCAGAGGTGCCTCAGGAGAAAGGCCTAGCAAAATGCTTCTGAAAGGTCACAGCCACGAGAACTCTATAGTGTAGTTCTACACTGTACACATGGGGTGACCATGAGTCTGAATCGACTAGAAGGCAGTTGGAAAATTCTGCTGGTCTGGGACTCTGTGAACTACATTTCCCAGGTTCCTCTGTCTACCAGCTTCTTGTTAGGTTCTGTCAACAGGAAACACTGGCACAATGTCAGAGAGTGGAAGAGACAAGAGTCCCACTTCTGGCTCTGATGGTGTGGCCATTGCCATTGGTTGTAGGAGTGGGGTAATTCTGAACCGCAGCAACCTGGACAGATACAGCACCCTTTTAGGAGTTGCAGGCCTGGTTAATGCAGCTCTTCTTCCACACACCCAGTCTCCAACAGAGCAGCAGAAGCTGCAGCCTCATGGGGTATCCCAGAGATGCCAGCAGCTTCTGATGTCTGGGCGCCCTCCCGTTTGCTCTTCCAACCCTTCCTGCAAATGTATAACCAGTTTCCTCTATTTAGTCTCCTTTGTTTGAAATATCTAGCATGCTTTCCTTTCCTTGACTAAACTTAGATAAAAACAGCTCAAAAATCGAAAGCTGGAATAAAGTGACTAAACTGAACCTCCTGAAGGCCGCCTATTTGTTTGGAAAATTTCAGTGATAGACAGTGCTTAGTAGGGAAGCCCAACCCATTAAAGATAGTCTCTATTATTAAAGTCCTCCTGAGAATGACCCCAAATTTGTCCATCCAGTCAATTGATGGGAGTTATTGGACTGCCAAAAGAACGAACAAATCTGTCTTAGAAGAAGTACAGCCAGAATGCTCCTTAGAAGCAAGGATGGCGAGACTGCGTCTTACATACTTTGGACATGTTGCCAGAAGGGATCAGTCCCTGGAGAAGGACGTCATGCTTGGCAGAGTACAGGGTCAGCGGAAAAGAGGAAGACCCTCAACGAGGTGGATTGACACAGTGGCTGCAACAATGAGCTCAAGCATAACAATGATTGTAAGGATGGCTCAGGACCGGGCAGTGTTTCGTTCTGTAGTACACAGGGTCACTATGAGTTGGAACTGACTCGATGGAACTTGACAACAACAACAATATTGAAAATGAATCCTTTGTATACCTGGCATCCCTTCATTTCATCGAAGAAAGGTACTACATCTTCTCAGGTATACCTGAATATCCCCAGCACCTCCAACAGTTCCTTATGATTTCTAAATTCCTCACTTCATTTTGTTTTAGCTACAGAACTTTATCCAAATGAAACTGTATGTGGCAGCTCTCTGGTAAGAATAGAGCTGTTCTGGAAGAGTTGGCGTGAGCTCTGGGTTCCATCTTCTCCTCTGACTTGCCCTTCTCCTCTCCGTTACTGTGGAGGCCCTGGTGCCATCTCCTCCCAAGCCCTATTAGTCTAGAATGTTAATTTCCTTATAAGCTATGTCATCCCCCTGCAATAGTGCACAATGCTTACAATGAGGCCTGAGTGATACAGCGTTCAAAGAGAGCGCCCTTGATCCAAACACACCACAAATGTAATGTAGTCTAAGACTGAATTCAGTTTCTTTCTTTGTTTTGGGAGTTGTTATGTCTTTGGCTCATGTTGCTATTGTTGTTGTTGGATGCTGTTCAGTTGATTTTGACACATAGCAACACCATGTGACAGAGTAGAACTGTCCTATAGGCTGTAATCTTTATGGGAGCAGGTTGCCAGGTCTTTCTCCCATGGAGCCACTGGGTGGATCGAACCCTAACCTTTTGGTTAGCAACTGAGTGCTTAACTGTTGCACAAACGGGGCTCATAGCAACCCACAAACAGGTTTTGAATACACCTGTATACCTTAGGAATTAAGAAGAACTAAAGAAAAAGTAGGAGATAGAAGAGAAGAATAAGAAGAGACAGAGAAGGCATCATGGTCTTGCCACAAAGGACCTTAAAAACTAGGTGGAGAAATTATATACATAAGCCCATGTAAAGATGACAAACCATTGCACTGACAGATATTAAGGGCTTTTTTTTTCAAGTAGCATAAGCAGTGTATTTTATTGGTGCTCAAGTTAGGGATGGATTGCTTTCTTTTGGGATAATCAGAGAAAGCTTCAGCAAGCAGTGACGTTTGAACTTGGTCTTTTAGCATGAATAGAATGAATGTGTGTAAATAGAAAAGTGTATAGGCAGTAGCAAAGGTATGTCTATTTAGGAGAATGATCTCACTCATTTATTCACTGATTTCTTTTTCAAATATTTGTTAAGTATCTATTATATTCCAAACACCGTGTTAGGCCCTGAGAACACATGGTTCAAACAATTATTAAGGGATCTTAAAATCTAATAGACAAAGATGTGCAGGAAAGAAAGTAAGTATAACTTCTATTGTAAGAATAAATAAGGTGGCTAGGTTTTCAGCAGTGAGCTTATGAAGAGCTGGAGAAGAGATGGGATGCCTTTAACATCAGATTAATAATCCAGAGCTTTATCATTTTGTTTAATACTATGGCTGTGTTACAAATTACTCCAATATTCATTGTTCTCACAGTTTTTGTGGGTCGGGAAGTCAGATAGAACACAGCAGGGACAGTTTGTCTCTGCCCTTCAATGTCTGGGCCCTCACCTTGAAAGCTGGGATCGTCTGCAGTCTCATTCATTCATATGTCTGGAGGTTGATGTTGGTTGTTGACCGGGTGGTTCAGTTCCTTGATACATGGGCTTCTCCAGGTGGGACAGTTAGGGTTCCTTACAGCGCGGTAGCTAGATTCCTGGGGAAAGTGTTCAAAGAGACAGAGATAAAGGGAGAGGGAAAGAGAGAAAGAGAGGCAGAAGCTGTATCCTTTTTTTGACCTAACCTTGAAAGAGTCTTTGGGTAGCGCAAATAGTTAAGTACTTGACTACTACTGGACAAAATGTTGGCAGTTAGAACCCACTGAGGAGTGCCAGAGAAGACAGGCCTGGCAATCTGCTTCCAAACGTTCAGAGCCTTGAAAACCCTATGGAGCGGTTCTACTCTGCACACGTGGGGTTGTCCTAAGTCAGAACTGTCTCCACCGCAACTAATAGCAACAACCTTGGAAGTCACGTGCATCACTTTCACCATACTGTTTGGGTACTTACAAGGCCCCTCCTATTTTCAAGTGAGACCTCACTTCTTGATTGGAGGAGTGTCAGTCACATTATAAGATGTGTATATGTTTAAATGTATATGTGTATGTGTGTGCGTGTACATATATATCTTTGAGAAATACCATCTGTCACACTTTTAAGTAACAAAATGTCATCTGAGTAGAAAAACAAAATGAGAAAAGTTACCCTTGAGGAAGATGAATCTGATAACAAGGACAGCACGTAGACAGATCATAGGAACACGTAAAATAACTACCTAAATAGAACTAAAGGAGAATTTGGCATCTTGTCTTCCTGCATGTGAAGTCCGTTGTTCTTCCCGACCGCACAAGTTCCTGAACGTTCCAAAGTGTGTCCTGTGGAATATGCGTCCCGTAAGATGCGCCAGCAAAAGAGGACCCCATGGTCAAAAGTATGTAGGCACACCATGCACTCGATCACCAGCTTCAAAATTCTCACTACCCTTGAGCATATTAAAAGCTCTCAGAAAGTCAGTAGTAAAGAAAGTCTGTTTAACATTGTTTTATCCAGAGTATCTCTGACCTTTCTGACCATGGACCATTTTTTGCTTATCACTAATTAACATCCAGTGCAGGTCAGGGCAACATATGGTTCTGTTACCTGTAAGGTCGCTATGAGTTGGAACCTACTGGACAACATTCAACACCAACAATTAACATCCTATGGAACTAGCGGTAAAGACCTCTACCAGGGTTGGCCCTAAGGGAAATAGCCAGGCAACTAACCTGTCAACGAGAACTCATCAAATGCCTAATTAGAAATAAGACTCTGAAAACCATGGGAACACGTATTCTTTTGATAGTATTTTTAAGCCCAATAGAATTATTATTATTATTATTATTATTATTATTATTATTATTATTATTATTATTATTTAATACATGAAAGCAACAGAAACTTTGAATTGTTTCAGGACAATCTAAGAAAAATCCCAACAAACGACACTCACAAGAACTTGAGAAGTTAGATTTGGTCAAATGAGGATGGTCGTTGAATGTTTTCACATCTATCAAACCTCAGGCAAGGTTAAATCATCAGGAAACATCTTACTTTTAAATGAAAATGTTTATCTTCCAAAAGTTACTTTGTATTAAAATGTGAACATCGCTTGCACACACAGGGGATTTTAAGAGAAAACGTGCCACTGGCAGAGAACCCCAGGCACTGTGGGAAAAGCTGCCAAAGAACCAGAAAATGGTCTTTTTATAAATCATCGCTGGTACCTCCTACTAGAACTTCACTAGTTCAATGGCAACATTCTAGGAGGAGAGGGCTGCCTCAAAGACCACTTTTTTGTTTTGTTTTTGAAAAACCTGGTTGCATAGTGGTTAAGAGCTACGGCTGCTAACCAAAATGTCGGCAGTTTGAATCTACCAGGTGTTCTTTGGAAACTCTACAGGGCAGTTCTACTCTGTCTTACGGGGTCACTATGAGTTGGAATCTACTCGATGGGAACGGGTTTTTTTGTTGTTGTTGTTGTTGTTTTTTAGGTTAAAGTTTACAGCTCAAGTTAATTTCTCATGAAAAATTTATACACATATCATCTTGTGACATTGATTGCAATCCCCACAATGTGACAGCACACCCTGGCTTTCCACCTGGGTTTCCTGTGTCCATTCAACCAATTCCTGTCCCTTTCTGTCTTCTCATCCTGCCTCCAGACAGGAGATGTACATTTGGTCTTGTGTATCTGATTGAACTAAGTAGCACACTCCTCATGTGTATTATTTTTTGTGTTATAGTCCTATGGTCATCTTTGTCTGAAGAGTGAGTGGCTTCAGTTCTAGGTTAACAGAGTGTCTGGAGGCCATAGTCTCAGTCCCTGTCATCTCTGTCAGACCATTAAGTCTGGTCTTTTTAGGTGAATTTGAGTCCTGCTCTGCACTTTTCTCCCGCTCCTTCAGGGACTCTCTGTTACAGTCCCTTCCTGGGCAGTCACTGGAGGTAACCGGGTACCATCTAGTACTTCTGGTCTCAGGCTGGTGGAGTCTCTGGTTTATGTGGACCTTTAGTCTCTTGGGCTAATATTTTCCTTGTGTCTTTGGTTTTCTTCATTTTCCTTTGCTCCAAGTGGGTTGGGACCAATTGATGCATCTTAGACGGCTGCTCGCTGGCTTTTAAGACTGTAGACGTCACTCACCAAAGTGTGACACAGAACATTTTCTTAATAAACTTTGTTATACCAATTGACCTAGCTGTCCCCCAAAACTATGGTCCCCAGACCCCAGCCCTAGCTACTCTGTCCCTCAAAGTGTTTGGATGTGTTCAGGAAACTTCTTAGCTTTTGCTTTGGTCCAGTTGTGCTCACTTCCCCTGTATTGTGTGTTGTCCTTCCCTTCACCCAAGATGATCCCTGTTCAGTGACGTCTTTGTTAACCTGATTGCTCACAGGCAGAATCAGCAGCTTTCTTTGTGAAAACTTCATTTCTTGTTGTTATTAGGTGCCGTCGAGTCCATTCCGACTCATAGCAACCCTATGTACAACAGAACATTAGTCCTCAAAGTGACATCTTCAAAGTGACAGTAGTAGTCTACTTCTTTTCATTCTTTCCTAGCCTCTGAGCCTTGCTTCTGCCCTTCCTAAGAAATACCTTTGCCAAGGAGGGAAAGTAAACCCACTCAAATAGACCTCCTTAATATCTCCTTGCCCGATGTCAAGCTGACGTCTCAATCTGCTATCAAGTGCATACCCCAAGCTAGAGCTCAGGCTGCTATGGCTGGGTTGTGGGGCGGGGGCGGGGGGGAGAAAACTCTATTGAAAATTAATTGAATTAATTCTACAGCCACTCTTCAATCTCGTAGAAGATTCTTGATCTCTCCATTTTGTCTTAGGCTCTCAGAGCCCTTCTTGCCTCTTTCCTTCTCCAACAAGCCTGGACTCTATGCTGGATCTTCAAACTACTTACCCACCAGCAGTCTCATTTCTTTTGCATCTTCATGCATCTGAAAATGGCCATTCCCAGATCTATGTGCAAATCTACCTCTCCTGCTCCTATATACAGCACAGCTGGGGTGAATTAAGTTGCTACAAACTCTGTTCCCAGCTGCAGAGGGGCCCAAGGCCCACCTCTAATCCTTACTACCTTCATCCTTGATCAGTTCCCTCCCTGATTCACCACGCTCTCTTTAACCACCCACGCAACACCTACCACATACCCTGAGTCTTAAGAAAGATGGTTTCCTTCTTAAGCACAGAAATTGAGACCATCAAAGGGGAACTTTTTGAACCTCCATCCTCCCTCCATCTGTAGTTCTATGTCCACAGGTACCTACTATCATCTCGTGCACCTCTCTCTCTTCCCTTCTCATACTACTTTCCCTTCTTTGCCCACTATGATCCAGCCATGCTGGCCTTCCTGTTCCTTGAACAAGACAGGCTCAATCCCATCTCAGTGCCTTTGTTCCAGCTGTTCCCTCTGCCTGGAACACTTTTCCCATCCATCCTCATGTGGCCAGCTCCTTCTTGATATTCAGGTATTTGCTTAAACATCTCCTCAGAAAGGTTTCCCCAAACCACTCGATATAAAGTAGTCAGCCAGGCACTCTGTCAATTCACCCCAAATTTCCTGCATAGCTTTCAGTTGTATCTGATATTTACTTGTTTTTGTCCCCCCAGAGGTATCTTCGAAGAAAAGTCTGGAGATCTACTTCCAAAAACTCAGCCATTGAAAACCCTATGGAGCACAGTTCTACTCTGACACTCATGGGGTCACCATGAGTTTGAGTCAACTTGACAATTGGTCTATTCTGTTTCCTACATTAAATCGAAACTCCAGGAGGAAAGGTACCTTTCAATTGTGTTCACTGCTCTGTCTCTGGAGCCTATAACTGTACCAGACATAAAGTAAATGCTCTCGAATGAATTAATGAAATCCTCGTTTGAGAGTGTACACATGCATATACTACTAGGGAAGTGGCAGATGCAGGGCAGCGTTGAGTACCTGCTGGAGATTTGTCATCATGAATCCAAGGTTTGGTTGTGGGTTGCTCAGCTCATTTAGTTACTTGGGCACGGGTAAGAATTAGAGAGATAGATGGTAGTAAGCAAGGTCGAGGTTTTGCGAGATGAGTATCGTAAAGTGATAGGGAGTCAAGGGTCTTCATCAGAGAGTGCTTTTAAAGTAGCATCATGGAATCTGTGCTGGAAAAGGAAGCAGTTAGGAAAAGGGTAGAGGTGGACAGTGAGACAGTGGTAGGAACAAATGAATTGGAGGTCTGGATGAGGATGAAGAGCTAAAACAGTATGAGATGCTGCTCACAGAATGGCAGGTTTACAATTCAGCTTTCAGAAGAGCTGCACTTACTGGGTGGAGAAAGAGAGAAAGAAAACAGCCCAGACCACATTCCAGCCTGAGAGTGGGGCATCCACAAGCCAGTGAGGCTCTTCACCTGCCACCGTCGACTGCTCTTGATGCACCTGTGCATTTTTATGTCCAAAGAATCCTTGTCTTTTGCCCTGCATCGGATTACATTACCAAAGGCCCCTATGTTTATCTAACTTTGGAATGCATCACACCCCACCTAGGGTGGGAGGTAATAGGAAGAAAACTGTATTCTGTTAGGTGTCCATTAAGATACAGGTTATTTGTCACTTTTTCAAGGAAGCTTCCCCTCACACTACTCCCACACCAGTACTCAAGAAGTTTCCTTACACTTCCGAATGCTCAGGGCTCTATTGTGCCCTGCTGCATTGCTTCAAAACATCTGTACGTGAGTCTGTTTGCCCCATTAGACTTTGAGTCATATGAAGGCTGGACAATATTTCACTCATCTTGGATTCCAAGCACGTAGCCTCGGACTTGGCATATAGTAGGCAATCATTAACATTTCTTGAATAATTGAATGAATAAACAAATGCATGAATTATACCAGGCAACAGCAGGCTGTCACAAGTGCTATAATAACATATACTCAGCAGTCTCCCAGGGCATTAGGTCACCTCAAGGGACCAGGAGTCATGATGCCCTTATGTCACCCTGCCACACAGCACCCCCCTGTGCTCCACTCCAAGTGTGGGACAGAGATAAACCACCCCTCTGAGATGCTCTGGCCACATCCCTCTGGCTCCCACCCTGATTCAAACACAGATAATAATAGTTGTCTTCTTTCCTAGGACAAAAATTATACAGAGGCCACCTCTACAAAACTTTGAGTCCTCTGGCCTCAACTATCTATAAACACAGGTATTATTGATGAACTGATATTTGCTCAGTTCTTGGAGGTCCTTGGGGAAAATAAACCCTATGAAAGTTCAAAGCACAATTTAGCTCAGTGGAAGGGAGCCCTGTTTGTTTCTCTGGAAATAGGTCTCCACCTCCTACTTGAAGTTTGACTTATAATTGCAAAATCATTACTTCCAGTTTTGAGCATTTATTGTTACAGCTAATGAGGTGCCTCTGAAAAAATACTTTCACAACTTGCCTTTGAACATTCTGAGAGGCTCTTTCTTCTGGTTGCTACAAATGCAGTCTTTGTGAGAGAAGTTGCCTCCTGCCTTGACCAGGTATGGCCATCCACTTCAGGCTGACAGAGCAACAGGCCACTCTGGGCTCAGGACAGAATTAGGAAAGGGGGTCAGGGAGGAGCTGGGTCCCTTCCACCAAAGGAGACCATCTTCTCTCTGGTCCTGAAATGAGTCCTTGAAAGGGTAAAGCCAGCACTCCACCCTTTTCTTGCCAAGAGAGAGGCTTGCCCCTTTGTTCTCAGGAAACTTAGCCACTGCTGGAGTTCACTGGGATGAACACCAATGCTCTTGCCACAAGGTCAAGTTGGCCTTCTTAGAGCCTTTTACCAATGATGTCACTTTCCAATCCTTTCTTCCCCAGGCTTGCCCAGGGATGACCACTCCACTGCAAAGACAGGTGGAAGCCTGGGCCAGAAAGTAGAAAGGAGGGCTCCGTGTTTCTTAACTGAGAGATGGAAATACGAGCAAGCCTAGGGTTGTTTTTTTAAATGTACACATCTAGTCCCCTGCCTCCCTGCAAAAGATTCCAGCGTACCCTCTTCTCATGCTGAAATCCACAGATATTCTGTTACCTCCATACTAAGAGTAAATAATAATGTTATGTTAATACTAAGGGTAAATGTTAATTCTTGTCATGTTAACACCAAAACGAGAGCATTTGAAATTATTTTCTAGTTTACAGTGGGCACAGTAAAGGCAGCTGTCACAGGGAATTATTCCAGTAAATCAGAGATGACAAGTAGGTTGTATCGCATGAGTCGGCTCTGGCAGATTGGTGGATTGGCAGTGGCTGCTGGGAATACAATATTGAGACAGACTCTGGGGCCACATCCAGACATAAGAAAAGATGCCTGGGCAGATTATTGATGTCTGCCATGGGTTAGGGAAGGGACAGCAGTGGCACATGTACCAAATGTTTGCCTCCCCAGCCTTGATGCTCTCCCAAGTCAGAAACGAAGCCTAGGTCTCCAGCCTCTTGCATTCCGAATACAACCCCATCCCAAAGCCAGAAACAAGTGTTGGTTCTGCATCTGCTGAATGGTGCTGGTTGAAAGAGGCAATGGGCAGGGCCAGGATGAAATTTAAAAAAGTGAAGCCAAGTGCTTCCTGAAAACAGACCCCAAAATACAAAGTAGCGAATATCCTTCCAGAGAGGAAGAGGGAGGTTTCCTAGCAGAAGTGTTGCTAGGCTATACCAGAAAGTGTTAGCAAAATGATGTCTGCCAGTTCACAGTGTTTTCTTTGCATTGCTCAAGGGTACAGTGAAAGATAACAACACTCTTTTGAACATGTTTAGATATTTTGTTACCAGAGGGAGCTGCAGAAAGCCTGGATTCTCTGACTGAAATGGAAAAGAAACCCGTTGAGCATTTTGCTGTCAGTTACTTCACAGTATTTCTTAAACACCTGAGGTGTGACTTGGTGGGGAGGGGTTGGTGGATATTGGTTTAAATTAAGGCAGCCTTCAGAGTTTTTTTTAAAAATGCCTGCAAATAAAGGTCGCAGGGACATTCCCAGGTCAGCGTCAGCCATTGCTTCTCTGAGATCTTGGCCCATCCTGTGAGTTGGCTGGAACCAGAAAGAGCACTGAGTGTCCCCGGCACCTGCCTTCTCCTGAGGTAGGCTTCCCTAAGGGCCCATGCTTGCCAGCATCCACCTTCCACATTTAGCTACTTTCTTGTGTGAACTGACACCGACTGGAGCCCTGGGAAATCCTGGTGGCATAGTGGTTAAGCGCTATGGCTGCTAACCAAAAGTTCCGCAGTTGCTCCTTGGAAACCATATGGGGCAGTTCTGCTCTGTCCTATAGGGCCACTATGAATCAGAATTGACTCAACGGAAGGGCGTGCTTTTTGTTTTGTTTTGTTTCCCTAGCATATCTCTCAGGTGTCTTGTGGGTGTTCACTGGCATCTCTGACCTGTGCCGTCGGGGTGAGAGACTGCCCTTGGTCTAAGGCAGCCTGATTGAAGACCCAGCTCTGTGACCTAATCCTTTAACTGCCTCTGCCTCAGTTTCCTCATCTGAAAGTAGGGATATTCACATCGTCTTCACAGGGTTGTTGTTTGTGAGGATTGAATGACACGTAAAAGCACTTTTTACATCCAAAATTGAATGTGAAGCGTCCAATATCAAGGTCCCCCAGCCTTCTATAGAATGTGATCTCAGCTCTAATGTCATCTCCTCAGACAGGGCTTCCCTGACCACAAGATGGTTATCCTCACTCCTGCTACTCTGTGTCCCCTTTCCCTACTTGCCATATAGTAGGCAATCATTAACACCTCCTGACATTATGTTACAAGTTATATATATAGTTTATGTGTGTTGTCTGTCTCCACCAGGAGAAGATCCAAGGGCAAGGACTTCTGTCTGGCTTGTTGACTACTGTATTTCCAGGCCCCAGAACCAGCCCTGACCCATAGCAGGTACTCAGTAAGGTAGTTTTTCAATAAATGAATGGATCTTTCCATACCCTACCACCTGGCTGATGACAATAGCAGGAAATAACTCTTCTTGGTGAACCATTTCCCAGCTAACCACCAGAAAAAACAGCAGACACCCACTGAAGTCAGGAATGATGCTTCCATTTCACTCTAAATATATCAGAGACATTTTCATATAACAAAAAAAGTGATGAAAAAGTCTACTACTGAATAAACCTTAAATTGAATGGATTTTACTGTATTAAGAAGTTCTAAGTTCACATAAAATCATATCAGAGGAATATTTCTCTATGAGGAAAGGGGGAATTTTTTTTTTCAGTAGACCAACACCAACTCTGTTTATAAGTTTGTTGCATGAGGAAAAACTCACCAAGAACAGAAGAGGCCTAACTCAGATCCAGCTCGGTTCAAATAAACCTGGGCTGCTTCTATAATATTTGACCGAAGTTAGCTTCAACTGGTCCCTGTCGCTGTCAGCTTTAGGGAACCCGTCCTCTGGAAACTGGAAAACATGATATCAAGGAGCCTACTCATCACTCACTCATGTCAACGACTTATTCATGCCCAGGAAATAACTCCATTCATAGTGCCAAGGCTCCTAAAAAGTCTTCATGATATCCCATCGTCACCTATTCTGAGTTTGCAATTAAATATGCCCTGCTTAGGGAGCAAATAGACTTTAGTTAGGGGACACGCAAGTTCAGTTATCTCTAGAAAACACTGTGCCAACAGTTACCTTCCAACTGTCCTACCGTGAGTGACAAGGAGGATGAATAATTTAGCCAATTCTCTGCAAAACTCTAAACCCTACCTGGAGAGGAGCAAAAGCTTTCACTTGACATTTCTTATTTTGCATAAATGTTTCAGGATTCCAATGACTCCATTCGAATTACTCCTGAAGCATTTACCAAACTCCATCACAATTCTTAGCAAAGTATCCATTCTAAAGTATTGGATCTGCTGGAAGTGAGATCAGAAATGGAGAAGATGAAAACACGTATCTTATTTGTATCAGTTTGAGGGCAATGAGGAAGTCAAAAGCTCCTCTAAGCCTAAACTATCCTACTATAGACATGACCCTTTAACTGGAATATTACTTTCCCTGATAAGACCTTAAACCCACCCCCACCCCTCCTCGTGTGCCCCAATATCACCACGTGAGACATAAATATAGCACTGGCTCTGCATTTCCCTTTCTATAACTCCCTCCCAACACACCCATTCAACAATATATTTTCTTTTGAAGTCCACACTATTTATACCAAACTATGACCACTCTGGTCACCAGTGTCTACTGAACCCCAGGAGACCCAGCTTTCATGATGTCAACTATTGGCTTGTACATCTCCTCACAAAAGAGCACAGGCTTTGGGGTGAGACTTGTGTTCATAGCCTGTCTCTAGCATGTCCTACCTGGATACTTTGGGACAACTTCACCAGGCTTTAGCTTCTTTACCTATAAAATGAGTGCAATATTACCTACAATTAAAGGACTGTTTTGAGGATTAAATGCAACAACACATTTGAAAACATTAAGCACACTGCCTGCCCTATAGAAGATCCTCAAGAAATAGTACTCTCTTTTCTTCCTTTTCTGTCCTCTGCCTCTAACTCTGGAGCGTTCAGAAACCATATTATAATCCTTTTAACATCTCCCAGACCCGTGGAACTTCAAAAAGCTCATCTCCATTCTACTTCAACACCTTCTTAGCCATACCCTGGGATTTCTCTACACTGGAAACTACCTCAGCTCAAAAATCCAAATCCCTGAAATTTCTTCCTCTAAATATTCCTTGCGTTCCCACTCCTGCTAAACATATTCCTTGTCCTCATCATGACAGCCAACCATTCGCTCTCTCCTTGTTCTCCTAGACCAAGGCCCTTTTCCCTTCACCTATGTTAAGAGTTTGTAATTAAATATGCCCAGCTTAGACAGCAAATGGACTTTAATTATGGGGGCCTTGAAGGAAAAATAGTACAAATATTAAATGATAGCTTTTCAGCCTCATTGGCTGTCCTACTGCCCTGGCTCTGTCCCATGCCAGGCATCTAAGCCCCCACTCTTGCAGGCACCCTAGAATCCCTCACCTCCTTGACGGTCCACTGAAACCACCTTGCCACTCCGAAGCCCTAGAGCCCTCACCATTTACTTTTCTCTAACAATTGTTTTTAGAAAATATCTCAAACCATGCTGATTGGATCCACTGTTACCGCTGTTTCACTTTAGCTGGGTCCTCAATGCTGATGAATCTCCCACCTTGGCTCTCCCAAACTCCACTTACAACCCATATTCTCATCCCAACCCTCCAACTCCCAGTGGCGGCATTGCCTCTTACATTATCGAGGCATTCAAGTTAATATGACAGGAGCTATCACAGCATCTCTCTAAATGGATACACTCGCTTAACAGTCTCTGGTGACCTCTAATAGCCGCAACCTCAGCAGCTTCCAAGCATTTTATCCTATTGCCTACCACTTCCTTCTGGTAGCTCACTCTTTCCTTGCCATCCTTCACACTGTACTTAAATCTCCTCTCTCCTCATTGATTCACTTTCCTTCTCCAAACCCTATAAGCACAAATTCCCACAATTCTTAGTTTCCTAGGGCTGCCATAACAAAATACCACAAAGTGGGTGGCTTTAAAGAAGAGAAATTTATTTTCTAACAGTTCAGGAATCTAGAAATCCAAATTCAGATCTCTCTCTCTCTCTCTCTCTGAAGACCCTTTCTTGTCTCTCAGTTTCTGGTAGCCCTGGGTGTTTCATGGCATTCCTTGGCTTATAGATGGATTCTCACATTCTGTCATTTCCCCGTTTATGACTTCTTTTCCATGTCTGTCCTTGTCTTTTATAAAATACTGCTCAGAAGGGATTAGGAATAGGATCGAGCCTACTCTGGTATGACTTTACCTGATAATATCTTCAAAGAAAAACCCTTTTCTCCAAAACAAAGTTGTATTCACAGGTACAGGGGTTAAGACTTCAACATATCTTTTTTGGGGGGCGGGGGACACAATTTTATCTGTAACAACAGCCCCTCCTTTATTCTCATTGGAAATCTCATCCATCCCCATTACTTTCTTGATCACCCCCAAGAAGTTGCTTCCAAATTCTGTGTCTCCAGTTCTACCAAATGCTCCAGAGGATTCCATCGGGACATTCCACAGACTTCTCAAACACGGCACCTCAAAATTTATCTCTCTCCTTTCTCTCACTATCTTTCTCTTATTTCGATTACTGACACTACCAACCTCCTGTTTGCTTAATTATTTTTGAATCCTTCTCTTTAATCCTTGACAATCCAACCATGCCAAGTCACACCTCTTCTAATTCTTGAACTCATCACTGCCTTCTATTCCCATCTGCACTGCCCTGATTCAGGCCTTCAGAACTCAAGCTATAAGAGCTTTATGTCTGCTTGTTCTTCCTCCTAAGTCTCAGGGTCCCCACCACCAAATTAAGTGGCTGACAAGTCAAATCTAAATCACATTTAGCTTGGAATTCTGGAACCTCCTTGATCTGGTCACAACCTAGTCTTCCAGCTTAATCATTCTCTATTCTCCTCAATGAACCTTAAACCAACCTATAGTTGTCCTCTGTTCACCATTCCCCAAACACTTGCTTACGTTTCCTGTCTCTTCACTTTTGTTCTCATTTTTTACCCAATCCCATTTTGTTCTCTTCATATCATCTCTCCAAAATTCTGAGTGGAAAAAACTGTATACATTTTTCTAAGTTTGTTTAAATGTCATATGCACCCTGAAGCCTTTCCTGATCTACCATCATACATGATTTCATCTGTCCCTGAACATGCCGGGGCACTTTGTCCTTCCATCTCTTATAAGACTTAAAATATTCTGTATGACTTTCTAATGTCCCTTGCTTACAGAAGTGCCCCCCCTTAGCTGGAAGCTCACTATTCCCTTCCTGCAAGTTCCCACGCCATCTAGGGCTGTCCTCCCTCTGCTACTGCTACTCCTGCTGTCTTGGACTGCACAATCCTCCTTTTTTGCACCTTTCCATTCTCCACTATTGCTCTGCAGCCAAAGGCCACTGCCACCATTAGTACCACCTGCCTTCTTCAATCTAAGAGTTAAGTCCCTCCCACCCCTAGTCTCCCCTCATTCTAGCCAGACTGACCTGAAACATGTCTGAAAGTCAAAGATATGCAAGTAAAACCATAAACCTGTATAGAAGTTCTGTTCTCAAAGAGCTAAAAATAAATAAATAAAATTCCTCATTATGCTTTGTCTTTTATACACGATTTTTAATATTCTATTTCTATCATACTGAGTGTGTTTCCCTTTTCTTCTTTTCCTTCACAATTGAACACACCTATTTGCCTGACTTACTAGGCTGAAGAGAGGCTAGTCTCCACTTTGACATACCCAAAATGATTCAACCTGCCTCCTTTATATTCACTTGAGGAAATTACACTAAGTCACCACATTGGCATTTTCACTCTTCTGTTTTTGATGGAAACCCTGGTGGTTAAGTGCTACGGCTGCTAACCAAAGGGTCGGCAGTGTGAATCCGCCAGGTGCTTCTTGGAAACTCTGTGGGGCAGTTCTACTCTGTCCTATAGGGTTGCTATGAGTCGGAATCGACTCGACGGCACTGGGTTTGTTTTTTGGTTTTTTTTTGGTTTGTTTTTGACTCATTTTTTTTAATAATCAGGGGAAAATTAGATAAAATTTTTAAATAACTGCATAGATAAACATATTGTACCTATAAAGATTAAAATTGTAGAAGATGGCTACAGATATCACAATTCTGAAATATCGTATTGCCTTATATGCAGCCCTGGTGGCACATGGTTAAGTGCTCAGCTGCTAACCAAAAGGTCAGCAGTTCAAATCCACCAGCCGCTCTTTGGAAACCCCATGGGGCAGTTCTACCCTGTCCTATAGGGTAGCTGTGAATCGGAATTGACTGAACAGCAACGGGTGTTGGCTTGTATAAGAAAGCCTACATTTAACCGACAAAAGATAGTTTAGGGGTATCATATACACTGTGCAAAAGTGAATGATGTATATTGCTGAAGGGTATTGAGTTTCTGTTTGAAGTGGCATTAAACTTTGGGAAACAGTGCTAAAGGTTTTATAACACAGTGAATGTAATTAATGTCACTGAATCATACCCTTAAAAATGGTTCAAATGCTAAATGTGTTGTTATGTATATTTTATCACAATAAAATTAAGAAAAAAAAGTGAGGAATGTACACCCACTGGTACTCCTCACCCAACTCTCAGATTATGTCCGCAGCACCTGACCCCTTGGTAATCACACTTCAGACAGAGGTCGGCAAAGGAGAAGCTCAGAATCCTGATGATGATAGGCCTGGGTTTCAACCTGGCTGGGAAATAACCTTCACAATGGTGTCCAGTTATATCAGTTCAGCTGCATAAGAAGTTTAAAGAGGCTGTTGTTGTCTTGCCTGAGATTGTGATAGTATTTTGTAAACTACAAAGTGTTCTGTAATTGTCATGTGTTAGAATCTTATTTATTTGGCAAATTCATCCCAAATTCCAAATGACTTCAAAATGAATTTTAAAATGTATCTTATTGTAAATTCCTAGAAAGTATTTGGCCTATTTCTCATTTACCTTTGTATCCTGTCTCTCATAATATTATATTTAACATTTTAATATAAATGCTCAAAATATTAAGCATGGCTAACTAAATAGATATAAAAGAAAGCCAGTATTTACCGAAAAGAAATCTCTTAACATGGAATCACTCGGCATTGCAGAAGCCCCTTTATGTTGATTCAAATGGGAGTATTTAAATCAGGCTCTCTCCAAATAGGAAACAGAAACCCTACAGATAAGAGAACAATTGTGTACATTTACATCTTCATCAGATTATATTTCCTCTCATGCAAATCAGTGGAATCAACTTGCATGGAATTTGAAGGCAAGTCTTTAGCTGAAGTAGAAGGAACGTTATTTAGCTTCCTGGGCTCAAAAGCAAACTTGAGCCGTGGCTAGAATGGATGGGAAATAAAATGGGAAGGTGTCCACAGAACGCAGGCCCCTTTCATTGGGGTTTCGCTCACTCCCTCACACCGGCCAATAAGAGAGCAGGAAAATGTTTAACTTATACCTCAAATAATGTTGCCTGCACTTATTATTCAGGGAGTCACCTAGTTTGAGACTTCTGTATCCTCGGTGCATGGCATTAACACACACACACACACACACACTCACCATTTAAGTCACCACTGCTTCCTCTGAATCAAGAGCTGGCTGCTCTACTGAGAATTTCTTCCCTGGGAGCGACATCAATGGAGCAAAGAAATTGTCTCCACCGCTGGGTCTGTTACCAGGGTTCCCTCTTTTCAAGGCGTGCCACAGCCCTGCATTTATCTATGCTCCCCCTATTGCCCCACTGCACCAGAAACAAGGAACAGCAAAAGAACAGCCATTGTTTGTCTTTGGCAAGGAAGGCAGCCATAAAAACTGAGAGGCAGTGGGCATGTAAATATCCAGCGAGGATGAGTGAGGCAGGGACAGAGCAGCAAGGGACAGTTTCAGTGGCGAGAAGTCTCAACTATAGCTAGATAGGCAATTGGTAGAGAAAGGAAGGAAGGAAGAAGGGAGAGTCAAAGAAAGAGGGAGGGAAAGAGGGCAGGCAGGAAGGAAAGAGAGAAGGAAGAAAGAACCAAGAAAGGAGGGAAGAGGGGAAAAAAGAAAGAGGGAAGGAGGGTGGCAAGTAGGCAGGCAGGAAGGAAACAAGGAAAGAAGAAAGGGAGGGAGGGAGGGAGGGAAGCTTTTATAGAGACCATATATTATTTCTAAGATATGAAAAGTCCATATTCCAGGCTCCATCTCTTGAGTTCAGCATGGGACCACAGCAAAGTGGGTTTTCAGTCTCTCGGAGCTTTGAAGGCAGATGAACCTGTGCGCCGCTTCCCAGGTCTCTTGTTCCTGTTTGGAGTCAGTTGTCTTGCATCCACTTTTCTTCTCATGCCATGTGCATCATTCTCCTGGACATTGACTTGGCGCCACATGCCTCAACCTGTGTGGGAATTTGCCCCCTCTCTGCCCTGGATAGAGTAAGTTTGGACCAAGGCAGAGTACCATTCAAAAAATCAGACCCCAAGATCTGGGGAAGAAGACCAAAGAAATAATCAAGGCTGGTCCCAGACCAACAGCATCTGTGTCCCCGGGGAACATGTTAGAAATGCTGATTCTTGGGCAGCTGAGAGGACTGTCAGGACTCCAGAGGACTTGCAGTCGGATAGTGGGCACACGCCCAGAGGCACCAGAGGGCCAGACTACCAGCTGTACAGCAAAAGGTTCCTGGTGGATCAGTGTGGTCAGCCAGCATTGCTAAGATGAACAACCCCAGCTGACATGGATGGAGCAGCAGAGCCTGAGCCAGGGATTTGGGCTCAAGGGACTTACTGAGGGCATTTTCTTCAGTAAAAACCTGTAAGGAAAGTCAGGAAACAGGATAGGAAAGGGAAAGAGCTAAGAAAGTTTAGCCCTGATCCACAAAGGACTCTGGAGCATAAACCACACGATAGAGTTGCCCTCTATTAGGCAAGGGCTTTTTGTACCCTTGAACCTGTCAGGCATTAGCTGTGGGATGCCTCTAAAGAGATATGTACTTTCTGGCCAGATGGCTTTTGCCAGCTGACTGCAATTCTCTGGAGAAGGACAGCTAGAAGATGGATTGTTTTTGTTGCTGTTAGCTGCGGTCCAGTTGGCCCCTGACTCATGGCAACCCCATATAAAATGTTGTGATCCATAGGGTTTTAATAGGCAGATTTTTAGAAGCAGATTGCCGGGCCTTTCTTCCTAGTCCGTAGTCTGGAAGCTCCCCTGAAACCTGTTCAGCATCATAGCAATGAGGATCAAGCAGGCTAAAAGAATGGTTAATGTGAGAACAGTGTCCAGCACATAGTATATGTGAACTGCTGTTATTATTATGTGAATCTGATAAGTTACTTCAACACTCCTGACTTCCTTTCCTTATTCAGAAAAAGAAAAGAAGCTAAACCAGTTACTTCCATCTGTAATATTCTATCATCAAGTACATATTATTTACCATATGCCTTGCAAAAAGAACTGCATAAGCCTATGCATGGGAAGGCCCTGGATATCCAAGGTGCTGTCAACGGGACTCTCGGTGTTATTTAACACAAAACGAGTCCCTACCAGTGGCCAGCACCGTCCTCACATAGCACACATCACCTTGGGGGTCTCCACTGCACCAGATTTCTTCCTGGGAGCTGCACTCAAGTCTCTGGGGGAGAAGGTTCTAGGAGGCAACATCACTACTCAACAGCACTCAGCCTCCATATGTGAAAACGCTACTGCACAAAACTATAAGCTGAAAAAAAAAAATAAGTGTTGGGTATTTTATTTTTCATTCAGTTTTGGCTTTAAGATGAGTCTTCAGTTCAATCAAGTAGGTGAAGCTGTCTTTGATGAACCGCCTTTCCTACCCTACCCCAAGTCTTTTCTGAGCAGAGCTGGATGAGATACTCTGCAGGGACCAATTTGTAAAGTGCACTCAGTCTTCACTAGGACACAGACATTACTAGAAATGTCATAAAATGGCTAAAACTCTCCTCTTGGAGAGAATAATACATGATTGGAAGAGCGCATTAATCCAATGGCTCTTACCTGAGGATGGGACTGTTCTCCATGGGTGACTGGAATTGAGTAGGGAGGGGATTTTGGTAATCATAACCATTGGGAGGATACCGTTGGCATTTAGTGGGTGGGACAGAAAAAATAACGCACAAAAAAAAAAACAGAATTTTTGAAGAGAGGTGGAGCCAAGATGGTAGAATAGACAGACGCTATGGGCAAACCCTCTTTACAACAAAGACCCGAAAAAACAAGTGAAATGAATATATTTGTGATGAGCCCGGAGCCCTGAGCATCAAAGGCAAGCTTAGACAACAAACGGAGGGGTAGTGGGAGGAAGAGACTTTTCAGAAGTGGAGAGGAGTTACCAGACCTGAATCGCGGGGAGCCCTCAGGCACCATTCCTGGAGCGGCTGCGGCGGCGGCGGCAGGCTGGTACTAGCGTTTGGCTGCAGTTTCCTCAGGGAGAAGCAGCCAGCCACACAGCCTACTCACATCTCTGGAACCTGAGGAGAACGGCGCTCTTGGTAAAAGCTAAGTACTTGCATATATTTTACCACGCCCACCACCTGCAAACCGGCTTCAACAGCTAAATTCCTGGGCCTGAGATAGACCCTGGTGAGCACATACAGCCATCCTCCCAGACTTGGGGAAGGAAAAAATTTGCAATTGGAGGGAAAGATAATTTGCTAGCTCCATTAACCGGGGGAACTCAGGACAGAAGCGGCTCCTGTCCAGGCATAAACCGTCCATGGACCTTGAGCACCTTTCCCTTCTTCATGGACCTGTGTGGGCCTATTTTGGGAGAATGGGCCCTTGTTGGCAAACTCCAACCATTTCAGCTGTGCGGTGGAGAGGTGGGTGTTTGATGGTTGACATTGCTTTGCCTATTAAACAAGGTCCTCACCTACCCACATCTGGGACCTAAGGACAGTTAGCTCCACTCAGGTCACACAGCCACCCATGTCAGGGGTCCAAAGATAGCTGGTACCTCCCAGTCCTTACAACCAAAAGCTTTGGGTGCCCATGACCCCTCTGCAGAACCCACCCACCAGTATGCTATAGGGAACAGGTACACATTTTCCTCAGAGACACTTGGGGGTCAGTTCTCAGCCCCCTGCCTTGTTCAGAGCGTGACCCCTGCTAAAACCAGATACCAGTATATACACCAATCACCCCTCCCCCTCTAAGACTGTAGGACAGAGCCTGTACCACACACCTGATGATCAGATACCTGGAAACCTGAGCTGAATTCATACAAGAAAACTGAATGGACTCCTAGACTGATATATCTGATAACAGCTCTAGCCAGCTGAGGACAGGACACCAGAGCTCCAGAGGCGAAAATAATCAAGCTAGCTCACTCAAGCAACCCAGAGGGGTATACCAAAACAAAACAAGCAGCTACGACACAGTAAGCAGCATAAACTAATACAATAACTTATAGATGGCTCGGAGACAACAGTCAATATCAAGTCACATAAAGAAACAGAGCATGATCACCTCAAAAGGCTCTCAAAATAAAGAATCCAGGGATCTTCTAGATGAAAGTGCAATCCTGGAATTACCAGATGCAGGATACAAAAGTTTAATATACAGAACCCTTCAAGACATCAGGAAGGAGAAGAGGCAATATGCAGAACAAGCCAAGGAACACACAGATAAAGCAACTGAAGAAATTAGAAAGATTATTCAGGAAAATAATGAAAAGTTTAATAAGCTGGAAAAATCCATAGACAGACAGCAATCAGAAATTCGGAAGATTAACAATAAAATTAGAGAATTAGACAACTCAATAGAAAGCCAGAGGAGCAGAATTGAGCAAGTAGAAGCTAGAATTTCTGAACTTGAAGATAAATCACTTGGCACTAATATACTTGAAGAAAAATCAGATAAAAGAATTGCAAAAAATGAAGAAACCTTAAGAATCATGTGGGACTCTATTAAGAGAAATAACCTATGAGTGCTTGGAGTACCAGAACAGGGAGGGATAACAGAAAATACAGAGAGAATACTTGAAGATTTGTTGGCAGAAAACTTCCCTGATATTGTGAAAGACGAGAAGATATCTATCCAAGATGCTCATCGAACTCCACATAAGGTAGATCTGAAAAGAAAGTCACCAAGACATAGTATAATCAAACTTGCCAAAACCAAAGATAGAGAATTATAAGAACAGCAAGAGATAAATGAAAAGTCACCTACAAAAGAGAGCCAATAAGAATAAGCTCGGACTACTCAGCAGAAACCATGCAGGCAAGAAGGCAATGGGATGACATATTTAAAAAATTGAAGGAAAAAAATTGCCTGCTAAGAATCATATATCCAGCAAAACTGTCTCTTAAATATGAAGGTGAAATTAAGACATTTCCAGATAAACACAAGATTAGGGAATTCATAAAAACCAAACCAAAACTACAAGAAATACTAAAGGGAGTTCTTTGGTTAGAAAGTCAATAATCAAGACTAGAATACTGGGCACAGCAATCAGAAGTCATCCAAGACAGGGAAATCTAAAAAAACAAAGCAAGATTATAAAAAAAAAAAAAAGCCCAAAACAGGGTAACAGCAATGTTATTACATAAAAGAAGACAACATTAAAATAATAAAGAGGGACTAAGAAATGTAATCATACACCTTCCATATGGAGAGGAAGATATGGAGATACAAAGAAATAAAAGTTAGTTTTAAATTTAGAAAAATAGGGGTAAATAATAAGGTAACCACAAAGGAGACAAACTATCCTACTCATCAAAATAAAATACAAGGGAAAAATACAGCCTCAGCAGAAACAAAATCAACTACAACAAATATGAGGAAAGGACAATATATAAAGAAAATCTACTCAGCAAGTAAAATCAAGTGGGAAAAAGAAACTGTCAACAACACACAAAAAAAAGACATCAAAATGATACCACTAAATTCATACCTATCCATAATTACCCTGAATGTAAATAGACTAAAGACACCAATAAAGAGACAGGGTATGGCAGAATGGATTAAAACACAAGATCCGTCTATATGCTGCCTAAAAGAGACACACCTTAGACTTAGAGACACAAACAAACTAACACTCAAAGGATGTTAAAAAAATATATCAAGCAAACGATAATCAAAAAAAGCAGGATTGGCAACATTAATTTCTGTCAAAATTGGACTTTGAAGTTAAATCCATCAGAAAGGATAAGGAAGAACACTATATAATGATTAAAAGGGACAATACACCAAGAAGACATAACCGTATTAAATATTTATGCACCCAATGACAGGGCTGCAAGATACATAAAACAAACTCTGTCAGCATTGAAAAGCGAGATAGACAGCTCCACAATAATAGTAGGAGACTTCGACACACCAAGGACAGGACATCCAGAAAGAAGCTCAATAAAGACACGGGAGATCTAAATGCCACAATCAACCAACTTGACCTCGTAGACATATACAGAACACTCTACCCAACAGCAATCAAGCATACTTTCTTTTCTAGTGCACATGGAACTTTCTCTAGAATAGACCACATACTAGGTCATAAAGCAAGCCTTAGCAGAATCCAAAACATTGAAATATTACAAAGCATCTTCTCTGACCATAAGGCCATAAAAGTGGAAATCAATAACAGGAAAAGCAGGGAAAAGAAATCAAACACTTGGAAACTGAACAATACCCTGCTCAAAAAAGACTGGATTATAGAAGACGTTAAGGATGGAATAAAGAAATTCATAGAATCCAATGAGAATGAAAACACTTCCTATCAGAACCTTTGGGACACAGCAAAAGTGGTGCTCAGAGGTCAATTTATATCAATAAATGCACATGTCCAAAAAGAAGAAAGGGCCAAAATCAAAGAATTATCCCTACAACTTGAACAAATAGAAAGAGAGCAACAAAAGAAACCCACAGGCACCAGGAGAAAACAAATAATAAAAATTAGAGCTGAACTAAATGAAATAGAAAACAGAAAAACAATTGAAAGAATTAATGAGACCAAAAGCTGGTTTTCTGAAAAAATCAACAAAACTGGTAAACCACTGGCCAAACTGACAAAAGAAAAACAGGAGAGGAAGCAAATAACCCAATTAAGAAATGAGAGGGGCGATATTACAACAGACCCAAGTGAAATTAAAAGAATCATATCAGATTACTATGAAAAACTATACTCAAACAAATTTGAAAACCTAGAAGAAATGGATGAATTCCTAGAAACACACTACCTACCTAAACTAACACAAACAGAGGTAGAACAACTAAATAGACCCATAACAAAAGAAGAGATTGAAAAGATAATCAAAAAACTCCACTCTCAAAAAAAAAAAAAAGAAATCCCTGGTCCAGATGGCTTCACTGCAGAGTTCTACCAAACTTTCAGATAATATTTCAGAGTATAGAAGAGGATGGAATACTACCAAACTCATTCTATGAGGCCATCGTATCCCTGATACCAAAACCAGGTAAAGACACCACAAGAAAATTATAGACCTATATGCCTCATTAATATAAATGCAAAAATCCTCAACAAAATTCTAGCCAATAGAATTCAACAACATATCAAAAAAATAATTCACCATGACCAAGTGGGATTCATACCAGGTATGCAGGGATGGTTCAACATTAGAAAAACAATTAATGTAATCCACCACATAAATAAAACAAAAGACAAGAATCACATGATTTTATCAATTGATGCAGAAAAGGCATTTGATAAAGTTCAACACTCACTCATGATAAAAACTCTCAGCAAAATGGGAATAGAAGGAAAATTCCTCAACATAATAAAGGGCATTTATACAAAGCCAACAGCCAACATCACCCTAAAAGGAGAGAGCCTGAAAGTATTCCCATTCAGATCGGGAACCAGACAAGGATGGCCTTCATCACCACTCTTATTCAACATTGTGCTGGAAGTCCTAGCCAGAGCAATTAGGCTAGATAAAGAAATAAAGGGCATCCAGATTGGCAAGGAAGAAGTCAAAGTATCTCTATTTGCAGATGACATGATCTTATACACAGAAAACCCTAAGGAATCCTCCAGAAAACTACTGAAACTAATAGAAGAATTCAGCAGAGTACCGGGATATCAGATAAACATACAAAAATCAGATGGATTCCTCTACACCAACAAAAAGAACATCGAAGAGGAAATCACCAAATCAATGCCATTTACAGTAGCCCCCAAGAAGATAAAATACTTAGGAATAAATCTTACCAGAGATGTAAAAGACTTATACAAAGAAAACTACAGTACACTTCTGCAAGAAACCAAAAGAGACTTAACATAAGTGGAAGAACATAACCTTGCTCATGGATAGGAAGACTTAACATTATAAAAATATCTATTCTATTGAAAGCGATCTATACATTTAATGCAATTCTGATCCAAATCCAAAGGACATTCTTTAATGAGGTGGAGAAACAAATCACCAATTTCATATGGAAGGGATAGAGGCCCCAGATAAATAAGGCATTACTGAAAAAGAAGAACAAAGCGGGAGGCCTTACTCTACCTGATTTTAGAGCCTATTATACCGCCACAGTAGTCAAAACAGCCTGGTACTGGAACAACAACAGATACATGCACCAATGGAACAGAATTGAGAATCCAGATATAAATCCATCCCCATATGAGCAGTTGATATTTGACAAAGGCCCGAAAATTGTTAAATGGGGAAAAGACAGTCTTTTTAACAAATGGTGCTGGCGTCACTGGATATCCATCTGCAAAAAAATGAAACAAGACCCATACCTCACTCCATGCACAAAAACGAGCTCAAAACTGATCAAAGACCTAAATATAAAATCTAAAATGATAAAGATCGTGGAAGAAAAAATAGGGACAACGTTAGGAGCCCTAATACATGTCATAAACAGTACACAAAACATTATAAAGAATACAGAAGAAAAACTAGATAACTGGGAGCTCCCAAAAATCAAACAACTCTGCTCATCCAAAACCTTTACCAAAAGAGTAAAAAGACTACCTACAGACTGGGAAAAAGGTTTTAGCTACGACATTTCCGACCAGCGCCTGATCTCTAAAATCTACACGATACTGCAAAAGCTCAACTGCAAAAAGACGAATAACCCAGTTAAAAAATGGGCAAAAGATATGAATAGACACTTCACTAAAGAAGACACTCAGGTACCTAACAGATACATGAGGAAATGTTCACAATCATTAGCCATTAGAGAAATACAGATCAAAACTACAATGAGATTTCATCCCACTCCAACAAGGCTGGCATTAATCCAAAAAAACACAAAATTGTAAATGTTGGAGAGGCTGTGGAAAGATTGGAACACTTATACACTGCTGGTGGGAATGTCAAATGGTACAACCACTTTGGAAATTGATTTGGCACTTCCTTAAAAAGCTAGAAATAGAACTACCATACGATCCAGCAGTCCCACTCCTTGGAATATATCCTAGAGAAATAAGAGCCTTTACACGAACAGATATATGCACACCCGTGTTTATTGCAACACTGTTTACAATAGCAAAAAGATGGAAGCACCAAGGTGCCCGTCAACAGATGAAGGGATAAATAAATTATGGTATATTCACACAGTTGAATACTACGCATCAATGAAGAACAGTGATAAATCTGTGAAACATTTCATAACATGGAGGAACCTGGAAGGCATTATGCTGAGTGAAATTAGTCAGTTGCAAAAGGACAAATATTGCATAAGACCACTATTATAAGAACCTGAGAAATAGTTTAAACTGAGAAAACATTCTTTTGTTGTTGCAAGAGGGGGGAAGAAGGGAGGGTGAGAGAGGAGTATTCACTAATTAGATAGTAGATAAGAACTACTTTAGGTGAAGGGAAAGACAGCACACAATACAGGGAGGTCAGCACAATTGGACTAAACCAAAAGCAAGGAAGTTTCCTGAATAAACTGAATGCTTCAAAGGCCAGTGTAGCAGGGTCAGGGGTCTGGGGACCATGGTTTCAGGGGACATCTAAGTCAATTGGCATAATAAAATCTATTAAGAAAACATTCTGCATTCCACTTTGAAGAGTGGCGTCTGGGGTCTTGCATGCTAGCAAGCTGCCATCTAAGATATATCAAGTGGTCTCAACCCACCTGGATCAAAGAAGAATGAAGAACACCAAGGACGCAAGGTGATTAAGAGCCCAAGAGACAGAAAGGGCCACATGAACCAGAGGCTACATCATCCTGAGACCAGAAGAACTAGATGGTGCCTGGCTACAACTGATGGCTGCCCTGACAGGGAACACAACAGAGAACCCCTGAGGGAGCAGGAGAGCAGTGGGATGCAGACCCCAAATTCTCATAAGACCAGACTTAATGGTCTGACTGAGACTGGAAGGACCCCAGTGGTCATGGTCCCCAGACCTTCTGTTGGCCCAGGACAGGAACCATTCCCGAAGCCAACCCTTCAGACATGGATTGCACTGGGCAATGGGTTGGATAGGGATGCTGGTGAGGAGTGAGCTTCTTGGATCAGGTGGACACTTGAGACTATGTTGGCATCTCCTGCCTGAAGGGGAGATGAGAGGGTGGAGGGGGTTAGAAGCTGGCGAAATGACATGAAAAGAGAGAGTGGAGGGAGAGAGTGGGCTGTCTCATTTAGGGGGAGAGTAATTGGGAGTGTGTAGCAAGGTGTATATGGGTTTTTGTGTGAGAGACTGACTTGATTTGTAAACTTTCACTTAAAGCACAATAAAAGTTATTTAAAAAAAAAAAAATCAAGCCTCCCCCCAAAAATAGAATTTTTCTGTCTAAAATTCTATGGCTACTCATGGGTTGAATTGTGCCCTCCTAAAATATGTTTTGGAATTCTAACCCCTATAATCTATATTTATACCTGTGGATATAATCCTACTTGGAAATAGGGACTTTTCTTTTTTATGGTAATGAGGCCATATCAGTGTAGGGTGTGTCCTAAACCTAATCACTTCTGAGTTATAACGAGCAGTATAGACACACAGAGACGAACAAGCACAAACAGGGGAAGACAGATGCCACATGAAGATCGTCAAGGAATGGAGGAGCGCCAGGGCTACAGAAGCTAAGACAAGGGCCTTTCCCCAGAGCACACAGAAAGAGCACCTTCGCCTGTAGCTGGTGCCCTAAATTTGGACTTCTAGCCTCCTGAACTGTGAGAAAATAAATTTCTGTTTTTAAAGCCACCCGCTTCTGGTATTTCTGTTTGCAGCACTGGGAAACTAAGACAGCTACCTCATTGAGGAACACAACATCAAGTGCTTGAGGAAGTACTTCCCAGAGAGCATACACCTTCTAAGAAGGGTGATCCAGGTAACCGCTGGAACCCCTTTCTGCTCCCAATGCTGAGTGGATCAAGCATGCCCATTCGGGGCCAGAACTGGATTTTCAGGTAATAGAGAAGATGAGGCTCCACTGGAAGCCTCCTCCACGCTCCAACCACCCATCACTTGCTACCTCCTCTCCCGACCCCTGTGTCTGGAATACAGAACTCCAAGTACCTGTCTGTGGACTGCAAGAGTGAGCTGTGACCAGTGTGCTGTAAATGTCTCCCCATATGTTTTCACAGCAATGCTTAGTGTCCTAGTGCTGCTGTAAGACAAATACCACAAGTCGGTGGCTTTAAAGAACAAATTTATTTCCTTACAGTTCTGCAGGATAGAAGTCCAAATCAGCGTGTCAGCCATGTTGATGTCTTCCTTGATGGTAGCCACAGGCAGGCATTCCTTGGCTAATAGACGATCCTCACATGACATCTGTCTTCCCCCGCGTGTGTGTCTCTGTGTTTATTCTGGCTCTTTTGTAAGTCAGAAGTGATTAGGTTTAGAATCCACCCTATGCTGGTATGATCTTACTAGTATAAAAAAAAAAAAAACCTTATTCCCAAACAGGATCATATCCACAGGAAAGACCAGGAATTCAACACATATTTCAATGGGGACACAATTTAATCCATAATAAGAAGATATTAATTTTCACAGAATCTCTAGGAGGATTAGAGAATGAGACTGGAAGGCTACCTACCTAGGAACAACATCCAAAATCTCACTGCAGTCCTGGTCCTCACGGATTCCCAAACCAGGACTCTGGATCTCCCTGCAAGAGGCAGCAGCTCCTTGGAGACACCCTTCTTTACATCACTAGCCCCCAAGCCAAAGTCTGGGATGGGTGTGTCTGGTGGGCAGAATCAGGGTAACCCACCTGTGCCATAGATGCAAAGGGGTCTGAGAAACAAAGGGTGGGAGACAGTCTTGGACTCCTGGCAAGACTCGTTAGGAGCTGGATTCCACAAACATGAAAGGGAGGCCGTGTGGCCAAAAGGAAAGGCAAGTGTCTAGACACAGACTCCCAGAGGAGACTTTGCCTTCAGGGACCATTTTTCAATTCTCTCCTAAGACTACAGTGACCACATGTCCTGTTGACCTGCATTGGCCTCATTTACGCCTATTTTCCTGGCTTAATTACTAATAGCATCCTTTTCACTCCAGAAGTGTTACAGTTGGACAATAAATTATATCATCATTCTTTCTAAGACTCATGGCCTGCGCTGAGCCTCAAAGGTGGTGGCAAGGATTTGCATGTGTGTGGGTGTGCATACATGTGTAAGTATGTGCCTGTCACCACCCTGCCAGGCAACATGCTGTGGAGACCAGGCTCCTGAGAAAATGGACTTGACCTCCACTTCCAGGAACTGCTCTGTACAATTTGAGACTCCAGATGAAGGATGGGTCACAGGAAACACTTCCTTAATAACGAAATGGCTCCAACTTGCTATATGATTTGTTGCTTTGAAGTTGGAAAACTGGGAAGTGATAATTCCTGGAAAAGATTCTTTCTGCTGTGTCTCTCCTGTTAAGTGCATTTCTCAGACCCAGTTATATTATCTCACTTCCCTCCAGACTCTGCCCTTAGCTGGCTTCCAAGTAGCAATAAAATTCACCTTTTTCCTTCAACTTTAAAATGCCAGCATCTTTTCAGTAGTTCAGCCCTTTGGGGATGAGTGGCTAGGGGAAAAGTGAGAAAAGAAAAAGAGAAACCAAAAAAAGGAAGAAGGCCACAGAACAAATTAGAGAACTGATGGGGAATGGAGAGAAGAGAAAGGAAGTAAATTTGAAGAAGAAAATTAAATGGGAAGAAGAGAGTAGAAAGAAAGGAGAAATATCTTACACAATATATTATTCGAATGTTTATTCTCTTGGACTGGGACATGCCTGGGTAAAAACTAGCATTTCAGCAAGCTTGGTGGCCTTAGCCTGATTCCAATGGTTTCTCTAGTTAAAACTCACTCTCAGTGTCTGAGCCAGTAAGAGCGTCTGCCACATGTCGCAGGACCACCACAGAAGTTGTCACAATGAGCATGAGTCTGCCCAGCAGACAATGCTCAGGAAAAGCCCAACATCAGGGTTTTCAAGATACTTTTGAAGGCTGGATGGTGTGAGAGATGGACATTTGGGTTTTAACATTCAAAACAAACCCTGACCACAGTCTCTTAAGGTGTTATTCACAAGGGGAAACACTCAAATAGTTACCCAAACCCTGATTTTTAGTCCCAGCAAAGTCAAACAGAGAACGCTCTCAAGCTACTTTTACCTGGAAATACCAGCTTCTTGAGAAAAACCTTCCTCATTTTGAAAAATCTTTAAGTCCATGGCATTTAAGTCTTCTATTATTCCCAGTGCAGAGCCCTGATTGCACAGTGGTTAAGAGCTCGGCTGCTAAACAAAAGTTTGACAGTTTGAATCCACCAGCGACTCCTTGGAAACTTTATGGGGGAAGTTCTGCTCTGCTCTATAGGTCACTATGAGTCAGAATCAACTCAACGGCAATGGGTTTGTTTTTTTATTATTATGATTGCCAGTAGAGGAGCCCTTGTGGCACAGTGGTTATGCACTTGGCTTCTAACCCAAAGGTCGATGGTTCGAACCCACCAGCAGTTCCACAGGAGGAAGATGTGGCAGTCCACTTCTGTGAAGATTTACAGCATTGGAAACCCTATGGGGCAGTTCTATTCTGTCCTATAGGGTCACAATGAGTCAGAATCAACTCAATGGCAACGGGTTAGGTTTTTTGTGGTTTTTTTTTTTTTTTTGGTATTATTCCCAGTGATGTTTTAAAACAATAATACACAAATATATACACCTAAACTAAAAGAGGGGGAAATCCCACTTCGCACAGTAAGACCCTTCTACTTTATCTAAATAAAACTCACCCTGTAACTCGGCCACATTACTGGGTGGCAGAGCCAGCATTTTCTCTCCTGGTTTGCAGGTAATTAAGACCCTCCGGCATGTTATGATCACTAAATATTGAAAGATTTTAAAAGCTTCTGTTTTAACCCACAACCTCATTCTGATCTATACATGTCTACAAGGGTAGAGCTGGGGAAAGTATCACTTCTTCTGAATGATCAAACCTCACAATTAATAATTGAGAATCTCTCTTTCTCTTTTTCCCTTGCCTTTTTTCTGTCTGAACTAGAAAGCACTCTTCAGCTTGTTAAGCTCAGCTCACTCCCACTGATAATTCACTAGAGATCATAATTTATGGACAATTGAAGCTGCAGAAACATCTCTTCGAAGGAATAGAGCAGATCCATAGCAACAATTCTTCAGGGGAATATTAATCCCCGGCTTTATGTAGTGCTAAGTGTACAATAGTAATCAGAACTTGAGTAGAAGCTGCTAATCATTGAGGGAAAAGGCTGTATAAAGAATTCATAATGGAATTAGCCTGCGGCAAACAAAGAAAGACAAAATTAAATCAGCCATCAAATTGCACCAAGGAATTTTAATTTACAGGTTAATGTAGGATTATGTAACTAATCACAGCTAACATTTTCAATGAACAACCAATAAAATTTTGCTCTTTTTTTTCCTCTCTAATCTTACTAATGGTATTCCAATACCATGCTTTTATTACCCTATAATATGTTAGAAATGAGTCTCAAAAATTCTAAAAACCTCTGCAATTGTCAGAATCAGTATAAAAAGGGTAGCTTTGAAATAGTCAAAAGTGTGGCTTTAGAAAGATTACTCCTCAGTTAGGTCCCGACCCAATAATATCTGGGTATGTTTGCATAAAACAGATTGACATAACCATATGGCTTTAAAGTATATGCATGTTTTTCATGCAGTTTGGGAAGCTAAAACGGGACAAAAGAGACAAAATGAAATATGTGAAACTAACTTGGAGCACAAAGTGTATCAGCTAATTCTAAATAAAACCACTGCCGTAGATTTCTGTATCAATATGGCAGGCATATCCAATGACATACACACCAAGGACTGCTCTAACAGAATTTTCCTGGCTTATAAATGTGGACATCATAAAAAGAAATCAGGTTTCGAGGATAAAAAGTTGATTAGCATTTCCCATGGTAGGGGAGGGACAGAACCTTGTATCCTCCCCAGTCATGTTCTGATATCAGCCAATGTATGACAAAGACAGAAAAAAAAAAAAATCCCTCTCCGCGATTTGAAAAATTATATGAAACGACTGCTTCAAAAATATAAATGTATAAAAAGACAGCGTAACTCTTTGCCCGTGGGCAAGGCGAAGCTCCAAAATTACACTGTACTCTTAAAAAGACATCAGTTTAATCAAAAAGATCTTTTCCAACATATGGCAGAAGGAAAATTATTATAAATGGAGTAAAAAGTATGCTCATAAGCTTTACTTCACATGGGAAGAATGCTGGGGAGAAAGTGGACAGCATTCTTTTTGCATATGTTTTTCTTATCGAGAACAATGTGGGAAAGTCTCATTTTCCTTTCATCTAAATGTTCATTTTATGGAAGCAGCAACATTCGGCCCAGTTATTAGCAAAGGAGTTGTGTAGCTCTATAAAGTCTAATTTTAAGATGCTCACTTCCAAAAAAACATTATGGTGTCAATTGCACTACCCTTCAGCAATCCTGTAATAACTTTATTCAACCATTTCTAATTATAATTATATTTTCAATTCCTTTTAGCTATAGAAACTCTTTATCAATCAGAGCACAAGACAGAAAATTACTTTATTACAGCTACAGCTCGTTAGGCTGAGTGCTCTTAATGAAGCAGCCTCATAATCAGATGAAAATCATGCTGGAGAAAACTTGCATCATTAGTCTGGGCCTTAATTACCAAGAAATATAGTCACTAACAATGATATTCCATTTCATGATATGCTGCATGCACCTTCTACGCTAGTTGCAATTAATAATTCCACCGACTGCTACAGAATCTTTTCTATTTATTCATAACAATGGAGGGGGGAAATTCTAAATTTAATTGAGCGGTTCAGATTGCTCTCCCTTTCTCCCTTTCTCCAGCATTCAGATTAAAATGTCACAAGGCTAATATTCTATTTTACAATAATTCATCATTTTAATTACATATTTTATGTATGTGAAATGTCTTTTTCAGCTTTTTCGTGGAGGTTGACATTTTGGGGGGATGCATTTAGGAAAATGTGTGACCTCTTGTGAAGGTGGTTCCTACCACCCAGGACCACATCAAGGGAATTAAAAAAAAAAAAAAATCACTGCTGTCAGCCCATCAACTCCATCCATGTTGGAAAAAGCTGCCAACGACAACAGGGACATTCATTTAAATTAGTGTCGGCATCTTCGGATCAGCTTTGGATGGTAGAATGGCTATATTCTGGAGGGAACAAGGCCTGGTGTCACTGGCCTCTTTGTTAAGCGTGATTGATCACAGGCAGAATCAGCAACTTGGCTTTTTGAAAGCCTCCTTTCTTCTGCCCCATTTGCCTGCACTCTTTCCTTGCCTCCGTCTCCCACCAAGGTCCTTGCTTCTGACCGCCTGAGAAATGCCTCCAGCCAGAGAAGGAGATGTGGTCTCTGGGTCTCCTGAGGGGCTCTGCCCACTGCTGGATTCCAGGTGATCCCCAGCTGATCTCCTGATCTCCTCCCCAGGTTGGTTCAACACTGGGCCTCAAGGTGCTGTTGCAATTGCTGCTCTTTTTCAAACACAAATTAGGTTACCGGGTGAGGGCAAAGAGCACTCGGGGGCAGGCAGAGGGCAATGGGGTTGGCATAGATAAATGAGGTCCCCATATGGCCTCAAAACCCAAGTGTGCCTAGAGCCGAACTTCCTGCCTGACATCACCTTTCACAGGAATGGTTGCCAAACAGCCGATATGATTAATCTGGGCTACACTTTCCTCAATCATCTGCCTGATGAGCACCAAGCAGTTTGATAAATGAAATTAATCAGTGAATGACTTGGAAAAATCCACAAGCCTCAAGATGAAGGGCTGGCTATGATATAAAAGGATGCTAATTTTTTAAGGCCTTAGCATTGAACGTCTATACTGTGTCAAGGTTCCCTGCTTAAAGATCCCTAACTTCACATAGATTAGTATTTCGCCAGCAATGGCACAGTTCTTGAGCCAGTGTAAAGAGGGAGATGATTTCCCCACTCAAGTTCAGACCCCAAATAGATGAACAAATGATGGAATAAGTTTTAAATAAAAACCCTACACACACACACACAAATCACATAACAACTAGGGTAAAGGTGGTAAGGAGCAAACTACCTCATTCTTTTCTTTTTCTGGCATTGCTAAGGTGTGGAGGGGAGTGGTGGCAAGCAGAATCACATTTCATACAGACTTGTGGTTAAGCATTTGGCTGCTAACCAAAAGATCAGCAGTTCGAAGCTACCAGCCGCTCCTTGGAAACTCTATGGGGCAGTTCCACTGTGTCCTGTAGGGTCACTATGAGTCAAAATCTACTTGACTGCAACGGGTTTGGTTTTTTTGTTTTGTTTTTACAGGAAAAGTGGGCTTGGAGAAGGGGTTTGGAAGAATAAGCATTGGAGCAGAAGCGTCATGAGGCAGAGAACGGGAGGATGTGGGCCACCTGAAGAAGGGCAGTAGGTTGGACAAGAGAAGGTGGATCTGGACCAAAAACCAAATCCTAGGAAGCAGCAGGAAATGAAAAGCAGCCCAGGGGGACAGCAGGAGAAGAGGGGTATTAATCAGAACCACCCAGAGCAAATTTCCATAGGAAAAATGCTTGGCATTTTCAACAGCCCAATGGCTTGCAAAGAGCTTGAGATGTGCAGTGATCCCCAGAGACAACTGGTTTGCAAGGCACAGGCTGATTCCCGTAAAAGCAGCCACAAGAGAGCCAGGCGAGAGTTAAAGGGAACAGGCTGAGTCTCCATGTACTGCTGTTAATGCAACGTTAGGAAAAGTTCTCAGCATTATTGCCCCGGCCTTCAATCACTCCTTAATGTTTCCTCCTAACAGTAATCCGTTTAAGTGCAGAAGTCGCTGCAGGTATTTCTATCTGGCGGTGGCTGCCTACTGGACACAGGAGAGTCCTCTGGTGGAGCACTAGACCTTGATCAGTGGCCATGCTCTGCATTCTGATGGTACCCCTCTCTGTGCCTGTCGATGTCCACATTCAATCTCACAAAGGAAAAGAGGCAACAGCCCCAGCTGATGAGACTTGGGGCTGCTCCATCTTGGAGAGCCTTCAGAGGGAAGCGATGGCCCAATCACCCTTCATGGTGCAATGGTTCCAGTGCAGGATTCTCCTGGGTTCTGCCACATACCAGCTAGGTGACCTCAGGAGAGGGACTTAACTCGTCTGTGCCTCAGTTTCCACATCACCAAAATAAAAGCAACAACATCATCTGCTTCCCAGGGTTGCCGCAAAGGTCATCTGAGATGAGGCATGCAAACGTGCTCATAACAGGTAAATTTCAATAACTGTTAGTTCTGATCAACATCATCACCATCATGGCATATTCTGAAAATAGGTTCGAGAATTTCAAACAGTGGTTTGCAAGCCTGGCTGCACATTAGAATCCCCTGCCCCCAGTGCCCTCCCCCTAGACCAATTAGATGGGCATCTCTGAAGGTGGGATTTTTTGAAAGTTCTCCACATGATTCCAGTGTGCAGCCGGGATCGAGACCCACTGATGTCGAGTCTTGAGGCCTATGCGTGATCTTTAAAACACAAAACAGGTGTGCCAGCTAGAAAGTGCATCTTGGCAAGTGGCAAAGCCCTCATCAGGGTCTCCTGGAGAGCAACGGGAACCTTGGAGCTCCATGTTGACATGGGAGGACTTGGAACGTTTACGGCCCATGAATGAGCAACCACAGCCTTGAATGAAGGAATGTGCCTGCTGGTTTTCCAGCTGGCAAAATGGTCTATCTCCCATAAACAGAGCATGCTGCATGCAATCCAGTGTTCCCACCAGAAGGCCACCTGTGACACACAAATGCTCCTATCTGGGGCTAGGACACCCATCTGTCACAAGGCAAAAGGCCACCCATGAGCACCAATGCAAGAACTGCCATCTCCTGTGGTTCGATAAGGGCAGCTCGTGCAAAAACTGTCCAAAGAGATATTAGGGCTACGGGGGGAGGAAACGACTGCCATGTAGCTCTCTGAGAGTGCAGATTAACCTGTCAGAGTGTACAAAGTCAGATTCTCCCTAACCCCAAAGGAATGTGACACACTTAACTGGTTAAATCCTTGGCTAGCTTGATGATTTTGGCAGCTGTTTGACATTTGCATTAAAAGGATCTAGGAAAACTGAAAATTTCAACTGCTTGGTACCTCCACCTAAGTAAATCTGCCAGGCCCTCGAAAGACAATCCTCTATTTGCTTTTAATATTTAAGGCACTTCCGCTGCAGAAAGACCTCAGAGACCATGTATGAAATGATAGAAAACCACAATTTAAAAGAAAAGAACACTAAGCAGCATCTAAACTCATCATTCATTTCAACTCACATTTTTCTTCTGGCAGAAAGGGATTTATTTAAACTGCAGTGTTACTGGACACCCGGAAGGGTGTCAGCTCATCCCTCAGGGTACAGGTTAGCTCAGGCCTCCTCATCAGCTAGAGGGGACCAGAAGACATGGGCAGCATAGGAGGGTCCTATTCCCTTCCCGCTCAGAGACATTAGGTCCCTTCTTTTCTGACCTCTGGCTGCTTTTTCACCCCACAAAAGGATCATGGGAGAGACAGAAGCATAACAAAGAACAGAAAATAATCAACAGGAAGTGGGAAATACCGGAAGATTCCTTTACCACCATGAGGTTTTGAATGTAACCTTAAAAGTAAGAACCCACATACCACAGAACTTAAAAACAAACACAAAAGAACAATTATCCTGAGGTAGTAAGGATATTATACAGTATTTCATGGGTTTTTGCTTCAGGGATTTAAAAAAAAAAAAAAAGGCAACAAAAATCAAAAGCCTAAGCTCTTCCTTGAATCACTGGAAGTAGATCAAAAGGGAAGGATTTCAGACATCATGAAAGATGAACCAACTATGTCAGGAGTCCTGGGTTTAAGACTTCTCTCTGATCCTAATAAGCTGTGTGACCTTGGGCAAGTTACTGCACCTTTCTGGACCTTGGTTTCTCTCCATTAAAACCAGAAACTTAAAGATGATCACTAAGTCCATGCCAACTCTAAAATCCACAATTCTACAGTTTCTTTCCTTCATTTTTCAATTCTACCTTCACAGAAATATTTTTCTAGGAAAACCACACCAATCACTACAGGCAAATAGCAGTGTTCCCTATGGGTTATAAAGAAAAGGAGAAAGATTAGATAAAAATAACCTTTTGTTGTCAAACCTGGTAGAGAACCTATAAAAAAAGTATATGTTAATTTTTAATGTTTCATTCCATTAACAGAAAATATTTTTCTCTGATGAAAGTTGTCTTTTTCCAAAAATGTAGAATATCTAGTTACAAAGTCATTGGGTCTATGGCTGCCTTGAATGAGGAATGGCTGATCCTGTCTCCTTAAGACTCAGGAGGCCAGCTGTGGCCCTGTTTAGAGTTCACGAACAACCAGGCCAACAGCACAGCAGAATGTTATTTCTGTGCCTCTACTTCCCCTGATCCCATCAGCTCAGTGTCTGTCCCATCCTTGGGCTCTTTCTAAATGCTCACATTCCTCTCTCCACCCAGCAATCTTAGCGATCAATGCAAAGGTCTCAGGAGACCAATGTCCCAACCGTCATTTGCATTGTTAAGTATCTTTTCACCTGGCTTTGTCCTATCTTTCCAACTTGACTCTAAATGTCCGGAAGAAGGAATCCTGCTATATATCTCCTTGCTAAACCTCATGGCATCTTGGGGAAGGCAAAGAATTAGGCCTTAACCAACCTCTTTCTAAGAGCCACCAACTGTGCAAATTACATCCTGTTCTTTAAACCAGAGGTTCTCAACCAGGGGCAATTTTGCCGCCCTCCCCTCCACCCCAAGGACATTTGGCAGTACCTGGAAACATTTTTGGTCCTCACAACAGAGGACAGGTGTGCTACTGGCCTCTACTGGGTAGAGGCCGAAAATGCCAGAAAAGCTCCCCATCACCAAGAATTGTTTGGCTCAAAATTTAAATAGTGTCAAGAAACACTGCTTGATACTATTTTAAAACGACAGAAATTATGAAAGAGGTTTTCATTTTACAGATAAAGGTCAAAGAGGCTAAGTAACTTCTCCAAGGTCACCCAGCAAGGGATTGGAAAAGACAGAATTAGATGTCAAGTCTCTGGGTCCAAAGGCCACGTGCCTTTCTCTGAATGAGTAAGTAAGCAGAGAATGAATAAAGTCAGCCTGCTGCTCCGAGCAGGGAAAGCCATGAGAAGGGCAGGCTGCTTTAGAGGCAGGTGCAGGTGGACTGGAAGCTGCCCCTGGGTATCACTGTCAATGCTCAAGGCCAGATGTTCAAGCAATACACGCTCATGGCCTCTCCATCACAGCTCTTGGAAGCCGCCCACCCGAATGCAAAGGAAACAGTGAGGTTGATCATCAGGACCTTGCAGCTCCACGGCACTGGACAGCTCCAGGCCCTGACTACCAGTCCCCGACTACCAGTCCCCAGAGTGGCTCACTGGAGATGAGGGAACTGGAGCTACGAAGCTGTACACAGAAACCACCAGCCAAGACTGGCCACTGTGAAGGAGGTAGTCCGACCAGCTGAAAGGCCTTCTTAGGTCTTTTTCTTAAGTGACCAGAGATGGATGGGAAGACAGTGAGTGGAAAAGATCCCTGAGTTTTCCCTGGGGGTGAAGCCACCTCTCTGTGGGCTAACTCACTTCAGATCCTTTGTAAAGTAAGAAGAACCACCCACAAGAGAGTGGTGGTTTTGAAATCCAGCACTTCAAAAAAGAAAGAAAGAAAGCCCACTTCACACTACTACCTGAAGTTACCAAAGATCTGTCATGAGCACCACCCTTCATGGAGAAGTGGGTGAGGAAGTCTGTTTTTAAAAGCTGGCCCCTGAGGCCCAGGCCAGGGAGCCCCTCTCCTCGAGTGCCTCCTGCCCCTCACATCTCCACCAACCCCTCAGAAACAAAGGCCCACTGTCTGAGGTGCAGCCTAGTAGCAAGCTGGATGGAGCGATTAAGGGCTGTTGGAGAGCCCTGGTGGCACAGTGGTTAAGAGCCAGCTGCTAACCAAAAGGCCAGCAGTTCGAATTCACCATCCACTCTTTGGAAACCCTATGAGGTAGTTCTACTCTATCCTATAGGGTTGCTACGAATTGGAATCAACTCCACGGCAATGGGTTTGTTTTTTTGTTTGTTTTCTGTCAACCATTCTGCTAAAAAACCTAAAGGGCATTAAATTCCCTCAGGCCCCACGCATTAATTAAATCCTTTCTTTACCTGCTTTGGTAGTGCAAACAGCTAACCAAAAAGGTTGGAGGTTGGAGTCCACCCAGAGACAACTTGGAAGAAGGGCCTGGTGATTTACTTCCAAAAAACATCAGCCGCTGAAAACCCTAAACAGCACAGTTCTACTCTGACTCGCGTGGAGTTGCCATGACTCTAAGTCAAGTCAACTCAACAGCAACTGCTTTATCTGGTTTATCAGATTGTTCTGGAAGCAAAAGAGTGCTAAGGAGAAGAGAAAGGGAAAAAGCTGTTTGGCATGCCATACTATAGACATTGAAATCCATCTGTCAGTGGTCTGGAAAGCATCTTCCAAGTGCCTAGCGCCTCACCTGCCATAAGGGCCACTCTCCTGGGGATCAGACCTGGAGACAGAGATGGGACAGAGCCTGCAGCAGCTTCTCAAGGACACCACAAGGTTACCAGCTGTCCCAGTTTCTCCTCCAAAACACCCATGGTTGTTGGTGCTTAATTTATTTTTTTACTATCGAGCAGAAGAAATAAAATGTATTAAGTAATAATTGATTTTTTATTTTTTTACTATTAACTAAACTCAGGCTTTATTTAGATACTACCAGTTTTTCCATTAATGTCCTTTTTCTGTTCTAGGATCCAATCCAGGATACATCCCTGCATTTGGTCATCATGTCTCCTTAGTCCCCTCGGGTCTGTGTCAGTTTCTTTCCTTATTTTTCAAGACTTTGATATTTTTAAAGAGTGAGTACTGGTCAAGTGTCTTGTAGAAGGTCCTTCAATTGAGGTTTGTCTGAGGTTTCGATGCACCCTTCTTATTGCATCTTATCAGGGAGACGTGGTCCCCATGTGACTTCAGTGATGACGCTCACCTTGGTCACTTGGTTACAGTGGTTTTACGTAAAGAGTCATATAGTAAATATTTTAGGCTTGTGAACTATATGGTGGTCTCTGTCACAATTACCCAATTCTGCCACTGTAGAGCAAAAAAAAAAAAAACAAAAAGTAGCCGCTAAAAGGAAAAAAAAAAGTTATCATCAAGTTGGCTCTGACTTATGGCGACCTCATATGTGTCAGATTAGAACCGTGCTCCACAGGGTTTTCAAGGACTGATTTTTCGGAAATAGATCACCAGGGCTTTCGTTCAAGGAGTGCCTGGGTAGACTTGGATCGCTAAACTTTCTGATAGCAGTCAAGAGCTTTAGACATTTGTACCCCCCAGGGACTCCCAAAATAGCCGTAAATAATATGTAAACAAATGGGTGTAGCTGTGTTCCAATAAAACTTTATTTACCAAAATAGGAAGCACGCTGGTTTTTGTGGGCCTTAGGCTGACCCTGACCTCACACAACTTTATCTTCAAAGAACAGTTTCCACCACCCTAACTTCTTCCAAAACAGCAAGATCTTTAGGGGAAAAAAAAAAAAAAAATTTAATATTCAGTCCTTGCTAGATCATCTGACTTCTTGCTCCAGAGTCCACAGAGATTATTTACACATCAACGTCATCTGGCATTTTAAGAGTTATCAAAAATGTCACCAGTCACCAAACGTTTCATTAATTATTGCAAACACCTTTAGAAAAATGCCACAGTGGGTTTCTTTCACCGAGTCATTTATTTCGGATATAATTTCAGTTTAATTAATAGGGGACTTTGTTGTGACCCGGAGGGTGTGAGAATCAGCAGAGAGTCTGCGCTTTGGTTAGGAGAGAGCAACAGACCTGCCTGTGCCTGTCGAAAGCAAATTTTGGAAAAAAGAAAAGTCCTGGCATTTTTTCAGCTGTGCGCATCCAGCCGATTCCTTCATTAAGGGCACCAGTGGAACATCTGGAAAAAGCAACTTAAAAGGAGGTGGGGGGAGAGCTAAGAGGTACAAATTAGGGTGGAAAAATGGGATTGGATTTATTTATTCCATGCCTGAAAATAATTCCATTCCTTATCGATCTGTATCTGCGCCATACATCCTTAGAAAATCCTAAACCAGCAAAAGCAACAAATCCGCAGGACAATTTATCAGGCCCTGCCTGACACCACACAGCAAAAGTGAAAAGACACGGGCCCTGCCCTTGAGGAGCCAAGCCCTCCTTCAAGCGGCTGCATTTGAACTTCCTGGCATTCTGCAAACGTTAAATTACTTATCTAAGCAATAAAGCTTATTTTTGAGGAGTGCATTTGGAGGGGAGAAGGTCATTGTTTTCAATTACCAATAAGCAAAATGCTTCGTCCACATTTCCCAAAACACCAGGTTAGGTTAGTTTCAGTTTTAATATCCTGCCAAAGAAGAAAAAAACAAAAGTCCCCAAATATGAAGCAAGTACAGCTGTCTAATATTGCTGTTCAAAATGCCACTGCATTAAATAAAATTCCTTGTTGTAAAATTTTGCAAGGTGATAAAACAAAAATGATATAATAAATATAAAACATCTGCTTTTTTTTTTAACAAGACATTTGGAAACCAATTTCATTTATATTTAAACTTGTTTTGAAGTGTTCCTAGTTTTGAAAAACATCTTAGTTATAGTATATTAGATTTTTTTTCCAGGCGAAAGATGAAAGAGCTGATGTCCAAGTGAACGAGGACCATTGTATTTCCCAGAATGAGCCTTGTAGTTGAATCTTCAGCTGGCTTGTGGTCATAAAAAGGGGGTGAGTGCCTGCCATCAGCAGTCCTGGAAAATGGATTCTCACACGGGCATTAAAACAACATTAAGTTTCTGGCAACAGCTCAAGCACATACACCCCAGGAAGTGGAGAGTTTAACAACAGTCTCTGACTCTCTCCATGTGCCTAGGTGGGGTGGTTCCTAGAACTCTGGGGGAACAGTAAGACCACCCACCATTTTGGGTTCAGGCAGGCTTTGGTGTGGAGAGCTAGGGCTCAAATATGGAGAGCTCTGTCTCCACCCTCAAGCTGGGAAAGCCAGGCTCTGAGTACCTGGGCATCTGACCTACCCAAAAACGAAACCCATTGCTGTGGAGTCAATTCTGACACATAGCAGCCTAGAGGAAAAAGGACATCTGCCTCATAGTGTTTCCAAGGAGCTGCTGGTAGATTTGAACTACCAACTTTTGGTTAGCGGCCTAGCTCTTTAACTATACTGCACCACCAGGGCTCCATCTGACCTACAACAGTTCAAAGAGTTCTCAAAAACCAAAAGAACAAAGGCAATTGACATATGGGGGAGGGGAAGAGAAGACAAAACATGTGCATCTGTTTGCTACAGTTTTAAGCAACTTTCTTCTCCACTGTTAGAAGGAAGAATGCATGGATACCTGAATTTTTAAATGGGAATTCCACCACTACCCACTCGCCCAAAATACCCTTGTATCTTTCACCTAAAAACCAGCCATTGAGCTGAAAAATTAGGAGCAAGCACTCTGTTCATTTCATTGCTTACAGTAGGGTGGATAAATCCTTTCTTAGAACAACCAAGGCAAGAGAATCTGGGCTGAGGGTTGCTCATAAGTGAGTTCTCAATATTAATATTAGCTAACGTTTATTGAGCATGTTTTTGTGCCAGGCGTTTTACAAACACTGTCACATTTCATCCTCACAGCCACTGCTATTGTAGGTGATCATTATCGTCACCTTCCAAACGAGGAAGATGAGCTTCAGTGAGGCCAAATAAACCACCCTGGGTCAACCGAACTAAAGCCTGGATGATTCCAAAGTTACTAAACTATCGTTACTTTGCATCCGGTAAATGGGTGTGACCCAAGTTTGACAAAGAAAGTTCACCGATATCAAACTAAGGAGAGGACTCCTGAATGGATGAAAATTCCATTTAACAGAGCATCATGGATTGAATTGTGTCCCCTAAAAATATGTGTCACCTTGGTTAGGCCACAATTCCCAGTATTGTGTGGTTGTCCTCCATTTTGTGATTGTAATTTTCCTGTGTATTAGATTATGATAAAAGGAGATTAGGGTGGGATTGTAACACCCTTACTAAGGTCACATTCCTGATCCAATGTAAAGGAAGTTTCCCTGGAGTATGGCCTGTACCACTTTTTATCTTAAAAGAGATAAAAGGAAAGGGAAGCGAGCAGAGAGTTGGGGCCTCGTACCACCAAGAAAGCAGTGCTGGGAGCAGAGCAAGTCCTTTGGACCAGAAGTTCCTACACAGAGAAGCTTTTAGGCCACGGGAAGATTGATGACCAGGACCTTCCTCCAGAGCCAACAGAGAAAGCCTTCCCCTGGAGCCGAAGCCCTGAATTTGGACTTGTAGCCTACTAGAGAGTGAGAGAATAAATTTCTCTTTGGTAAAGCCATCCACTTATGGTATTTCTCTTATAGTAGCACTAGATGACTAAGACACAGAGGATTTGAAGAGAAATGCAATTTTTAGTATTTTTCTTCAAAGCCCAAATCAAGGTTAACCACATGTTGTCAAATAGAAGCCTTTAAAGAGCAGGTGTTGATGCACAGTTAGCAGTTGTGTATATGTGGCCACCTGCCACTTATATATAAAGGCATCTTTCAAGACTATAAAGAATCTGCTCTCATAAATCCAACCCTCCTTTTTACAATCTTATTTATTGATTTGTTTGGAAAATCTTTTCTTCATAACTAGTTTAAAGTTTATCTTCATCTCAACTCCCAATCAATTAAGAGAAAAAAATCCTTAATAAGCATGTTCCTTCTACACCATCCTACATACCCAATTGTCCACCAACATTTTAATTTTCCTTTCTTACATAACATGTACCATGGTGTCTTCCCTGATTAACTGTAACTGTAAAGGACCATTAAGGACCCATGGTCATCTCCATATCACCTATGATGTCACTTTGATGACTAAGGTGCATCTCATCCAAGCCGTGGTCTTTTCAATCACTTCACATGCAGATGAAAACTAGACATGGAGAAAGGGAGACAAAAGAAGAATTGCTGCATTCAAACCGATGTAGGCAAAGAATATTGAACGTATCTTAGACTTCCAGAAGAATGAACAAATCAGCCTTAGAAGAACTACAGCCAGAATGCTCCTTAGAATCAAGGATGGCGAGACTATGGCTTGCTTACTTTAGACATGTCATCAGGAAAGACCAATCATTAAAAAAGGACATCATGTTTGGCAAATTAGAAGGTCAGAGAAAATGAAGGAAACCCTCAATGAGATAGATTGACATAATGGCCAGAACAATAGACTCAAATATACCAATGATCATGAAGATGGCACAGGCCCGGGGAATGTTTCATTCTGTTACACATAAGGTCCCCATTAGTCAGAGCCTACCCAGGAACAACTCCCCGTAAGGTTTGGGTGAACTGACCAGACTCCCATCTCCAGAAAGCTGTTTAAGGTTCGCCTTGGTAAACTCATCTCCCTTTCCCATTCACTTAACCCAGGCCTAAGCCAAGACAATCCAATCAGGGTAAAACTCAGGATTCTTATCTGATGCTCCGGAACAGGACTTCCCTCTCTCCCTGAAAGTGAATTAGGAAGCATGTAGCTCCAGTCATGGCTGTCTTCTCTCTTGCAGCCAAGGCGGAAGCCAAACAAAGAAGAGAGCCAAGAAGACCTTAGAGAAATAGAGCCCTGATAGAACTATATACCTGAATCTTGACCTTTCACTAGACTTTTCAGTTATGTCCAGCAACAAATCTTCTTCATTGTATAGGACAATTTAAGTACAGTTTTGTTTTGATTGCAAATAAAAGAATTCTAACTGGTACACTGAATTTTTTACAGCACTTTGAGAACTGCTATGCAACTTCCAGAACTAAGTAGTAGATTGTCCACTCAATACAATGGAATTGCACCTTAAGACATAAGAGTTTAGAATCTAATGTCAGGATGGGAAAAAGTCTTCATAGCAAGTTTTACTATGGAAAAATCCCCAAAGGTGCTAATCAGTAAACATAGTAGAGTAACTTTTATGAACATTAAAGTTTGAAACCCAACTATAGGAAAAAACACTTAAGCATAGTCTATGACATATTTTTACCCATGGATTAACGTCCTCAAGTTCAGTATTCCTAGATTCAGAAACCTACTTTTTAAAGAGGCATTTAAGGTTTTTCCAACCTTATGCCTTCTACACCATTAGCCTCACCGGATTTTGTGCCTTTATGTTTTACACATGCTGTTTCCATTGAGGAAACCCTGGTGGTGTAGTTGTTAAGTGCTACAGCTGCTAACCACAAGGTCGGCAGTTCACATCCACCAGGTGCTCCTTGGAAACTCTATAGGGCAGTTCTACTGTGTCCTATACGGTCACTATGAGTTGGGATCGATGCAATGGGTTTGTTTGTTTTTGTTTCCATTAAAATGCCCTTTTCATTTTCTTCCTGGCAAACTCCTACTTATACTTAAAAGCCCAAATCAAATATCACCATCTCCCTGAAGTCTCCCTGACTCTCCCTGGGAGGCAAATTCACTCTCTCCTCTGGGCTCTCATAACATTTTGTTCACATCTCTATTAAAGCATTTACCTCACAGTACAGGACTTAACTTTTTATACATTTATTTTCCCTATAGAACATGAGCAATTCTAGAGTGGGAACATGTGTTATTTATTGTTGTAACTCTCACTTTAGTACACAGAGTGGGCACAGAATAGGCACTTAGTCCATTTGTTGAATAAATGAAAGAATGAATGGATGAGGTCTGTTCCCTTGCCTTAATTCAGTTGATTACATATCCTAAATCTACTCACTTCTCCATCTCCACTACTCACAGTCTAATCCAAGCACCACCATTCTCTTTTACCTGGATTACTGCAAAAACTTTCTAAAGAATCTGACTGCTTCCATTCTTACCCTCTTCAATCTCTTCAAGGCCAGAAGGGCCTTTGAAAGAACTAGAAAAAGTCACCTTTTGTGAGTGGATAAGTTAAAAAAAGGCGTCTTCTCTAGGCTGATACAACCTATTGGGAAACTAACAAAAAAGAGGTCTTCTTTTCTTGAGTTACTAAATTGATAAAATGAGTGCCCACAGTTGCTGGTGGTTATTTTATAACTCCATTCGTTGAGTGATTCCTGAGATGAAGTCAACCTAGGCAGAAGAAAAGTGGGGAAACAAAAAAAAACAAAAAAAAACAGGTTAATGATTGTCTTCTTGAGCACCTAGATGCAGCCACACTTGAAGAAATTATCCCTGGAATTTCCAGTTGCCTGAGCCAATTAAATCACCTTTGTGCTCAAGCTAGTTTGAGTTGTATTACAGACGTTTACCAACTAAGCAGTTCAGATTATATATCATGGTTAAATGCTAAAAGCATGACATTATGATGTGACAGAGGACCAGATACAAGACTTACTGGCACATGTGTAGGCCTAGAATCACCGATGTCTGTAAATTAAACTCATTTGCAGAAACTCTTTAAATCAGGACTCTACGCCGTAGCTCTGTGCTTTGGATTCAAGAAGAATGGGCACCAAATCACAACACTCATTTACCTTTTATTTTCAAAATGCTATTGCTATATACATCAGAACTGAGAGGAGACGTTCATGAGAGGTCATCATAGCCATTCCTCTGTCTCCATGTAGTTCTGCCCTTAAATCACTCCAAAAACACAGCTGCCTAACACTTTCTTCAAAAAAGAAACTCCCTGACCTTCTGAAAAATGTTTGCATGTTCAAATGGTTTCATAGCATTTTTTTTTTTAATGCTCAAAGGTGTCAATACAATTCTATGAAATATTAAACAGAAAGCCTTGCAGGTAAGTCAAAAAGTACCCAGTATCATTAGATAGCTTGCTCTCTTCCAACCGAAGATGTAACTATGGCTAGAAAGTGAGAAATTCAGCCAATGATGGATTTTTGTTTGTTCGTTTTTCTACAGGCATATCCATTGCCTTCCTTGCCACCCTCTCATCCTTCACCACCCCAACCCACAGCACACAAGGTTGGAGGATTTGATTTAAGAGATCTTGTGGCATAGTAGATGGGCGCTGGATTCCTTTCCTGGTTCTATCATTTATTTGCCAAGCAACATAGGCCAATCAATTGCCTTCTCTGAGCCTCAGTTTCCTCCTCTGCAAACTACAGTCTTTAGTATGGATTATACCTTAACATAAAGAAAACAAAAATCTTCACAACTGGAGTAATAAGGGACATCATGATAAAAGGAGAAAATATTGAACTTGTCAAGGATTTCATTTTACTTGGATCCACTATCAACACCCATGGAAGCAGCAGTCAAGAAATCAAATGACACATTGCATTGTACAAATCTGCTGTAAAACACCCCTTTAAAGTGTTGAAAAACCAAGAGGGTTAATGTGCACCTGACCCAAATCATAGTCTTTTCAATTGCCTCATATGCATGGGAAAGCTGGACAGTGAATAAGGAAGACTGCCTTTGAATTATGGTGTTGACGAAGAATTTGAAAATACCATGAACAGCCAGAACATACAAATCTGTCTTGGAAGAAGTACAGCCAGTATGTTCCTTATGAGCAAGGATCTGGAGACTTCGTCTCACATATTTTGGACATGTTATCAGAATGGACCAGTCTCTGGAGAAGGACATCATGCCTGGTAAAGCAGAAGGTCAGTGAAAGCGAGAAAGCCCCTCAACGAAATGGATTGACACAATGGCTACACCAATGGGCTCAAGCATAGCAACAATTGTGAGAATGGCACAGGACCAGGCAGCGTTTGTTCTGTCGTACATGGGGTAGCTATGAGTCAGAACACACAAGCCTGGGTTTGAAGTGGATGAGATACCCAGTTCAGAGAACCTACCACAGCATCAGGAGCAGAACAGATGCTCCAGACATATTTGTTTGCTTGCTCTTTACTAAAGTAACTGTCTTTGGTAAAGCAGCCAGTTATTCTGGTATGAAATAGGGTAATTTCACCAATTCCTCCCCAAAGTATTTCCTGGGTCAGTAAATTGCACCAACACCCACCCCATTGCTCAAACTAAAAGTGTAACATGATACTGAATCTTCTGTTTCCTTCACATCCTATATCCAATCTATCAGCAAGACTTACTGAATATAACCCAGTAAATATCTCAGGTATGAGCATCTCTCCCTTCCTTCTACCATTCTATGGAAAAAAAAAAAAAAAGTTGCCATCTCGTCCATTCCAACTTACAGCGACTCTAAAGGACAGAGTAGAACTTCCCCATTGGGTTTCCTAGGTGCAGCTGGTGGATTCGAACGGCCAACCTTTTGGTTAGGTACCGCTCCGTGCAAGTCATCATCAGCTGTCAGCTGGGCTACAGCAGCAGCCTCCTAACTTGTCTCCCTGCTTCCCCTCACCTCCCTACAGTCTCCACACAGTAACCTGAGAGACCTTTTTTAAAGTATAGATTAGACCATACCACGCTTGCGAAAGCCCTCCCATATTTGCCAATACTATTATTAATAACAATAGCTATAATTTATTGAGTACTTGCTATATGGGTCTAAGCACTTCACACATATTACATTATTTAATGTACAGAACAACTCACCGATGTAGGTACTGTTAAAAAAAAACATTGCCTTCAAGCCGATTCCGACTCATAGCAGCCTGATAGGACAGAGTAGAACTGCCCCACAGAGTTTCCAAGGAGTGCCTAGTGGATTCGAACTGCCGACCTTTTGGTTAGCAGCCATAGCCCTTAACCACTAGAACACCAGGGTTTCCGTAGGTACTGTTACGTATCCCATTTTTTGCGTATGAATGTCGCAGTAGTAGAGCAGGAGCTGGGATAGAGTGCAAACTCTTTCCCTCCCTGGGAGGCCCTATATATCACCTATCTGACTCTCCCATCCTGTCCCACCCTATCTGTCTTTGTCACTTCATCTCCTAACACTCCCATACACATCTTGCTCCCCAAGCTCTAGCCACTCTGGCCTTTTTCTGTCCCTCAAATATGCCCCAGGTCATTTCTTTCTCAGGTTCAAAGACTCTTTGTTCAGGTTCTGCTCAGAAATCACTGTATTAGTTTCCTAGGACTTCTGCAACAAGTCACCACAAACTGGATGGCTTAAAACAACAAAAATTTATTCCGTCACAGTTCTGGAGGCCAGACATCCAAATTCAGGGTGTCAGCAGAGCCATGATCTCCCAGAAGTCTCTAAGGGACGATCCCTTCTTGACTTTTTCAGGCTTCTGGAAGCCCCAGGTGTTCCCTGGCTTATGGCAACATCCCTTCAGTTTGTGCTTCCATCTTCTCCTTCACGTGGCTGCCTTCCTTCTGGATGTCTCTTCTCTCCTTTTTGTTATGGGTCATATTGAATTAGGGTCCACCCTACTCCTGTATGACCTCATGTTAACTAATTACATCTGCAAAGACCCTGCTTCCAAATAGGGTCACCTTCACAGGTACCAGGAGTTAGAACTTCACATACTTTTGGGGGAACACAAATAAGCCTATAACAGGCACCATCTTGGGGAAGCTATCCCTGACCAGAGGTGAAATGGAGGTGACCACACTTGCCATGACCATTATAGCCACCACCCCCATGAGAATCTAGAAGTGCATCCCTTGAGGACTTCTGGTTCTTTTTGCTTGAAAATACGGGGGTTTAAAAACATGGGGAGGTTATTGATTCGGACTGCTAAGATAACCATTTATACCATGTATTTTTTTTTATTTCATAAATACCCCTGCTTCTGAGTTTGATTCTGAACAGAGGAATGCCTAGGAAAAGAGTGGAAAGTCTGTAGAGGGTTTTTGGAAATTGCTTCTTAGAACCCTGAAAGTGCCCCCCTCCTCCGCCCAGGATGAATGAACTACTCTCTAAGAAACTCTGAAGGCTGAAAACTGATGGTACTGAAAACATTCTTTCACAGAAAGGGCTTATTTTAACTTTTTAAAAAACATTTGTGTTTCTTTAAATATTCCTCCAGTTCTTTTTTTTCAAAGGCAATTCAATTTTGGAGGAACATTACGACAATATGCTACTTCATGCCAAAGAAAGCTTTTTATTGGCCTCTCTCGTATTTCTGGCTATCTTTTTCCAGCTGTTATAGCAGATATAATCACCCCAAATGGCGATTTGTCATCTCCATCAAATCTGGTTTATAATTCTCAGTGCTGCAGTTTATATGAAAACATTTATGGATTAAAATTCAGAGTAAAATGGAGATTTCACAAATTAGGGACAAGGTTAATAAACCTCAGAAGGCTGGATTAGAAGCAGACTTGAGAAAACCCTTGAGTTGGTCCCAGATGTTGGACATTGTGTCCAGGATGTTCTGCTGAAATGTGGTAAGACAACGAGGCAGGCTTGGTCCACACTGCAGAGCCAGCCCAGGCCCCCTTCATCCAGGAAGTGAATAAAATGAGAGAAGGGAGGAGATAAAAATGACCTGTCGGTACAAACAAAAGTCACTTTTAGACACTTAATCAAACTTGGTTGAATGGTTATTATGTACCGTCCTACCTACAATCACTGCCTGTGGTAGGTGCCCAACTAAAAACTACTTGCTGTGGAGTTAATTCTGGCTCCTAGTGACCCATGTGTGTCAGAGTAGAGCTGTACTCCATAGGGTTTTCAAGGACTGATTTTTCAGAAGTAGATGACCAGAACTTTCTTCTGAGGTGTCTCGGAGTGGGCTTAAACCCCCAGCCTCTAGGTTAGCAGCCAAGTGTGTTGACTGTGCCACCTAGGTACTCCGCGGTAGGTACGTATTGATAAAAACAGCTACCATTTATTGAACGATTACTATGTACCAGGCAGAGTGCTGGGCAAATTGTATGCCTTGTTTTATTTAATAAACTGTTGAGTAAGTGGAGCTTCTTAATATTAAGAATGAATTATATGAAATTGATGTTTTTGTAGGTAAAAACAGTTCAATAGCAGCAATTTCGTGTAGTTAAGGTTATTGCTTGTTCTGTGTCTTCCATCTGATGCAGCACAAAGCTTACCGCACAGTGAACCAGACAAAACCTATTGCCGTGGAGTCGATTTGGGCTCATAGTGACCCCCTAGGACAGAGTAGGACTGCCCCATAGGGTTTCCAAAGCACTGCTGGTAGATTCAAACTGCTGGCCTTTTTGGTTAGGAGCCGAGCTTTTAACCACTGTGCCACCGGGGCCCCTATCACACACAGTAGAGCTCTGTAAACTCTTACAAGACAGAGTAGAACTGCTCCAAAGGGTTTCTAAGGAGCAGCTGGTGGATTCGAACTGCCAACCTTTTGGTTAGCAGCCGAACTCTTAACGATTGTGTCACCGAGGCTCTCATTCATTAATGGTTTTATGTAGAAACAGCCTTGAGGAAGAGAGTAGGAGAGGGACAGCAATATTTCAACCAAGATTCAACCAACCATCTTTGCTGCTACATTGATCCCAGCCACACAGAGTTGCTGAGATTCCTCTGAAATCTCTCAGGCCACATCCTGCCTCCTTAGTAAAATAACGTCATCTGTCTGTGTGCCTCAGCCCAGTGTGACCGAAGGAGGATGCTGGATATTGCCTGCCATGTACTCACCAAATTACTTCTCTTCTCTCCCAAACCCAGGCAACTCGCTTTTCCTCTATTGCCCTGAGATTATCTTTAAACTTTAAACCTAAAACCAAAACTATCCCCTAAAGTCTTCTTTAAACCAAAAAAAAAAAAAAGTTTATCTTAATAAGTAAAGTATGTCTGCCTTGAGCATTGTGCTCTTTTAAAGAATTCTCTATGTGAGATCAAATTGACAACAGCAACTTGAAAGGTTAGATGAGAAATGTAGGGGGCAGTGAGTTTAAGTTAATGGTGGTGGAACAATTTGGAGGATGGTGAAGAGAATGTTTGTACAACTCGAAGAATATAACCAATGCCACTAAATTGTGTATGTAGAAATTGTTAAAATGGTATACTACGGTGAATATTTTCACCAAAATAAACATTTAAAAAGTCACCATACAAAGTACTTTGTGGTCAAACAGCTCTAAAGAGCATCCTAGGAATACTGAACTTAATCCTGGGGTTAGCCTTAAAAATTGAATTCTAGAATCAATATGAATCCCAATTTATGATATTTAAATCATTCTCTTAGAGGGTGAAATCAGTGACTTAGGAAGAAGATCCTACCCCTAAAAAAGTTAGAGGTAACAGTGCTCAAGAACCTCAACTGACACCCAGGGAACTTAAGCCGAGCATGGATAGAAATGCATCTGAAACCATTCAGACAAGGTCTCAGGAGACATGAGGTTGTTCCACTTCAAAACACTGCCTGAGGGAATGAGGGAGTGTCTTTTGCCCAGCCACTTCACACCTATGTTGTCATACCCTCACCCCAAGCAAGAAACAAAACCAAAGAAAACCCAAACGCACCAGATTCCAGAGGTTTCATTTCATCCAGAAGCTAAACTCAAACCAAAACCAATGGCTGAGCAATGGAGCACATTTCCATGCTTCCCACCATCCGTGCTAATAATTACAGCTCAGAATCATAGAAGGTGAAGGCAGTGGTCTAAATTTGGTGTGTTTTGAGCAAGGTCTATCCTGCCATTTAGGGTTGGGGGAGTCAGGAATGTCCCTAAGTGTATCGTTCTCTCCTGCTCATTGTGGAACTAATAGGGGGGGAAACATCTGCTTGCCAGCTGTGAACATGAACCAGCTGATTTATCTGTAGGTTCAGATTCTCAGCTGCCCAAACCTGGTGTGCAGGACTAGTAGAGCAGGAAGAGAAGAGGGGAGAGGGGAAGCAACGGGAGCGGAAGGGAGGGGAGCAAAGGGGAGGTGAGCTAAGGGGAGGGGAGGAGAGTGGAGGGGAGGGAAGTGGAGGGGATGGGTGAATTTCAGAACCTGGGCCCAAGAAAGTTGGGGTAAGAGCTCACTGTAGTCCACAGATGTTCTTACCTCTTCTCTCATCTTCCCCACCCCACCCCCTTATCCTCATAGGTTAACAACTAAAATTGATGAATTCCAGGTGTTTAGCCACTGGAATACTAAATAAGAGGTGTTTGTTTAGCCCCAATGACAGCAGTATGCATGACCAAGTGGTATTATCTTAGTTTTGCGAAGGAAAAAACAAAAAATGTGACAGTTCTGGTGTGAATATGTGTGGAAGTGAAATGTAGGTTGAAAGCTGCTTGCATGTGGTAAGCAGTGCCCAGAGCTCTCCATTCCTCTGTAAGGAGAACGGCTACGCCCAGACAGGGCTCAAGATGGCAAAGATTAGGATATAACCAGTGGCCATCAAGTTGATTCTGCCTCACGGAGACCCCAGCTGGTGCCATGTGGGCAGCCTGCCAGGCTGTAAAAGGGTATGTCCTCTTCTGAAAGCATTCTACTTTGTGGGCTACATAATCCCACAGTGGGAATCAGGATGCTGCATTCCTGCAGAAGGGTCATATTGTGGCAGCTGTCTGGGCAAAAACCTGTTAATACCTTCCCTGCTTTGTAGCTTCAAAAATCCCTAAGCCATCACCTCTAAGCGTTGTTGCACATCAGTCCACTGCTAAGCATAGAACTGGAAGAAATCTGCTTATAAAAGACCCTCAGGTCTTACTCTCTTCTATTAGCCCAACTTGCTATCAGCCCAATTTCATTCTGTAACCCAGCCCATCCTCCAGATAGACAAAAATCCAGGCTCCATTTAGTCTCCTTCATGTCCAAGCAAGAAACCCATAATCTGCTTCGATAATCACCAATAAGACTGGCGAAGTGGCTGAAAGCATGGACTTGAGAGCCCAATAACCTGGTTTTGAATGCTAGCCTACCCCCTACCGTAGGCAAGTTGCTTAACTTCTCTATTCCTCAGTTTCCCCATAAGAAAAAGGGGAGATAATAATTGAAGCTAACTGCTAGGGTTATTGTAAGGATTAAATGAGTTAGTCTACTTAAAGGACTTAGGACCATGCCTGGCACATGTTAGCTGCCTTCGAGCCAGCCCCCAACTCCCAACAGCCCCACGCACAATGGGCTAAGATACTAGCCACCCATAGGGTTTTCACTGGCTGATTTTCAGAAGTAGATTGCCAGGTCATCATCATCATCATTTTACCAGCTCCTATTTTTAAAGAAGTAAAAAACTCCATCCTTGGTCTCCTGTAATTTGCAATCTACTTGTGTAGATAAGGTCGACAACAAAAACAACAAAAGGATACCAACCCAGAATCCAGGCAAGTGTTGATTATATGACCCAGACCATACACTCTCTAGGAGTCAAAATGAGGAGGCAGGAGGGGCTGGGGAAGGTTCATGGAGAAGGCGGGCCTCCTTGGGACCTTGTACAATGGCAGCATTTTGATCTCCTCTCTCCAGTTGCCATTGAGTCAACTCTGACTCAAGACGACCCCATGAGCACCAGACTAGAACTGCGCTCCATGAGGTTTTCAATGGCTGATTTTTTGGAAGCCGACCAATGGGCCTTTCTTCTGAGGCCTCTCTTGGTGGACTTGAATCTCCAATCTTCCAGTCAGCAGCCAGGCATGTGAACTGTTTACACCACCCAGGGACTCCAACATTTTTATAGATGGAAAGAAAGACAAGACGGAGATTATGGAATTCATTTTGTAGTTAAAGATTCTTGATGGGGGTCTTTTGTTATTTTAGGGAATTAAGATCTGTTTGAAAAGCTCTTCTCTCAATTATTTCTGGAACTCTTTTATTGCAGTAAAAACACACATTTAACACAGGCCTAGCTACAAAACAAAAAAATAACAGGTAAATTCCCACAAAAGCAGCCTTCCCCAGTCTAGTCAACACTGTAAATAGAACTGCCTTGCTATTATCGAGAAGGTAGGGAGCTCCCATGCAAACTACATATTTGATTATGATCTGAACTCTTTGCTGAACCATGTATTCAAAATAATTTAGGTGATACATATAAATTTAATTTCTTTGTTCAAAAACTCCATATCTGAAATGATGCTCTGCAAATGTGTGGCTTGCTCCCAGGGCTGCAAAATGAGTCTCCTTCTAACTCGTCTATACTGTGTGGAAATAATCTTCAAGGAAAGGAATAAACCTATTTTAAAAACAGCTGAGTCCTTTAGATCATATACCCTAACCAATTTATGGAAATAAATGGAATTCAGTATTAAAGAAATATATATATTTTTTCCACTTCTCCAGAAAATGTAAATGCCAGCTACAAAATAGAAAGAAAGAAAAAGACAAAGAAATTAAGAATGGAACAGCACAGAAAGGAAGCCAGGAAAACCAATTCAAGGGCAGTTGAGGAATCGCTGTCTTATAATCCCTTCCTGCCTTCCCCTTCACCCCGTTTCCTCACTGACCCAAAAGAATTCTATGTAGGAATATCACAGAGTAGAGGAAATTCAGGGAGAAAAAAAAATTTTTTTCTGAAGAAACCAATTCATTTTCACCACCTAGAATCAGAAAAGGCAAAGTTCTCTGTGGAAACAAACCCCCTTTCTCTACGATAAAGAGGTGCCGCTATTGGCAATCTTTCCTGCATTGCATACCATTTCCATAACTCTTGAGTTAACTGTGGGCTAATTACCAGGAGAGATGAGAAAATAAGAAAGGACAAAGAGCAAGAAAGAGAAAACAAAGTAACACTGTGAGTGATTGCTTGTGTTCTATTAATATATATGAATACAAAATACTTTTAAAAAAATGCATTAGGCAGATATTGGCTTATGATGGGGTCAATATCACGATTTATTTAACTCCGGGGACAATAAATCTTGATATTGACTGAAAACATAAGTCAATATGTGTACTGTTGTGTGCATTCTATTAAAAAAATGAGGTTTTTAGCTTTAATGGACACTTCTGCAAAGAGGAAAAATAAAAGAGCTCCCTCGAAGGGCCTCAGACTACAGCCATGCCAACACCTGCTGGGAATGGACTTGGTCTCCGGTCCAGATTCTCAGATCATAGTAGTTGATTGGCCAGGGGTTCAGTTAATGTGGCAGATTGAGTGATTGTACCTAATTCTTCCCCCCTCCTTATCTAGCGCTACTATAACAGAAATAGCACAAGTGGATGGCTTTAACAAACAGAAATTTATTTTCTCACCTTTTAGGAGGCTAGAAATCTAAATTCAGAATGCCAGCTCTAAGGAAAGGTTTTCGCTCTCTGTTGGCTCTGGAGGAAGGTCCTTGTCTCTTCAGCTTCTGTCTCCTGGTTCTTTGGAGATTTCCATGTGTCTTGGCCTCTCTCTTCCCCCACTTCTGCTTGCCTAATCTGCTTCTTTATCTCTTGTAAGAGTTTGACTCAAGACACGCCCTATACTAACTGCTTCATTTATGTAACGGAAAACTCCTTCCCAAATTGGTTTATAACCACAGGCACAGAGGTTAGGATTTATAACACATATTTTGGGGGGATACAATTCAATCCATAAGACCCCTTTACCAGTTCCCAAGAAAAATACAGTAATTCTAAGCCATTGGGTATTTTTATGGGTTTTTCTGATTAGGGAGGCTCATGGAGGTCCTCCAGAGAAGTAAGACCAGTGAAGTGTACATGTTGTTGTTGTTGTTAGGTGCTGTCGAGTCAATTCTGACTCATAGCAATCCTATGCACAACAGAACCAAACACTGCCCGGTCCTGAGCCATCCTTACAATCATTTCTATGCTTGAGCTCATTGTTGCAGCCACTGTGTCAATCCACCTCTTTTCCGCTGACCCTGTACTCTGCCAAGCATGACATCCTTCTCCAGGGACTGATCCCTCCTGACAGCATGTCCAAAGTAAGTAAGATGCAGTCTCACCATCCTTGCCTCTAAGGAGCATTCTGGCTGTACTCCTTCTAAGACAGATTTGTTCATTCTTTTCGCAGTCCATGGTATAGTCGATATTCTTCGCCAACACCACAATTCAAAGGCGTCAATTCTTCTTTGGTCTTCCTTATTCATTGTTCAGTGTACATAGAGAGAGAGAGAAATTCAGAGATTTATCTCAATGAAATGGTTCACACAGTTGTAGAAGCTGTCAAGTCCCAAGCTGGTGGTGTCAGGCTGGAGGCTTCTCCTGACTCACTTAGATACAGGGCCTAATGAACCTAAGATCAGCAGGTCAAACGGCAGGCCACTGGCTCCTGTGCTGCAGAGGCTGAGTGTGATGAATCCAAGACCAGCAGGTAAGATGGCTAACTGTTGGCTCACAGACTACGGAGGCTGACGAGTCCCAAGATCAGCAGGCAATACAGCAGGCCGCTGGCTCAAGTTCCAAGAGCTAGACATCAGATGACGATGAGCTGGATGCAGGATCCAGAGCAAGTAAGTAAGCTTTGCCAGAACTTCTTGTATATATTGGATGCAGGCCACATCCCCAAGGAAACTCCCCTTACAACTGATTGGCTGATCACATTAGATCACATCATGAAGGATGACTACATCACTACATAACTGCCAAATTACATCATAATATAACTTCCAAATTATATCATTACATAACCACCAAACTACATCATGACGTAACTGCCAAATCACTGAGAATCATGGCCTAGCCAAGTTGACATACCACCTTAACTATCACATTCTACCCCTTGTCAATTTTGCACCTGTACACATCCCCTTAAGCCACACACAATCTCTAAATAAAGACAATTACAAAGTCATACTTGCACCTAACATGATTATAACTAATATGTATACAACCAAAAATGCACTAGCCCTGTTTGCATCTTATATTTTGTAAGTGAAGAAAACCAAAATATTTGATGCATGTATACAAGAAAGAAACACTCATAAGGACCATGGGAAGCAGAGCTGCCTCATTCTCAAAGGGTGGAGCCTCTGGGGTCTCAAAGGGAGGGGCCACAGACTCCTAGGTTTCAAAGAGTCAGATCTTCGCCAAGTCAGTTCCAGAGTATGGGGCTGCCATTAAGGTGTGCCAAGGGGATGGGGCTGTAGTCCAAACCTGAGGAAGTGGGGCTGCCATGTCCAAGGGGCAGAAGAACTGGGCCTGCTGGGGCCAAGGGGTTGGGGTAGCTACTCAGATGGACTAGGAGTATGGGGCTGCCCAAAGCAGATGGGGCAGAGTTGTCATCCCAGTGGGCTTGGAAGGCATGACTTGAGGAGCCTTCCTACAGAATCCAGAGGATGTGGCCAACACCCAGAGTCTGGAGGGTGGGGCCATCACGCAGATGGTCTCAGAGAACAGAGGATTATTTTCAAGCCTTGAGAGCTAACGTAATTTGTTCTGCTGGGTTTGGACTTGCTTTCTGCTCTTATCCTTTGTTTCCCTCCAATTTCTCCCGTTCGTAAAGGAAATGTCTACCTTGTGCCTGTTCCACCATTGTACTTTGGAAAAAAATAATTAGTAGTCTAATTCACAGTTCACCGATGAAGAGAAATTTTTCCTTAGGATGAAATATGCCTAAAGTCTCACCCATATTTGATTTAGATGATTCAGAAGATGAGATGTTGGACTTGGAGTGAATTTAAGACTTTTGGGATGATGTGATGGGGTGAATGTGTTTTGCATGTGGCAAGGACATGAATTTTGGGGGGCCAAAAGTTAGAATGTCATGGATTGAATTGTGTTCTCCCAAAATTCCTGTCGACTTGGCTAGGCCATGATTCCCGGTATTGTGTGGTTGGCCTCCATTTTGTGATCTGATATAATCATGTGTTGCAAATCCTAGCCTCTATGTTGGCTATTATGGTCCCATTTGGGAGCGAGTTGTCTGTTATGTTAATGAGGCATGATTAGGTTATGTTAATGATGGTTAGGGTGGGATGCACCATGCTTGCTTGAGTCATACCTTTTATCTTACAAGAGAGAAAAGGAGAGAGAAGTGAGCAGAGACCAGGGACCTTCCACCACCAAGAAAGAAGAGCCAGGAGCAGAGTGCTTCCTTTGGACCCGGGGTCCCTACACAGACAACCTTCTAGACCCAAGAGAAAACTGATGCCAAGATACATGGAGATCTCCAAGGAACTCCATGCCCACGGATGTTGAAAGGAGACAAGGACCTTCCCTCAGAGCCAACAGAGAAGGCCTTCTCCTAGAGCTGGTGCCCTGAATTTGGACTTCCATCATCCTAAACTGTGAAAGAATAAATTTCTGGTTGTTAAAGCCAACTACTTGTGGTATTTCTGTTATAGAAGCGCTAGCTGACTGAGACACTCACCTTTGCAGTTCCTCCTACACATGGTAGAGGCCACCCCTGGACTTTGGGCTTGGCTTTGACTACTTTCGCCAAAGAACTATGGGCAGAAATTAGAGTTTCCACTTCCCAGACTAACCTGAAGAGGTATCTTATATTTCTGCTTGTTCTCTTTTTACTCTTCTAACACTATTACAAGGGGCAGTAGTAGTTCAATGATAGACTCTTCACCGTACATATGGGAGACCCAGGTTCAATTCCTGCCAATGCATCTCAGGCACAGCCACTACCTGTCTGTCAGTGGAGGCTTATGTGTTGCTGTGATGTTGAACAAGTTTCTGTGGAGCTTCCAGACTAAGACTAAGAAGAAAGACCTGGTGACATAGTTCCAAAACTCAGCCAATGAACACCCTATGGATCGCAACAGTCCAATCCACAGCCCATCATGGGGACAGGATTTCATTCAGTTGTGCATGGAATCACCATGAGCTGGCGGCTGACTTAACAGCAGCCAACAACAAATCACCATTAAAAGAGCTTCCCTTCAGGTAAATGCCACAAAACAAATCCACAATGAGTACACCAGAGCCTGTGCCACAGTGAGCCATCAAGATCAATGACTTCCAGGCCAATTTGTAGACATGTGAGAAATAAATGCTTATTGTACTATGATTGGCTGTTATGCAGCAGTGGGTAGCTGATACAATTAGCATTCACTAAGTGATCTTTATCCACGGACCACTGTACCTCACTCCCTTTTGGAGTCTTCAAAGAAAGTTGGAGAAATAAGCCTTGATCTAAGAAACTCACAGTCTAATAGCGGAAGCAGGATTCCCGCATGATGGACTATCTCTTTTTAGGGTATGTGCTATGTAACCTACACATTTGTCAGACATCTCCCTATCTCCTCAGCCACAAGTAGGAACTGCCTCAACTCCACAGGTATCCAGAGGCAGGACTAAGCCCCTTGTTATCTAGTGCTCTTATAACAGAAGTACCACACGCAGAGACTTTAACAAACAGAAACTTATTTTCCCACCATTCAGGAGGCTAGAATTCCAAATTCAGAGTGCTAGCTCTAAGGAAAAGTTTTCTCTCTTTGTCAGCTCTGGGGGAAGGTCCCTGTCTCTTCAGCTTCTGCTTCCTGGTTCCTTGGAGATCTCAATGTATCTAGGCATCTCTCTTCCCCTACCTCTGCTTGCCTAATCTGCTCCTTTATCTCTTGTAAGAAATTAACTCAAGACATACCCTACACTAACTCTGCTTCATTTACGCAACAGAAAACTCATTCCCAAATGGGGTTATAACCACGGGCCCAGAGGTTAAGATTTACTACACATACTTTGGGGGGATACAATTCAATCCATAAGACCCCTTTACCAGTTCCCAAGAAAAGTACAGTAATTCTAAGCCATTGGATATTTTTATAGCTTTTTCTGATGATCAGGGAGGCTCCATGGAGATGCCACATCGAGCTGCACATAGCATTCTATTAAAATCTATATTAGGCATTCTATAGGGTCGCTATGAGTTGGAATCGACTTGACTGCAAAGGGTTTGGTTTTTTTGGTTATTTTCCCCAAATCCCTCCTCAGTCAAATCATCATAGAGATTCTGTCTTTCTTCCCTTCACTGACCCAGGGGCCAGCTTTCCCAGTTAGTCTTTTTTCCTTCTTATTTACTTTCAAGAACTTCCAGTTCCTCTTTCCCTTTACTATGCAGAAAAGTTTAACTACGTCCCTGATTATAATCCCAAACTTGCATTACTCAACTCATTCTGTGTTCAGCACATTTTGAACCCTTTAGCAAACAGAAATGCCCTCTTTAGAAGGCTGTTCAACTATTTGAGAAATTTCTTTGGTGTCTCAGGACCCACTCCTAGTAGCTGATCAAATTCCTTTTTTTTTTTTTAAATACATACTACATGGAATGCTCTAAACAGCTTTCGATGAGTGAAATTGACTTCATTTCATTATAATTATTCATTCTTTTGCTTAAGAAGTATCTTTTGAGCCAGTCACTGTTCTAAAGGCTGGGGGTACAGCAATGAAAAAAAGAAAAGAGCTCCTTGGCCTCAAAGAATACATGCCCTAGAGTGGCCTGCAGACACTAACTCGCGGATGAGGCTGTGTTGGACAGGGTAAGTGCTATGAAGGAAATTGGCACAGGGTGAGAGGACCTGCATGCTGTTCTAGAAAAGGGTGGCTGAGAAGGCCTCTCTGAGGAGGTACCTTGGAGCAGACACCTGAACTGAGCCTAAACCTCTGAGTGCTTGTTTCACCCACCCATTCCCTAAGTGTTTATTGTGTATCTGCAGCAGTGAAGGGATCGTGTTTGATTGCTGAGGGACACAGAGAAGAATCACAAGGTGATACTTCCCTCAGGAAGATTTTGTTAACTAAAAGCAATAAGACATACATTTTCAAAAACTATAATTTGAGGTTGAAAATTACACATGCTATGTTGGTAGAGAAGTCTCTGAGTGGCATAAATCGTTAACCACTCAACCACTAACCAAGCAGCTGGCAGTTCAAATCCACCCAGAGGCCCTCAGAGGACAGGCCTGATGATCTGCTTCCAAAAGATCCCAGCCTTGAAAACCTTGTGGAGAGCAGCTTTACTCTGAAACACAGGGGTCACCATGAGATGGAACCCATTCAACAGCATTTTTTTTTTTTCTATGAGTAGGAATCACCTTGATGACAATGGGTTTGGTTGGTTTGGATGTAGATAGAGTATGTACCAGGGTACTTTGGGGGCCTGAGAAACTGTCATGGATTGAATTGCATTCCCCAAAAAATACACATCAACTTGGTTGGGCCATGATCCCCAGTATTGGGTGGTTGTCCTCCATTTTGTGATTGTAATTTTCTGTTGAGAGGATTAGGGTGGTATTGTAACACCAGCCTTACTCAGGTCACCTCCCTGATCCAAGGAAAAGGGAGTTCCCTTGGGGTGTGGCCTGTACCACCTTTTTTTTTTTTAATCTCTCAAGAGATAAAAAGAAAGGGAAGGCAGCGGAGAGTGGGGGACCTCATACCACCAAGAAAATAGCACCAGAAGCAGAGCGTGGCCTTTGGACCCGAGGTCCCTGTACCTGAGAAGCTTCTTAACCATGGGAAGATTGAAGACAAGGGCCTTTCTCCAGAGACAGAGAGAGAAAGCCTTCCCTTGGAGCTGACACCTTGAATTCGGACTTTTAGCCTACTTTACTGTGAGGAAATAAATTTCTCTTTGTTAAAGCCATCCATTTGTGGTATTTCTGTTATGGCAGCACTAGATAACTAAGACAGAAACCATACCACGAGAAATCTGAAGTCCCTTTTAAAATTGGGAATTTTAGATAAACTTGTTCTGAAGAATTGGAAGGAATTCTTTCAGAAAAGGGAGGAATCGTTCCACTCTAAATTCTAAATTTTTTTACATCCATAATATCTCAGTGTATGCCATATATGACAATTTTATGTGTAAATCAACAATCTACAGTGAAACCTGTGAGAGCCGGAACTCAGTGGGACTGCCTTGTTTTTCCGGGTCTTGAAACGTTTTCAGCCTTCGATAGAGTGCAGTCTTGCCACTTTCCTCTTGCTCCTTTTACTGGAAAATATTTGAGTTTTCCTTCTCTAACAGGTTTCTGCCTTACAGGTTGCAGCTTTAGTAGGTTTTACTGTTGTATCCTTGAGATAAATGGGCATGCATTCCTCTTGCCCATCCTCTCTCCTCCCTTCTCAGTGGCTAGGAGATGGCACCAGCTGAGGTATCCACTTTGACCCAGAGATAGAAACCACATATTGAGGATGGCAGAGATACCCTACCAAATTCTAGACTTCTGACTATTGGGTTAAAGAGAAATAAATTTCTATCATGGTTAATCCACAGTATTTAGCATATATCTCTTTGGTATAGTAGCTTAGTCTGCACCTAATACAGGAAAGATAGTAATATAAACCAAACCAACCAAACCCACCGCCATCGAGTCGATTCCGACTCACAGCAACCCTAGAGGACAGAGTAGAATGGCCCCATAGAGTTTCCAAGGAGCGCCTGGAGGATTCAAACAGCCGACCTCTTAGTTAGCAGAGGTAGTACTTAACCACTACGCCACCAGGGTTTCCAGATAGTAATATGGTGGCCACTAAACCCAGCAAAACTAACTGGCCCAAATGGGCATGCTCTGGGCCAGGTTTATGGAAGCTATGCTATCAGTGGAATAGCAAGGTTGCCAAAGTCTGGACTTGGCATTAAACATCTACCTTTCTTCTTCTCCTTTGGACATGGCCACATACTCACCGTCACCACACATGACTTGACGTTATTCATGCTCTGTGGTTCCTGACAACAGAACTTTCCAGACCAGAGGAAACAAGCTATTCAGGGTCACTGAATGAGAAGGGTGACATTCTGGGAGCCAAAGTATGAATATTTAGAGACTCTAGTAAGTGGGAGAAATACAGCCAGAGTACTCCTTGGAAATGAGGATGGTGAGACTTCATCTCACGTACTCTGGACATGTTATTAGGAGGAACCAGTCTCTAGAGAAGGACAGTGTGCTTGGAAAAGTAGAAGGTCAGCGAAAAAGAAGAAGCCCCTCAAGAAGACGGATTGACACGGTGGCTACAACAATGGATTTAAACACAACAACGATTGTGAGGATGGCTCAGGGCTGGGCAGTGTTTCATTCTGTTGCACATAGGGTCACTGTGAGTCAGAACCAACTTGACAGCCCTAACGACGACAACAACAAGTGGAAAGTTGTTTGTTGCTTCTCAGCTCTAAATTTAATGTTTCCTGCAATTTTGTAGCTGATGTTCTCCCCATCTTGTTTTCTGATACAGAAGCAGAGTTATCTTATGAGCTGTAGCTTCACCAAAAACCACTTCCTTTTAGGTGAGAAGGAATGTAGCAGAGAACAGCTCAAGGGAACACAAATTTCTTTCACTTGAACACCGCAACTCTAGGAGGGCACCTAAGAAATAGAGGATTTTTGGATTTGGGTATTGAGATTGCCCAGATAGTTTATTTAGAAATGGGAATTCAGTTTATTGCAAGGAACATTTAAATAAGCTCAATTAAAGGTGTAGGACTTGGGGAGGGGGTGGCATTAGGAAAATAAAGGTCTCCTGGAATCAGAGGGCAGGAAATGGAGTAGAGCTGGGAGAAGTAGGAGATGGACCTGGTGGCAACAGGACACAGAGTGTGATTCTAGATTAAGGGTGGTCTGGTGGCCCCATCGGCAGATGCTCATGGGCCTTCATTCTCCCCTTTGTGCTTCACCTGATCCGGCTACCCCCCCCCCCCCCACCACAGAAATGCCACTCTCTTTTGTCCTGCTATCAATCATCTTGTGCTTTCCATATCCCTGTATCTAATTCCTTTGGGGAGCCTTGGTGGCAGAGTGGTTAAGTTCTCAGCTGCTAACCAAATCTCAGCAGTTTGAATTTGCCAGCCGATCCTTGGAAACCCTATGAGGGCAGTTCTACTCAGTCCTGTAGACTAGGAGCACAGGCAGTTCCCAGAGAAAGCTAAGGGAGAGCCAGGTATCTGGAAACAAATCCCGTATCCAGGTGGTTTGGGCACGGCACAGATGTCTGGAATTTGCAGGGTAGGTCAGAGACTGAGGGTTGGATTAGCCGACTTCTTGAGCTTTCTTCCAGTTCTGTGATAAATGTCTTTAGCCAAAGTCATCTGAGCTAAGAGATCTTAATTCATTTATTTATGTATTCTTTCAAACATTCATTCAATAAACACTTATGAGCACTTACTCTGTGCTATGGAGGAGGAAAACAAAGTTGAATAAAGCAGGGCCTCTTTCCTTCAGAAGCTCACGGATAAACACATGAACAGTTACTTCCCCGAGAGCTGAAATATTTGAGAAAACTGTGGTTAAGGAGTTACAGGGGGGAGGTAGTTAGGATATGGTATAAAATGGCTTTAATGTAAACCCATGTTTAAACTAAATGCAAACCCATTTACATGAGTAAACTTATTTGCACAAAACCATCCACATCTCTTAAAGAGGTCAGCCAACAGTAGCTTAAGATGCACCAGTGTGATCTGATTTTTGCTAGTTGTTATTGTTCTTGATTGGACCATTTTGATCCATAAGGTTTTCATTGGCTAACTTCTGGAAGCAGATCATCAGGTCTTTCTTCCTAGTCCATCTTTGGAAGCTCCACTGAAACCTATTCAGCGTCATAACAACACACAAGCCCCCACTGACAGAGCACAAGGTGCACTGGCGGGGAACTGAGCCTGGCTGTCCTACATGGAAGGCAAGGATTCTACTGCTGAACCATCAATGCCCCCTTTTGCTAGCTAGTCACCCCTTATTACAGTCAGTATCCTCCATGCCACCCACTATGTCACTGTTGCTAAGTGTCCTAAATGCCAGCTTTTTAATCCCCTGCCCCTTTTTGGAATTGTTTAACCAATAAAAGATGAATCAAGAATAACTTCCCTTCTGAGAGTGTCACAGAAACATTGGCTTGTTTGTCATAGATCAATCCAGACAGGCTCTTTTTACTATTTGCCAATGGAACTAAACCAGAACTGCTTTATCAAGGTTATTATAAGAGGATCTATTTCACAGTTTTGCCTTTTTTTTTTAATTTAGTCTGTTTGATGGACTCACTGAGGATGCAAAGTAAATCATTTCATCTTTTTTTGTTTTGTATTGTTTTTGACTCTAAACCATTTATATCCCTTTGCTATATACAATGTCATTTGTTGGTTTTTATTTCATATTCTATCCTGTTACTCATTGTTCCACATTTAAAAGCTTTTACTGTATGTTAAGTATTGTGTAGTTCTGTTTTCCCATTCCAATGCCTTAATTATTGGATAACTATATTTATTATATCCAAACATGCATCAGTTCACCAACACTGCTCTATTAACACGTGGCTGCCAGTGATGTAATCTACATGATCAATTGGAGAGGCAGAGGGCATTCCCCTGCTACAGTGGACAATTTAGCGCCTGTTGTGGACAATAGCTTCTCCAAACTAGAGAAATCTGCAGATTCTTGGCAACCATAATATTTTTATATGTTCAAAAAACACAATCCACAAATTAGCTAGTGCAAACCTAGATCATCAAAAACAGACGTGTATATGATAAAACACGTGCCGAGTTATATTTCCAGGTAGCAATGGCCAATGCCATGGGGAGGGTGGGGTTAGGTGGAGGCAGGCGGAAGGGTGTGGTGTCGGGCAAAAGCTTCCCAGAAGTCACTCTCATGATATGACTTGAAATGGAAATGAAAGAGAAATTATACCTTCTAAAAACTGCCATCGATGGGATATAGGATTGGCCTAATTGCCCTAACAGTTGGGACTCCTTTCTAAGTAGTTGTCCATGTACATAATCACTATAAGTTCAGGCAGTCTCTGTTCCTGATAGACACGGGGCTGTTTCCTGCTATTAAGGAATATTCAAAATAAGATCATTATTTCCATTAGCTCCCCTATGACTTGCAGCATTTCAAAAATACCTAAAGGTGTTATAATAATGGGTGGGCCTTCCATTAAAAAAAAAAAACAAGAAAAAGGTCTACTTGGCCAAGCGACCTTCATCATCTTCCAATAGAAAAGGCTAGTGTGCTTCCAATTCAACTTAGCCGCACACCCTTCAAGACAAAGTTACAAGTCAAAATATTCTGGTTTCCATTAAAGAAAAACAGAACTTCAGAAAATAGCTCGCTTCAGATTTTTTCTCCCCCCTCCCAAAAAAAAAATAGTTGAGGAGAAAACAACAAAGCAGAAGAAAATAACCCTGACAAGCTCCCCATCCTCTCTGTAAGGCTTTCTTCTCATTTTTTAGCCACCATCACTGAGTTTAAGTCATCCTTAACTTGAATTGCCTTTCTTGAAAACTAAAGTTTTTCCCACCAAAGGATTTCCCTTCTTCGTGTGCCTATGGACAGACACGATGCAAAAAGAAATACAAATAACATAGAAGCTTGTTTATTCCCTCCCTCTTTCCCAAGATACTGTAACGACCTGGGTGTGGAGAGGTAATGAAGAAAGGACTTTTTTATTATTATTTTCTCCCCTCTTTTCCTCCCTGATAGCTTTAAAGACCTTCCCTAGAACTAATGCTGGGCTCACCATCTGATGATGAGTCTGCATGTCGATCGGCAGCAGCGCAGCAGCCCTCAGATTAGGGACATACCACTGCACACTAAAGGCACAAAGAACGAGACCAGCATTTCCATCTGCCCTTCCTTTCCAGTCAGTGCTTTCCCAGCCGGGTCTATTGATGAGCACTTGGAACAATACCAAAATGCAGTGTAAGATCAATTCTGCTGTTTACTTCGCCGAGCTAAAGGAACAAAGAGCAGAAGAAAGACCTTCAGCCCAGCTACCGTAAAGGATCGCAGAGGAAGGATGAAAAATGGGGCTGATGGGCAGTGGCACAGAGGAAACGTATTTGAAGAAGCAGCAGCTCCAGCTGAGATAAAACCAACGATGATTTGTATTTTCTACTGTGTCTTCAGGCGATAAAGTCACTTCTATCAGACAGCACTGGAGGCGAACTTGAAACACTGCAGTAAAGGGTTATGTTCCCTGCCAGGGAGAGAATAAAAACTCCCCAAATTATGATGAGTGTTAAATATCTGATCCTGCATGCCTCTCTTCTCCCATAGTGAGACAACTCAACCAGGCCCTCCTTTTAATTCCTGCAGCCCCTTGGAACCCAATAGTTGGCTGGGGCCCGCTGTCAACAAAGCAACAAGATGCTGGATTTTACTTGGGTAAATACCTGCAATTGTAATTTGTGGGATTATTGGTCTTTAAGCCTTTTTAAAGTTATTTCAAATGGGAAGCCTGGCGATTTCTTTGCTGCCAAAATAAGGTGCGGTAGGGGACAGAGGGCTGGGAGGTGAGAGAGGGGACTGTGGGGGGTGGGAGGAAAGGGGGTAGACAGCCAGAGCTGGTGTTCACATGCAAATATTTTGCAAAAGAGAAGCCAGGGTGACAAAGCCATCACAACAAAAGTGGGATTCCTCTCTTCCAGAATAAAAAGCAGATGCTGCACAGGGCCTCCCCATTTGATGTGGCCACATGGCACTAGCCAACCGCACTGAAGAGGTATCTGGGTAAAGAGCCAGAGGAAGGCAAAGATCAGAAATGCACAGGCAAAATTGGGCCCACCCTGTGTGGTGTGCAAGTCCAACTCATCCCTTAGCCTCCTGCCCGTGTGGTGCATGGGCCAGCTGCGTCGGCATCTGCCAACTTGTCCGAAATGCAAACTCTGCTGAATCTCTGGAGACCCTGGTGACCCTGATGCACAGCGAGAGTCCAGAACCACAGCCTTAGACCATCCCCAAGAAAACTACCTTAGCTCCTTCAGCACTCAACAAGCCCTCTGTCCTCCAAATCTTGTACCCCTTCTTGTCTGGCCAATCACAAGCGGTAACACGCTGCTTTGCGCATAGAGAGTATTCAAACAATGTGTTCGATTTCCTTTGGCCTCATTGCTATTTTTATGTGTATCTGTGTGCTCTGACTCACCAATTAGATATCAAGTTCTTTGAGGGAAGGAACCCTCTCTTCATTGTCTTTGACACATTCCTAATGCCTGGCACACAGTAATAGTTGAAAAGTTGATGTGGGCATTGGGCTACCTGTTTCCATGGAGGATATGAAAGTAAATGGGGTTGAGTGGATTCTTTACTGGTGAGGAACGGTCAGCCTTTTCATACTTTAGTTAGTCAGACAAAAGGGCATCACGCCCGAAACTGAGAGCACCTGGACTCTCTATCTTCAAATGCCTCAGTTTCCCCCATTTGCAAATTAGGCGTGGAAACTCCTGAAGCCTTGGGTAAATGTTTTTAGAGATATTAGGATTTAAGTCCAAAATATTTATCTCTGGGGGTCAGGGGGGACGTGCTGAGTAGATGCAATCTAGTGTGTGTCATCTTTGAATGTTCAGTGTCATTTTAACTTAGCTGTTTATGAGAAAGCCTATCACTAAGTTTCAGGCATTATATGGAAGCGAGCTAATTGAATCCTCACACAATTCAGCAAGCCAGATATAATTTACCCTAATGTGGTGTAAGGAAACTGAGGCTCAAAGAGATGACAGGATTTGCCCGAGCTCACCAAGTTTCTTTCGCAGCAAAGCACAGACTCTGAAACCTGTAGGCTCAGGAGCCCAGACCTGTTCTCTCACACCCCACTGGAGGAAAGAAAAATTGGATTAAACAACGCATCAGAAGGAACTTGAAGGTCCTTCTGTACACTCTCAGAGAATAGAAATGCATGCAAACTGCCGGGATCTGGGTTTAATCTACCAGACGATGGATACCTTCAGTGTAGCAACCGTGTAATCATACAGGTAGGTAAAAGGAATGTCAGCACTTAAGATCATGTCCACACAACACCAAATGGCTTGATTTTTAAACAAAAATATTCCTCCAATCAACCAGATGTTTATAAAAGAGGCATGCACTTTTTTCTCAAATGCGTGGGAGCCCTACAGACCCAGCTTCTAAGTCTCCAACTTCTGAAAGAGATTTTCCTCCAAAGAAGACCTTGGGCATTAACAAAAAAATACCACCAAGAATCTAAGATGTTTCTTATTGTTCATATTATCTGAGCACTGAAAACACACTAGACACCATTTGGAACATTAGGGGAGACTCAATTTCAAAGGAGAGGGCTCACAATATAAATTGGAAAGACACAATGGAAATTAAACACACAGTCGAAATTAGATGAACAACATCATTGGAGTTCTGATTCCTACCCAGCAGGGACTGTGGGAGAGAGAGTTTCCCAGAGTCCCCAAGAGGCCTGCACCTCCCAGGTCAATAGGTCATTCTGTTCAATTTTATTGTGCACCCACCACGTCCACGTACAGGCCTCCAAGTTTTTCTGAATGAGTCTAGGCTGGTGAAAGGAACACAGACCATTTAAGGGGGTGGGGGTGGACAAGCTGAGGACGAGGACTTTACAGTTTGGCCTTGTGTTTCATAAGAATTGTAGTTTTGTAGGGAATTTCAGCTCCATTATAAAGTCCCAGCTAAAGCCCAGTTAGCACCCAAAGGGAGAACGCCCTGCCCTGTTTGCTCCACTCTGTGCTTTCCCATGAAGAGTGAGCCTAGGAGAGCCAGAACGTGCCCTTGGTGTATTCTCCCTGGAATTGGGAGGGTATTGCTGCCTGCACCCAGACATCCTCCTGGGATGGGTTTAGGAGTAAAAATTAGACAATTAGCCTCTGGTAATTGTATAGTGGGACTCCCTGGGTGGTACAAACAATTAACGAGCTCAGCTTCAAACAGAAAGGTTGGAGGTTGGAGACCATCCAAAGGAGCCTAGGAAGAAAGGCCTGGTGATCTGCTTACGAAAAATCAGCCACCGAAAACCCTACGGAGCACAGTTCGACTCCGACACAGATCGGAGCGTCATGAGTAGGTATCAACGCAATTGGCAACTGTTTGTTTTTAATTGTAAAACGCTTTAAAACTATTTTTTTCTTAGCTAGCAGAGTCTTTTCCATAAAGATCTAAGGCTCGGAACTGTCAGGTAACCTGTGCAAGGCACGTGTTAAATTAGCACAGCCCCAGGACTGAGGCAGGCCGCCCTCCGCATACCTGGTCCGAAGGGCTTTCCTCGGCCTGCCCTGACAGCAACCCCTGCTAACAGCACTGTCCAAAACAAATTCATGTGAGCCACAAACGCGGGCCATGAATGCCATTCATTTTAAGTGCTCTAGTGATGTCATCATCACTCATCAGTGGTCTCATTTTAAAAAGTAAAAATAAAATAGTCAAACTAATATTAGTAATAGATCTTCTTTAGCCCAATATATCCAAAATATCATCACTTCAACATGTAATCAATATTAAAAATGATTGAGACATTTTCTGTATGAAGTCTTCCAAACTCCATGCATATTTCATACTTTCGGCACAACTTAAGCTGGACCAGCCACGTTTCCAGGACTCAATGACCACATGTGACTTCCTGAGTCGACAGCACAGTGTGACAGTGTCTGACTGAATATTTCAACAGTAAGGCCCAGCCAAGTCCACCCCTGGGTCAGGCAGCTCCTTTTCAAGTGAGATTCACACAACAGCTCCAAAGAAAGTGGGAAGAAGTTTCCTAGGCAGCCTCCAACCCTGAAGAAACTCCTATCCCTGATATAAAATCCCAGAAACCTATTAACCCCTCCCATCCCTATGGGTCCAAGGGGACAGCAGTTTCACACAATCTCCTAGGCAGCCTTTGAGGAGACATGGTAGAAGGGTACTACGCTGATGTCTCTTGCAGATTTCTATTTTGTTAAGAAAAAGAAAGAAAGCACATTTAGGGTCTCAACAAATATTTATTGAGTGACAAGCATGTGTCAGGCATTAAAGTTGTGTTCTGGAGATACAGCAGTGACCAACATCAGCAAGCTTCTCATGGAACTCACCTGCTATGGGGATGACCTGAGAAATAAGCAAACACACACTCAAAATATAATTTATGATAACTCCCTCAAAGGAAATAAACAGGATAAAGAGCAAGTGGCTGCAGCACCTTCCTAGAACTACTGTGACAAAATACCACCAACTAGGTGGCTTATAAGAACAGAAATTTATTGTCTGGTATGACCTCATGTCAACGGATATCATCTTTAAAGACTCTATTTCCAAACAAGATCATGCTCACAGGTAACAGCGTTTAAGACTTCAAGACACCTTTTTGGGGGACTCAGTGCAATCCATAACAGCAGCATCTAAATGAATGCCCACTGTATGCTAGATACTGCCTCAGTCTCCCTTATCTGTGTTAGTTCAAATACTGGCCACCATTTATTAGTGCTTTAATACATAGCAGAAACTATGTCTTTTGTTCACAAGCTTCAAGTCTTTGACCAAATGTCACCTTCTCAATAAGGACTTCCCCAGCCACAGTGTTTAAGGAGCCCTGGTGGTGTAGTGGTAAAGTGCTTAGCTGCTAACTGAAAGGTTGGCCTTTTGAATTCACCAGCCGCTCCATGGGAGAAAGATGTGGCAGTCTGCTTGCATGAAGATTATAGACTTGGAAACCCTGTGGGGCAGTTCTGCTCTGTCCTACAGGGTCACTATGAGTCAGAGTGAACTCAACAGCAGTGGAGGTGGGTCTGACTTAGGACCACTACAGGCCTGGGGCAAACCCATGGATACTGGACTGCCTAAGAAAGAGATCCAATCTGAGACCACCCCTGGTTAAAAGAGCATCAAAATCAATTAGCTGTATCTGCACTGCCCGAAGAGTCCCCTGGGTGGTACAAACTGTGAAGATGTTTGCTCTTGGCTGCTAATCAAAAGGTTGGTGGTTCAAGTCCAACCAAAGGCACCTTAGAAGAAAAGCCTGGGATTCTACTTCCAAAGCATCAGTCATTGAAAACCCTATGGACCACCGTTCTACTCTGACACACGTGGGGTTGCCACGAGTTGGAGTCAACGTGACGGCAACTGGGCTTTTTTGGCCCTGGCTGAGGTACGCTTATTGTCCTTGGGGCGACCCTCAGACTCAAGACCCTCACAGGACCTAGAAGCAAACTTACCTTCACTGGACTGTGTGGAAGATGGATCTAGTGAGGTAGAGTTAGTCCTTGACCACCTAACTACACTGTTTTTATAACCACTTCTACTTTTCTGTTCTTTTATCTATTATCAAATTACTTATGTGTAACCTCTATTTAATCTACTTTAAAATGTACGTTTAGTCATTTTCCACTAATCTTTTTGTTGCATTTTTTAAAAGACTCAGATTAAAAGAACTTGTCTTGGGTTATGTTAAGGAGAAATATCTAAACAAAGCAGTACCAATAAATGTTTTCTATCCTAATTACAATGCCCCTCTTGGGTAAGTACCGACAGAATCACTTTAGGTCAGCGAAGTGTCAAAATGGGACACTGGACTTGGAACAAACTAGGTCCCCAGCACCATTTTCCTTCCCAGGGAGGACTGGATTTCCAAAGACCAGAGGGACCCCACACGACCCAACAGCACCCCCTATGCTGTGTGTCTCCCTCCTCCTCCTCCTCTCTAATTCCAGAAAATGGTTATATTACCTTTCAGTGGAAAAAAAACCACTTCAAAATCTTCTGAAACTATTAACTTGCCAACCTAAACCCTGATATTACTGTGTTTTCCACAACAGTCGGGCACAAGGGACGTGAAAATCTCTCCCTCTTCTGATCGTGGCACAGTCATAGGAGGACATAATCTTTGGATGAGAAGACTTCCTCTTCAAACAAAGGAATATTTCTCCCTGTGCGGCAGGAGACATTTAGCCTTCTAATATCCCTTGTCACGGAAGGTAGGCCTTGTAGGCTTTGGTGATGGGGATAATTAAAAGGGGATTTGCACTCAGGGACTGGAGGTGGTTGGTAGGGAGGGAGAGCGAAAAGCAAGAACCTCAACAGCTTTTTGATGTCAGGGAAGCATCTTTGTGTTCAAACTGAGCAATGCTCCCTTATCACCAACCTCTCTCTCAAGTAAAAAGTAAAGTCTTTGTAGTTGTGAGAAGACACTTGCAAAAATGCTTGCAGTCTGAAATGTTGAAATGTCTGAGAGATTTGAGCCTTTCTTGGCCCAGCATAAGTTCCGTGGGTGGTGTAAATGGTTTATGCTCAACTACTAACCTAAAGATTGGCAGTTTGAACCCACCCAGAGGAAGAAAGTCTTGGCAATCTTCTTCCATAAAGATCACAGTGAAGAAAACCCTATGAAACAGTTCTACTCTGTAACACATGGGGTCACCATGAGTTAGAATTGACTCGACAGCAACGGGTTAACGGGTTGTCCCAGCATACAAAAGTCTGGATGCCAGGCAGACATTTGCACGGCCTCTGCCGTCTTTATTTCCCATCATAGTGCAAACAGAGTGTGGATTGACAGTCATGTCACAGCTAAAACTAGTTATGAAATAAAAGCAAGAGTCCTATTGCTTGGAGAGTCCAGGCAACCACCAGTCCATCTGCTTCAGCTACCAGCCACTCAGAAGCTTTTACTCCAAGGGCGAAACATCAGAAAAGAGGAGAGATGTAAAGGGCAAAAAAAAAAAAGACAGCTGACTACAGTTGTAAGGTGAGTGTCTCGGCGGACAGGCGTGTTTCCAGTTCAGTGACTTGAGCTGGAAACCAGGGCAGGAGCTGTTCTAAGCGCGTGTACAAAGCCATCTGCTCCAGTGAGCAAAGGGACACCCTGCCCTTGTCGAGGCGTGTAGGGAAATCTTGTCAACCCCTCCACCACCTGGTATTTCCACAGTGCCTGGCTAGATGGTGGGATGGACCTACCTTCCAACCATGAAAACAGCTAGAAGGCATTAGTGGAACACCCCAATTTCACATAGCACTGGATGCTTTTCGAACTGCATTTGAAATCTCCATATTCCTTTGTTTTGGTTGGTTGATTGGTTAGTTGGTTGGTTAGTTTATCCAACCCTCCTTTAAACCCCTTATAACCAGATGTCAAGATCCTTCCTGGAAAACATCAGAAGCTTAGACGATTCTCAAAGAATGGTTTATTGGGGTTAATTATTTCTGAAGTAGAGCAATGTTAGAGCCCTGGTGGTATAGTGGTTAAGAACTCGTCTGCTAACCAAAAAGTTGGCAGTTCAAATCCACCAGTTGTTCCTTGGAAACTCTATGGGGCAGTTCTACTCTCTCCTATAGAGACACTATGAGTTGGAACCAACTTGACAGCATCAAACAACAACAACAACAGAGAAATGTTGAGTAATAACACATAATGTTTTTGTCTGTAGTACTCAGTAAATACATTTGACCTCTTCTATAAAAAAGAAGAATATCCTGCCTCAGCCCTGCATCTCAGAAGAGAGGTTGGAGCCCACACCTGTCCCTGCATACCCAGACTGCTCCACTTGCAAGAGTTTAGTTGAGCATTCCCCAGGAAGTGGCCTGGAAAGAAAGAGAACTATCACTGAATGTTGGCTATTTTGTTGAACATTTTAAAATACATTTCATTTCTTGTAGCTCCATTTTTCAAAGATGTATTCCCACACACAGTTTAAACAACGTGAGTAATCTGGCTCTTCAGTGAGCTTTGGCTGGCGTGCACATTCCAAAAAACAGAGCACTTTACATGCACGTGTGATTCATTTCCAACTTGCAGAAGCAGAATCTCAGAACCAGGGACATTAAAAGACTTGCCTAAAGCCAAACAGGAAGTTAGCAGCCAAGGCAAAACCAGAACTCTAGTCAGTTTCCAGCGCTTAGACTGAACTTGGCCAAAACGTGTGAACTTGGACATAAGAAAAGGATAAAATGAAGGGAAAGAATAGTCTTCCATGCCTTGGAGAATTTTCCCATTCTTTTTTCCTACACGAACCACTAGGAGTATAAGCAGACAGGAGGAAAACCAAGAGAGTCCTTTCCACTAATGTTCTTCCTATCAAACCTTTCTTTCTTCACACATCTCTCTCTCACTCAAAAATTCCTTCTTGCATCCGCTGTCTTTTTTCTTCTCCCCACTTTCACACTCTTATCCAGCTTCCCTTCAGATCCAATTTCCAGAATTAGTTGCCTTGTTTCCAAACTGAGCACTCAACCTGGACCCAGAATAATCTTAAGAATGATCCATTCCTCTGTAAACTTCTTCCTCTTCACACCCAAAATTCTCCCACCCACCATGACAAGGGATCCCAAACCCTGTGAGCTGAAAGTTACCTCTTTTTCTCCTTAGATTCTCCATGTGCTCAAACTGGGCCCCACAGCCAATCAACACAGACGCCCCCCAGACAGGTATGGTAAACACACGCTGGGATCAAAGATGCTATTAATGATAATACCATCAGACAGGCCTTGGCAGGCTGGGGTTAATCTGGAAACACACATGCTCATCACACATGAAGCCCATAACATACAGATGAGGGAGAATCTTAATTCTATAACTCACTAGCTCTCATTTATATTCCAAAGTCTCTACCTCTCTCCCAAGGGAATCATTCAGCACAATAGGATTTTCTCTACTCAAACCCACCTTTACTTTAAAAGAACCAAAAAAGATTGGCTTAACTCCTGTCACTGGCATCAAGGTTTTTTCCCTTTAACAACTGGCCCAGGGATCTGCAGCTTCAGCTCTTCATCTTTCTTTCTTTTTTTCTTTCTGTACTCACATGTGCAAAACCCATGGCATCTTTATTGTAAGCGATATGAAATCCTATTGGATACACATTGGCCTAGCACAGAATGGTCTTGCAAGCTAGGATGACAGATTTTAATTTTCAACCTGACTGGGCTAAAAAGAAGAGGCTGGTCTATCTCACCAGTGGTTTGCCTTTAGTAGAAGCTGCTTCCACGTAGCAATAAAGGTGTTGACAGGAGCTTGGCTCCACAGCGTCCACACGTGGAAGCAGCCACCGCCCGAGGACTCCTTCTAGCCAGGAGCAGCAAGGAGGGGCATGACAGGTTTGTGTGTGTGATGCCAGCGGGAGGCAAAAGCACATGCTAGCCTGCCAAGCAACACAGACCTGGACACGCTGAGCCTCTGTTGTCCACTGCTCACCAAATTCTACATGGAACCTCCCAGAACCCAGGCAGGAACAGCATCTTCAAAGGGCCCATCCATTGCCTTGGATAAGCCATCACCTATCAAAAAGTCCCAAGTGCATGGGTGATGCAAATAGTTAACACTCGGCTGTTGAACAAAAGTTCAAGTGCACCCAAGGGTACCTCAGAAGAAAGGCCTGGTGATCTACTTACAAAAAATCAGCCATCGAAAGCCCTATGGAGCACAGTTGCACTTTCACACACATGGGGTCACCATGAGTCAAGGTTAACTTGACAGCAACTGGCTTTTTTTTTTTTTTAATCAAAGACCCTAAGTGGGGTTGCCCTGCACCGTGATACCCCAAATTACCCAGAAACATTCCCTTCCTTACTCTTCTATTTCCCAATCCTGATTTTGCAAAACTGCAAGGTGGCTCCTCTCATCTCAAAATATGTTGAAAAACTCTTAGATACAATTCTCAAGGCAAAACTCACTCCACTGCCTTTCATTTTTGAATATGTCTTAGACCACATTTAGGAGGAAATGGGGAGTAAGTTATCTTAAAATTAAGCAAAGACTACTAATGCTGTGTCTCTCAAAATACTAATACTATTAAATGTATTGAATACAGGACAAAAAAAATTGGGGCTACTTGATTAACTGGGGACCTTCTTAACATTAAAGAAGTAGAGGATGCAGGACTTTTAAGCAGTTATTTTGCTTTGGGCACAGAGATGAACTCTAGTCAGTCAAACAACAGTTTCCTGCCCAGCCGATCCAATCATTTCTTCACAGGCGCTACCTGCGACTGGCAAGGACTTGCGCCACGGCCTTCAGCATCCCTTCCCCAAGCTAGCTTCATATGAAACACAATAATTAAAATAGTTTCCCTCCCCAGTGGCAGCCGCTGTCTGTGTGAAACAGTAAAAAGTATAATTTCAGCTCCTTTCTTCCTGGGCACACCAGTTTGCTCATTTCTTCATTCAATAAGTATGTATGGAGTCTCTATGCTGTGCCAGGTCTGGTACAAGGTGACTGGTATACAGAGGTGAACAAGAGCAACGTATTCCTCCATCTTTGGAGCCTCTATTCTAGTGGGAAAGCCAGACCAAAAACTAATTAATTAGCAAGTGAATAAAATAATAGCAGGCTGGAATAAGTTGCATGGAGAAAATAAAGGCACGAAATAGAGACTAACAAGTGGCACTGACTTTGGACTGGGTTGATGAAGCTTCTCTGAGGATGGTGCTCCCAATGCTAAAAGTGGGGCATTGCCTTCCAATTATGCTCAAGTTCAGGGAAGGGCAAGTCCAAGATCCCGGTGGGAAAGAACTTGGTGGGCGCAAAAATTAGAAGAAGCTTGATTTGCTTGGTGATTGGTAACCTTGAGGGAAAGTGGTGCAAGACGAGACTCATATGCTCGTTACCCTCTTATTTGCTGTTGTTGTTAGTCGCCATAGTGTTGGCTCTGACTCATGGCGACCTCACGTACAACAGAGTGAAACATTGCCCAGTCCTGCGCCATCATCATGATCGTTGGTATGCTCGAATCCATTGTTGTGGCCGCTGCCTATTTTGAGTGCCTTCGAACCTATGCAGCTCATCTTCCAGCACTATATTGGACAATATTCTGTTGGGATCCATAGGATTTTCACTGCTTAATTTTTGGAAATAGATCATCAGGCCTTTCTTCCTAGTCTTTCTTAGCCTGGAAGCTAAACCTGTTCACTGTGACTGAACCTACTGGTATTTGAAATACTGATGGCGAGAGGTGGGGCCGAGAGGGCAGAGTAGTCAGATGCTCCCGGTGGTCCTCTTACACCAAAGACCAAAAAAAAAAACAAGTGTATCAATTATATATGACAATTTAGGAGCCCTGAACATCAAAGGCAAAGTTGAGGAATCTGACTGAGTGGCAGGGGGAGGGAGAGATGTTTCAGAAGCAGCTAGGAGTTACCAGACCTGAACTGCTAGGAACCAGCACCCTGTAGGCTGGATCAGTGGCACTAGTGGTGAGGCAAGCAGTGGCACCTGGGACATGTTTTCTGCATCGAGAGACCAAGCAGCAGAGAGTCTACTCAAGCTTTCAGAATCAGTGAAAAGTGACACTCAATTTGCAAAAGATAAGTACATGTGTCTACCTTACTGCACAGATCAAAAAACTTCCAATTTGGGAAGAACCATTTACCAGCTCCCTCCCTGCCCTGTACTGGTTCTGGGCTGGCCTCAACAATTGCCACTTCCCCTGGGCCAGATGTAGGACCCGTCACATGCCCTGAGCCATTCTTCTGGCCTTGGAAAGAGAACAAATTAACAAACAGGAAAAAATAATCTGCCAGCTCCCATAAGTGGGGAACTCAGGGCATGCACAGCTCCTTTGCCTGGACACAGGCATAAAGAGTCCATGGACTTTGAATACCTTTCACCCCTGCATAACCTGTGTGGGCCCATTTCAACAGTGTAGGACCTCATTACCACAATACAACAGGGTATATACCTGAAGCCTAACTTTACTGTATCAGCTATATGGTGGAGTGGTAGATTTATGACATTTGACACTGCTTTGCCTATTAAGCAGGGCCCTCACCTACCCATATCAGGGGTCTTAGGACTGGTGGCTCCACCCACACCACCTAGCCATCTGCAACAGGTCCAAGAATAAGTGGTGCCTCCTAGTCCTTACAGCCAACAGCATTGGGTGGCCATAGTCCAGCTGTAAAACCCACCCACCAACACACTCTAGAAACACACTACCTACCAAAACTAGCACAAACAGAGGTACAACAACTAAATAAACCTATAACAAAAGAAGAGATTGAAAAGGTAATTTAAAAACTCCCAACAACAACAACAAAAAAAGCCCTGGCCCTGATGGCTTCACTGGAGAATTCTACCAAACTTTCAGAGAAGAGTTAACACCACTACTACTAAAGGTACTTCAGAGCATAGAAAAAGATGGAATACTCCCAAACTCATTCTATGAAGCCAGCACAACCCTGACACCAAAACCAGGTAAAGATATCACAAAAGAAAAGAAAATTACAGACCGATATCCATGATGAACCAAAAAAAAAAAAAAAAACCTGTCACCGTCGAGTCGATTCTGACTCATAGTGACCCTATAGGACAGAGTAGAACTGCCCCATAGAGTTTCCAAGGAGTGCTTGGCAGATTTGAACTGCCAACCTTTTCGTTAGCAGCCATCATGAACAGAGACGTGAAAATCCTCAACAAAATTCTAGCCAATAGAATTCAACAATATATCAAAAAATATTAATAATTCACTATGACCAAGCGGGATTCACATCAGGTACAAAGGGATGGTTCAGCATTAGGAAAAAAATCAATGTAATCCATCACATAAATAAAACAAAAGACAAGAACCACGGGATCTTATCAATAGATGCAGAAAAGGCTTTTGACAATGTCCGACACCCATTCATGATAAAAAAAAAACTCTCGGTAAAATAGTAATAGAAGGAAAATTCCTCAACATAATAAAGGGCATTTATATAAAGCCAACAGACTACATCATCCTAAATGGAGAGAATCTGAAAGCATTCCCCTTGAGAACGGGAACCAGACAAGGATGCCCTTTATCACCATTCTAATTCAACTTTGTGCTAGAGGTTAGCCAGAGCAATTAGGCTAGAAAAAGGAATAAAGGGCATCCAAATTGTAAGGAAGAAATATACTTATCTCTATTTGCAGATGATATAATCTTATACACAGAAAACCCCAAAGATCCACAAGAAAACTACTGGAGCTAATAGAAGATTTCAGCAAAGCATCAGCATACAAGGTAAACATACAAAAATCAGTTGGACTCCTCCACTGACTCTTTGTTTCACTTTGTTTTCCACCAACAAAGAGAACATCGAACAGGAAATCACCAAATCAATACCATTTACAATAGCTCCCAAGAAGATAAAATACTTAAGAATAAATCTAACCAGAGACGTAAAAGACCTATACAAAGAAAACTACGAGACACTACTGCAAGAAACCAAAAGAGACCTACATAAGTGAGAAAATATACCTTGCTCATGGATAGGAAGATTCAACATTGCAAAAATGTCTATTCTAGCCAAAGCGTTCTACAGATACAATGCAATTCCAATTCAAATCCAATGATATTTTTTAATGAGATGGAGGAACAAATCACAATATATGGAAAGGGAAAAGGCCCAAATAAGTAAAGCATTACTGAAGAAGAACAAAGTGGGAAGCCTCACACTACTTGATTTTAGAGCCTATTATACACCACGATAGTCAAAAGAGCCTGGTACTGGTACAACAACAGATACACGGATCAATGGAGCAGAATTGAAAATCTAGACATAAATTCATCCACATATGAGCAGCTGATATTCAACAAAGGCATAAAGTCCATTAACTGGGGAAAAGACAGTCTCTTTAACAAAAGGTGCTGGCATAACTTAATATCCATCTGCAAAAAAAATGAAACAAGATCTCTACCTCAGACCATGCACAAAAGCTAGCTCAAATGGATCAAAGACCTAAATATAAAATATAAAATGGTTAAGATCATGGAAGAATAAATAAGGACAATGCTAGGAGTCCTAATACATGGTATAAATAGAAAATAAAACATTACTAACAATTGAAAAACACTAGAAGAGAAACTAGATTACTGGGAGCTCCTAAAAATCAAACACTTATGCTCATTAAAAGACTTCATCAAAAGAGTAAAGACACCTGCAAATCTGACCAGTGTCTAATCTGATCAGCATCTAATCTCTAAAATCTACAAGATACTGCAAAACCTCAACAACAAAAAGACAAATGGCCCAATTAAAAAAATGGGCAAAGGATATGAATAGGTACTTCACCAAAGAAGATATTCGCATGGCTTACATATACATGAGGAAATGCTCACAATCATTAGCCATTAGAGAAATGCAAATCAAAACTACAATGAGATACCATCTCACCCCAACAGGTTAGCATTAATCCAAAAAACACAAAATAATAAATGTTGGGGAGGTTGTGGAGAGATTGGAACACTTATACACTGCTTGCAGGAATGTAAAATGGCACAACCACTTTGGAAATTGATTTGGCACTTCCTTAAAAAGCTAGAAATAGAAGTACCATACGATCCAGCAATCCCACTCCTTGGAATATATTCTAGAGAAATAAGAGCAGTCACATGAATAGATATATGCACACCCATGTTTATTGCAGCACTGTTCACAATAGCAAAAAGATGGAAACAGCCTAGGCGCCCATCAACGGATGAATGTATAAACAGATTATGGTATAGTCATACAACGGAATACTACACAACCGTAAAGAACAATGATGAATCTACAAAACATCTCATAACATGGATGAATCTGGAATGCATTATGCTGAGTGAAATTAGTCAATCACAAAAGGACAAATATTTTATGAGACCACTATTTTAAGAACTCAAGAAAAGATCTAAACACTGAAAAAATCATTCTTAGATGGTTATGAGTGTGAGGAGGAAGGGAGAGGGGTATTCACTAACTAGATAGCAGAAATGAATTATCTTAGGTGAAGGGAAGGACAACACACAATACAGGGGAAGTCGGCACAACTGGACTAAACCAAAAGCTAATAAGTTTCCTAAATACAAACAAACACTTAAAGGGACAGAATAGCAGGGGCAGGTGTCTGGGGATCATGGTTTCAGGGGACATCTAGGTCACTTGGCATAACAAAGTTTATTAAGAAAATGTTATCCTTCCCACTTTGGTGAGTGGCATCTAGGGTCTTAAAAGCTAGCGAGCAGCCATCTAAGATACATCAATTGGTCCCAACCCACCTGGAACAAAGGAGAATGAAAAACACCAAAGACACAAGGAAAATATGAGCCCAAGAGACAGAAAGGGCCACATAAACCAGAGACGCCATCAGCCTAAGACAAGAAGAACTAGACGATGCCTGGCTACCACCAATGTCTGACCTGACAGGAAAACAACAGAGAGTCCCTGATGGAGCAGGAGAAAAATGGGGCACAGAACTCAAGTTCTAGTAAAAAGACCATACTTAATGGTCTGACTGAGACTGGACAGACCCCGGAAGGCCTGGCTCCTGGACTATCTGTTAGCCCAGAACTTAAACCATTCCCAAAGCCAACTCTTTAGACAAAGATTGGAGTAGACTATAAGACATAAAACGATATTCATGAACAGAGTGCTTCTTAGGTCAAGTAAATACATGAGATTAATTGGGCAGCTCCTGTCCAGAGGTGAGATGAGAAGGCAAAAAGAACAGGAGCTGGTCGAATGGACACGGGAAATCTGGGGTGGAAAGGAGGAGCGTACTGTCACATTATAGAGACAGCAACTAGGGTCACATAACAACGTGTGTATAAATTTTTGTATGAGAAACTTACTTGAACTGTAAACTTTCACTTAAAGCACAATAAAAAGAATGAGGGAGTCAAAAACAAAAAAGAAATACTGATGGCATAGCTTCCAGCATCATAGCAATATGCAAGCCACCACAGTACAACAAATTGACAGATGGGTGGCTGTACCCTCTTATGGGTGTCCCCAATCCCCTGCCTGATCCCCCTTCTAAAGGAAGTATGCCAGAATGCAAGTGAGGAAGAGGAATGGCATGGGGATGACCTTCAATTTTGAGACGTCACCTAATGTGGGTATAGATTGCTTGCGGCATACCTAGTCCTGAACATGGCATGCTATTATCTTGGGACACCATTTTTTAAAACAGAAGTAAGAGCACAGCCTCTGGAGTCCCACAAGCCTGGCTTTAATCCCACTCCACGTCACTTAACCTCTCTGAAATTCAGTCTCCAGCTGACACACTAGGAGATCTCCTAACAAGACAAACTTATGAAGGCCCATCATCATGATGCCAATAAGCAAGTTAGCACTAAATGCTGCTCCTACTAGTGACCCCTTTGGATATATACTTAAAGTCATTGACTAATTGATACTGTATCAAATAAATAACTGATCAATCCAGTTTTAGAGCCCATAACCTAGCAAAAATACAAACGAATGCCCTATAGCAGTTCTGGAGCCTTGGTGGCGCAATAATTAAGAGCTCAGCTGCTAACCAAAAGGTTGGCAGTTTGAATCTACCAGCTGCTCCTTGGGAACCCTATGGGGCAATTCTACCCTGTCCTATAGGGTCACTATGAGTTGGTATTGACTCGATGGCAACGAGTTTGTTTTTGGTATTTTTTAATAGCGGTTCTATCCAATACAGAATGCAAACCACAAATGAAAGCCAACTGCATATTATATTAGGAAAAGATTTAAATTTTTTTAATTAATTTTAATAGTATATTTTAGCCCAAGATATCTAAAACATTATCATTTCAACATGTAATCAACATTTTAAAAATTATCCAGGAGATATTTTGCATTCTTTTTTTCATATTGTCTTCAAAATCTGCTGTGTATTCTACACTTATTCAGTTGCTCTCGAGTCGATTCTGACTCATGGCCAGCCCATGTGTGTCAGAGTAGAACTGTGCTTCATAAGGTTTTCAGTGGCTGAGTTTTTGGAAGTAGATCTCCAAGCCTTTCTTCCAAAGCTTCTCTGGGTGGACTCGAACCTCCAGCTTTTCAGTCAGCAGCCAAGCGCCTTAACCGTTTGCATCACCCAGGGTCTCCCATTGACCTGTGGCGTGTCCTAATGATGTATGGGAGCACGGGACAGCAAATGGAAGAAAGGTTGTCCCCTGGGCCTTTTGGGGTTGCAGGAATGGTCTAGCTTTGCTTTGCTTTGCTCTGTTTTAATTACATTCAAAATTAGCAAGATAATCTCCCATGATGCATTTATAAGAATAATTGGCCCATTTGGTACATCTAACTATGTGGCGAGATCCCCTTGTCATCGCACCAGAGCCTCGCACACATTCTGCTCCCAGGTAGATGATGTCTGAGGAGCCCAGAGAGCTCATCCGGCCCATCATTAACCTCATTTTGAGACAGCCCTAGAGGCAGTGCTCTAGCCACCGGCACAGCCGGCTGTCAATTGTATCAAGCCAGTAACATATCAGTTAGCAGGGGAGCAATCCAAAGAGGTAGCCAAAGATCCAAATGCCTGAAAGATATTCTGGAATGTGGTAATTACGTCCTGGAGCTATCAAGGGTGTCCTCTGTGAGTTCACAGATAGGAGCTGTACCGTGGAAAGAAGAGGACAGATTATAGCAGCCAGGCTGTTAATAACAAACAACAGGTCTTGGTTCTAACTCACCAAGACAGTCTTCAAAACTCAAGTCATGATTCGTCTTCAGAGTTGTACAGCTGTTCCCAGGAGGCTCTGGTCTCCTGCATATAGGTGCTGGATATCCATGTCCCTGAATAGAGGTGATAAAGGACAGGAAAAGGGAGGGTAAAGTTAAGAGTAATGTGTTGTTGTTGTGTGCTCTCGAGTCGATTCTGACTCGAAAACACAAAAATACCAAACTCATTGTCGATTCCTATAAGACAGAGTAGAACTGCCCCACAGGGTTTCCAAGGAGCAGTTGGTAGATTCAAACTGCCAACCTTTTGGTTAGCAGCTGTAGTTCTTAACCACTGCAGCATCAGAGGCCCAACCCTATAACAGAGAGTAGAACTGCCCCATAGGGTTTTCTAGGCTGTTTTTTTTTTTTTAATCTTTATAGGTTAGCAGCCATAGCACTTGGGTTAATTTTTATAGGAGCAGATCACCAGGTCTCTTCTGCTGAGCCGTTGGTGGGTTTGAAACACCGGCAACCAAGCACTTTACCCATTGCACCACTGGGGCTCCTTAAAAGTAATACAAGCAGAAAACCAAATCCATTGCTGTCAAGTCGATTTCAACTCAGAGACCGTATAGCACAGGGTAGAACTGTCCCATAGAGTTTCCAAGGAGCAGCTGGTGGATTCAAACTGCCAACCTGGTTAGCAGCCAAGCTCTTACCCACTGCACCATATAGGAGGGTTTAAAACAGAATAATTTATCCTGGTTTTACTAAGCATTCCGTGGCTCTATTTTTATAGGTAAAATTTTATAACTTCCATTTTAAAAAATAGGCAGTTTTTCATACTTTATCTTGAAATAGCTTTTGCTTAGTTTGCTTTTTCATTGGTAATCAAATGGAATCACAAGGCATCAAATGCCCCAAAGTTACAAGTTAGTGGGATCACTAGACATGAGTGGAACCAGAGGCTCTAGAATATCAGAGCATTTGGGTAAAGCCAACAACGTTCCCTTCCAAGAAACTTCAGCTGCATTGTTCACTGAAACCCACCTACCAGGCCCTCTCTCTTTAAGTCTGTTTCAACACGGAACTCGTCTTTCAGAGCTGTGTGGAGCCTTCAGTTGCTGGGCTCTGCAGACTATATTCCCACCCACTGCAAAAAGGTCTAGGTCTGAGGGGCAGATGCACACCCTCAATCAACGGCAGTCATTGCTCATTTATCCAGTAATGTTTCTCACTGATTCCAGAACTGGGGTGGATTAACCAGTAAGTAAGGCATGCATTGGCTTACATTAAACAAGGTATGCATGGGCTTCCTTGTGTTTACTTACTAACCTGTGTTTACTTACTACTTGTGTTTATTACTAATCTGTAGTACACAATTTCACAGGTGAAATTGTGCACTACAGATTAGTAAGAAAGCACAAGTAGGCCCATGCATACCTTGCTTGTTGGGTATTCTGTCCATGGTCCAGACTCAGACTCGTAATCATTCTCAATCCAGAGCCCTAGGCACCACCTACCAATGGACTAAAGTTGACATGTATTCCTGGCATAGTGTCAACCCTGAATTATGAATAGACCACATGTATAAGTTTCCTACTGTTGCTATAAAAATAACCAACTTCGTGGCTTAAGAAAATACTTATAGTTCTGGAAATTAGAAGTCTAAAATTGGTTTGCAGAGCTGCATTCCTTCTCAAGGCTTTCCCTTGCCTTTTTAGCTTCTAGAGGCTGCCTATGTTCCTTGCCTATTGACCCCTTCCTCTTTCTTCAAAGCCAGCAGAGTAGCATCTTCTCTCCTCTCTGACCTCTGCTTCCATCCTTACATCTTTCTCTCTCTCTCTCTCACTGTACCTCTCCTGCCTCCCTCTTATAATCACTCGTTTGATTACATTGGCCCCACATAGATAATACTGGATAATCTCCCCATCTCAAAATCCTTGACTTGATCACGTCTGCTGAGTCTCTTTTGCCATGTAAGTTTCTGGAGTTTAGAAGATAGACATCTTTAAAGGGCCACTCCATGTCTTATAGAAAATTCTGTTGTAGAACTACAGAAGAGATCTGTTGATAATATTTGTTTGTGGGTTCTGAGTGCATAGCAGCATGAGCTGAGAGGCTGATTTACCCAAATCTCAAATTATTCAAGAACAACAGTGATTCTTTGACCAAAATCAGAGTCAAAACATGTCTCTGGACCAATCACCTCCTGCAGTCCACAAAGACATACAATTGAAAAGCCAAGGTGTTTTGTTATTTGTTTGTTTGTTTACCTCCAACATGCTAAGTTTGGTATAATTTGCGCTTTTTCGATTCCTCTAAGGAGCACTTGTGGTACAGTGGGTAAATGCTTGGCTGTTAACCGAACGGTCAGCGGTTCAAACCTACCAGCTGCTTCACAGGAGAAAGATGTGCGACTCTGTTTCTGTAAAGATACAGCCTTGGAAGCCCTATGGGGCAGTTCTACTCTGTTCTATAGGGTCACTATGAGTTGGAATCAACTCGACAGCAGTTGCTTTGGTTATTTTACTTTATTTATTTATTTTTTTTTTTTGGTTTTCTATTCCTCTGATCATGTATCTCATATTAGTTATAATTATCCCTTTAACGTATAACATTTGAAAAGTAAATTGTCACTGAGCCACAACTGAATGTCTTGTCTTTGTGGGCTTCAATACCTACATGACAACTTGCCAGCACCTAAGGCAAGAAGGATTCAGCCCTCACTGTGCCCCTCTCTTGTTTAGGTTTTTATTAAGATTCCTATTTTTATTGCATGCAATGGAGGTTGGCTTCATCACTGCCAATCTGCAAGCTGGTATAGTCACTCTGGGAGACATTAGCCTGTCACCACTGAGCCAGCTGGGTCACAGGATTCTGCAATAGGTCTCTTGCTTTTTAACTTTAAGAACAAAAAAATTAACCACAGCGAGCACAGCAGTACTTGACTTTCAACACCAGCCCTAGGACAATAGCAGTGATGAATTGACATCACCCAGTGATGGTAGCATGGGATAGCATGACCAGAGGCTGTATCTACTTGGCCCGCCCAAAGAAACTTGCAAAGAAACCCACCACTAAACTTGGAGTCAGGCTAAAAATGTCCTCTAAGAAGGAATTTGTTTAGCAAGGCTATTGTAATGACGTGGGAAGACATGTCCAGTATTCCACTGTGGGAAAATGATGCCACTATTCTTAAATTGTGCATCATTAGAAAGAAACATAGAAATACACCAAAATATTAATGGTGGTTACCTCAGGCATGCTGCATTACAGCTAGATTGTAGTTATTTATTTTTTGCTTGTTTGTATTTTCAGAAGTTCTGCAACGAAAACATTACTTTTTTAAAACTGAAGGTTTTTAAAAATAATAATTATAATCAATAGTACCCTTCTTGGCAACAAGCCTAACCAAGTCATGTATGTACACCATTAAGTAATTCAAAGAGGCAAGGTTACATTGAAATTTGTGCAAAACAAGCACTTGGAAATTTTTCATACTTTATTCCAAAATAGCTTTTGCTTAATTTCCTTTTCCACTGCTGGAAAAATTAAATCACAGGGCATCAAATGCCCCAAACGTACAAGTTAGTGGGACCACTATGCCCCAAACATACAAGTTAGTGGGACCACTAGTGTGGTTTTTTCTGAGCCACGTATTGGGCATATACTAAATGCCAGATACTGTTCTTTAGTGATGGGGATGCAGTGTTGAACTAGATAAACAAGGTCCCTTGTGGGGGCAAAGGGAATACAATAAAATAACTATCAAGAAAATAACAAGTGAGAGGCAGAGTCAACATGACACCATAGACAGATGGACCATGCTGTCCCTCTGCAGCAAAGACCTGAAAAACTAAGTAAAGCGGATACAAACGTGATTCCTGGAACCCTAAGCAGCAAATGAAGGGATAAAGAATTAGATCAAACAATGAATGCAGGAGGAAACTGAAGGAAAACAGAAAACGAGGAACAATACAGAGTAGAGGTCCTCTGCCAACTAACACAGCACAGTGTCACCCTCTAGGAGCATATTGGCAGCAATCCCAGACAGAGAGCATGAGAAGGCAAATTTATGGAGCTCCCAACAAGAGGCTGAGCACCCAGTAACCAGAGAAACACGCTTTCCCACCCCTCACCCTTCCCACCAGTCCATGCTGCACTACCATGGGTAGACAGCCACCAGCTCACTGTCACCCCAGATCTCACCCACCCCCATCAACCCCCACCTGCCCTCACCTGCCAGCTCCTGCAGCACCAATTTTTTTTTCCCCTTTCTTCTTTTTCTCCCTTCCACCTAGCTCTGTATGCCACCTCTCCCTCTTCCTGCCAGGCCACACTGCACAGCCACTGGCCCTTTGCCACCCCAGATTCGCCCTGTCAACACTCACTGGCTCCCACTGTGCCATCTTGTTTTTTTGTTTTGTTTTCTCTCTCTCTTCTTTCTTTTCTTTCTTCCTCTCACCTAACCTTGTACATCACTTCCCCTCCCTTCCAGCTGACCCTCAGGCCTACCCTGCCCCAACTTGCGGACCCCACCACACGGCCAGTTTTTTAATTTTTTTTTTCTTTTCTCTTACTTTTCTTTCTCTCTCCCACCTAGCCCCGTAGGCCACCTCAACCCTCCCCCGCCAGATGCTGCCACGTTACCACAGGTAGAGAGCCACCAGTCCACCACCGCCCCAGGTCTGCCCTGTCCCCACTTGCCAGCTCCCACTATACTGCCAGTTTTTTCCTTTTCTCATTCTTCTTTTTCCTTCCTTTTCTTTCTCCCTCCCACAGAGCTCTGTATGCCACCTCCCCTCTTTCTCACTGGACCCCACTGCACCACCTTGGCTAGAGAGCCTTTATTGCACTAGCTCCCACTGCCCAAGGTCTGCCCTACACTCACCTGCAGCCCCCACCATGACACCATCTTTCTTTTTCTTTCTTTCTTTCTTTTCTTCCTTTGCTTTCACCTTCCCTCTCTTCCCACTGGCCCCTGGATCTGCCCCATCCCTACTCACTGGCCCCCACCATGCCACCATTTTTTTTCTCTTTTTCATTTCTCTGTTTTCTTTCTCCCTCCTACCTAGCCCCATAGGCTGCCTCCCTCACTTCCCACCAGCCCCCGCTGTGCCACCACAGATAGAGTGCCACTGGTATGCCAGCCCACCCCCACCTACTGGCCTCCACCACACAATAATTTATTTTATTTTCCTTTCCTTTCTTTTTACCTCCTACCTAGCCTCGTATGCCACTTTCCCCCCTCCCCTCACTGGGCCGAGTTCCACACCACCCCTAAACCCTGGCTATCCTTTTTTTTTTCTTTCTCTCTATTTTCTTTCTCTCTGTTTTCTTCACTTTCTCCCCACCACCAACCCCCATGCACCAACCGTTTTTCCTGATGGCCACCAGAGCTAGAGTGTCCCTGGTTCTCAGGCCCACCTCTGCATAAGGACTGCACTTCCCCTCCCCTCATGGCACTCAACCAGCTGCTGAACAGTGGGAAGTGAGTCCACACCTATCTGTGAGAGGCTGTGGACACTCCTGCACTGCTGGACCAACATTATAAGACAGACAACACCCACCCAATCCAACCTCAGCCACCTCACCAAACCAGTGGGCTTGCCATGACTGCTGTAGCCCTGGCCACCCAGGCAAGGTGGTGAGAGCTATTGTGCCCATACGTGAGCAAGCAGTAAAGCACGACTGGCCCACCCTCCCTGATGTATCAAAACAAAACAAAGAAGCAGGACAAAACAAATGAACAACAGTCAATAAATAAAGCAACACCCAATGTCTCTGAGACAGTTTACAGTTTCAAAACATATAAAAAAGCAGGAGAAGATGGCTCGAGCAAGTGACCAAAATAATCAGGTGACCTTCAGGTAGGAAAAAAAGACAATGGAACTACCTGATATGGAATTCAAAAGACTAATATTTAGGTCTCTCTAAGAGATTTTTTAGGAAAGAGGTCAAAGAAAACACAGACAAAATCAAGGAAAAAATAGGCAAAAATCACGGAAAACACAGACAAAAGCAATGAAAATATAGCCAAAATCAATAGAAGAATTCAGGAAAATAATACAAGAACAAAATGTCATAGTAAATAAACAATTAGAAACAATATATAAACAGCAACTAGAAATCCAAAAGGTAAACAACAAAATTTCAGAAATCAACAACTCAATAAGTTTTATGAGCAAATTTAAAACAATAGAAGACAGAATCAGTGAGATTGAAGACAAACCATGGATGCCACTTTGTTAGCAGAAAAATCAGAGAAAAGAATGAAGAAAACCTAAGAATTATGCGGGACACAATCAAGAGCAAAAATTTTCACATGATTGGAGTTACAGAACTGGGGAGAAAATGGAAAACACAGAGAAGATTGTTGCAGATTTGCTTCAGAAAACTTCCGAAATATCATGAAGACAAAAAGCTGACCATCCACGAAACTCAATAGACCTCATGTAGTATAAACCCCTTAAGAAAGTCACCAAGACATATCACAGTAACACTTGTCAAAACAAAAGACAAAGAACAAATCCTGAGACAAGCTCGAGAAAAATGAAAAGTCACTTACAAACGGGAAACAATAAGCTCTATTACTCAGCAGAAACTTTGGAGGCAAGAAGGCAATGGAATAACACATATAAAACCTTGAAAGAAAAAAAAAAAAAAAAAAAACTACCAACCAAGAATAATATATCCTGCAAAACTCTCTCAAATACGATGGTGAAATAAAAATATTTTCAGATAAACACAAATAAAGGAAATTCATAAAAACCAAGCCAAAGTTACAAGAAATAGTAAAGGGAGTCTTTTGGTTAGAGACCCAACAACATCAGACAAAAACCACAGTCTAGGACACAGGACAGCATCAGCCAGATACTAACCTGGGTAAAGAACTCTCAGTATTAAAACAAAGCTAAAAGAATTAAAACAGGGAAACAGAGGCATCAATCTGTAAATGACAACAATGTCAAAACAATAAAAAGGGGAATAAACAGTGTAGGTATCATACTTGAAAATGGAGAGAAAGTTAAGGTGACGTCAAGTAATTAAAGACTGATTTAAGCTAAGGAAGATAAGGGTAAATTTCAAAGTAACCACAAAGAAAGTTAACAAACCTACTAACCAGAATAAAAAAGAAGAGAAACAAAGTCTCAGTAAACATAAAATCTATAATAACAAAAGAAACGAAAACCCACAAACAAAAGGAACTCAGCACAGGAAAGTAAGAGGAATAAGAAAACATCAGAACCACAAAAAAAAAAAAAAAAGCACACCAATATGACAGCAATACACTCACACCTTTCAATAGTCACACTGTATGTAAATGTCTTAAATGCACCTGTAATGAGACAGAGAGTGGCAGAATGGGCAAAAGAGCATGACTCATCCATATACTGTCTACAAGAGAAACACCTTAGATACAAAAACATGTATTAAAAATCAAAGGATAGAAAAAATATATATCGAGCAAACAGTATCCAAAAAAGGGCGAGCATGGCAATACTAATTTCAGATAAAATACACTTTAAGGCAAAATCAACCATAAAAGACAATGAAGGATATTATGTAACAAAGGGACAATCTATCAAGAAGACATAATCTTAACAAATATCTACACACCGGATGACAGGGTTCCAAAATGTATAAAGCAAACTCCGGCAGCACTGAAAAGAGAAATAGGCAGCTCCACAATAATACTAGAGACTTCAACACACCACTTTTGGTAAAGGACCAAACATCTAGAAAGAAATTCAACAAAGACACAGAAGATCTAAAGCCCAAAATCAACCAAATTGACCTCACAGACATATATAGAACACTGCATGAAACAGCAGAAAAGTATGCATTCGTTTCTAACACACATGGAACGTTCTCCAGAGTAGACCATATTTTAGGCCACAAAGCAACCCTCAATAAAATCCAAACATGGAATAATACAAAGCATTCTCTCTGCTCACAGTGCCATAAAAGCAGAAATCAATAACAGGAAGAGCAAGGAAAAAAAATGAAATACATGGAAACTGAACAACACCTTGCTTAAAAACAACTGGGTAATAGAAGAAATCAAAAAGGGAATAAAATAAATTCCTAAAATCAAATGAGAATAAAGACACGTCTTACCAAAACCTTTGGGACACAGCAAAGGCAGTGCTCAGAAGTCAATTTATATCAATAAACACACACATCAAAAAAGAAGAATAGGAGGCAGAGCCAAGATGGCGGAATAGACAGACACTTACGGCCAGACCTCTTTACAACTAAGACCTGAAAAAAGAAGTGAAACAAGCATATTTGTGACAAGCTGGGAGCCCTGAGCTTCAAAGGCACGCTTAGAAAATGAACTGAGGGGCAGGCGGAGGAAGAGACCATTCAGAAGTGGAGAGGAGTTACCAGACCTGAATTATGGGCAGCCCTCAGGCACCATTCCCTGAGCAGCGGCAGCTGTGGTGGCAGCGGGCTGGTACCAGCGTTCGGCTGCAGATTCCTCATGGAGAACAGCGGCTACACAGCCTACTCACACCTTCGAAACCTGGGAAGAACTGCTCTCGGCAAAAGCTAAGTATTTGCGTATATTTTACCACGCCCACCCACCCCCAAGCCGGCTTTGGTGGCTGAATCCTTGGGCTTGAGGTAGGCCCTGTTGAGCACGTAGAGCCATCCTCCCGGCCTTGGGGAAGGAACAAGTTTGCATTTGGGGGAAAAGATAATTTGCTAGCTCCATTAACCAGGGAAGCTCAGGACAGAAGCGGCTCCTGTCCAGGCATAAACTGTCCGTGGACCTTGAGAACCTTTCCCTTCTTCATGGACCTGTGTGGGCCTCTTTGAGGAGAATAGGCCCTTGTTGGCAAACTCCAACCATTTCAGCTGTGTGGTGGAGAAGTAGGTATTTGACGTTTGACGTTTGACATTGCTTTGCCTATTAAACAAGGTCTTCACCTAAAAACATCAGGGACCTAAGGACCGGTAGCTCCACTCAGATCACCCAGCCACCTGCAAGAGGGATCCAAAGATAACTGGTACCTCCCAGTCCTTACAACCAAAAACTTTGGGTGCCCATGGTCCCTCTGCAGAACCCACCCACCAGCATGCTATAGTGAACAGGGATACATTTTCCTCAGAGACACTCAGAGGTCGGTTCTCAGCCCTCTGCCTTGTTCAGAGCATGACACCATGCTGCAATCAGATACTGGTATATACGCTAATCAACCCTGCCCCTCTAAGATTGGAAGACAGACTTGATGATCAGCTACCTGGAAATCTGAGCTGAATTCATACAAGAAAACTGAGTGGACTCCTAGACTGATATACCTGATAACAGCTCTAGCCAGCTGGGGACAGGACACCAGAGCTCCAAAGGCAAAAATAATCAAGCTAGCTCATTCAAGCAACCCAGCGGGGCATACCAAAAAAAAAAAAAAAAAAGCAAGCAGCAACGACACAGTAAGCAAGCATAAACTAATACAATAACTTATAGATGGCTCAGAGACAACAGTCAATATCAAGTCACATAAAGAAACAGACCATGGTCACCTCAACAGGCTCTCAAAGCAAAGAATCTAGGGATCTTCTAGATGAAAGTGCATTCCTGGAATCACCAGATGCAGAATACAAAAGTTTAATAAACAGAAACCTTCAAGACATCAGGAAGGAAATGAGGCAATACGCAGAACAAACCAAGGAACACACAGGTAAAGCAACTGAAGAAATTACGAAGATTATTCAGGAACATAATGAAAAGTTTAATAAGCTGGAAAAATCCCTAGACAGACAGCAATCAGAAATTCAGAAGATTAACAATAAAATTACAGAATTAGACAATTCAATAGAAAGTCATAGGGGCAGAATTGAGCAAATAGAAGCTAGAATTTCTAAACTTGAAGATAAATCACTTGGCACTAATACTTTTGAAGAAAAATCAGATAAAAGAATTTTTAAAAAATGAAGAAACCTTAAGAATCATGTGTCAAGAGAAATAACCTACGAGTGCTTGGAGTACCAGAACAGGGAGGGATAAAAGAAAATACAGAGAGAATACTTGACGATTTGTTGGCAGAAAACTTCCCTGATATTGTGAAAGTTGAGAAGATATCTACCCAAGATGTTCATCGAACTCCACATAAGGTAGATCTGAAAAGAAAGTCACCAAGACATAGTATAATCAAACTTGCCAAAACCAAAGATAAAGAGAGAATTATAAGAGCAGAGAGGGATAAATGAAAAGTCACCTACGAAGGAGAGCCAATAACAATAAACTCAGACTACTCGGCAGAAACCACGCAGGCAAGAAGTCAATGGGATGACATATTTAAAAAATTGAAGGAAAAATTTGCCTGCTAGGAATCATATATAGATCAAAACTGTCTCTTAAATTAAAACATTTCCAGATAAACACAAGTTGAGGGAATTCGTAAAAACCAAACCAAAACTACAAGAAATACTAAAGGGAGCTCTTTGGTTAGAAAGTCAATAATATCAGGTATCAGCCCAAGACTAGAATACTGGGCAGAGCAACCAGAAGTCATCCAAGACAGGGAAATCCAAAAAAAAACAAAGCAAGATTACAAAAAAAAAGCCCAAAACAGGGTAACAGCACTGTTATTATATAAAAGATGACAACATTAAAATAATAAAGAGGGACTAAGAAATGTAATCATACACCTTCCATATGGAGAGGAAGATATGATGATCCAGAGAAATAAAAGTTTTAAATTTAGAAAAATAGGGGTAAGTAATAAGGTAACCACAAAGGAGGCAAACTATCCTACTCATCAAAATAAAATGCAAGTGAAAAATACAGACTCAGCAGAAACAAAATCAACAACAAATATGAGGAAAGGACAATAGATAAAGATAATCTGCTCAGCACATAAAATTACGCGGGAAAAAGAAACTGTCAACAACGCACAAAAAAAGACATCAAAATGATAGCACTAAATTCGTACCTATCCATAATTACCCTGAATGTAGATGGACTAAAGCCACCAATAAAGAACAGAAAGTGGCAGAATGGATTAAAAAACAAGATCCATCTCTACACTGCCTACAAGAGACACACCTTAAACTTAGAGACACAAACAAACTAAAACTCTAAGGATGGAAAAAAATATATCAAGCAAACAACAATCAAAAAAGAGCAGGAATAACAATATTAATTTCTGACAAAATAGACTTTAAAGTTAAATCCATCAGAAAGGATAAGGAAGTACACTATATAATGATTAAAGGCACAATACACCAAGAAGATATAACATATTAAATATTTATGCACCCAATGACAGGGCTGCAAGGTACATAAAACAAACTCTATCAGCATGGAAAAGTCAGATAGACAGCTCCACAATAAGAGTAGAAGGCTTTAACACACCACTTTCAATGAAGGACAGGACATCCAGAAAGAAGCTCAATAGAGACAAGGAAGATCTAAATGCCACAATCAACCAACTTGACCTTGTAGACATATACAGAACACTCCACCCAACAGCAAACAAGTATACTTTCTTTTCTAGTGCACATGGAACATTCTCTAGAATAGACCACATGTTAGGGCATAAAGCAAGCCTTAGCAGAATCCAAAACAATGAAATATTACAAAGCATCTTCTCTGACCATAAGGCCATAAAAGTGGAAATCAATAACAGGAAAAGCAGGGAAAAGAAATCAAACACTTGGAAACTGAACAATACCCTGCTCAAAAAAGACTGGATTATAGAAGACATTAAGGATGGAGTAAAGAAATTCAAAGAGTCCAATGAGAATGAAAACACTTCCTATCAGAATCTTTAGGACACAGCAAAAGCGGTGCTCAGAGGCCAATTTATATCAATAAATGCGCACATCCAAAAAGTACGACAAACTGACAGACACATGGGGGATCCAAAAAGAAGAAAGGGCCAAAATCAAAGAATTATCCCTACAACTTGAACAAATAGAAAGAGAGCAAGAAAAGACACTCACAGGCACCAGAAGAAAACAAATAATAAAAATTAGAGCTGAACTAAATGAAATACAAAACAGAAAAACAATTGAAAGAATTAATGAGACCAAAAGCTGGTTTTTCGAAAAAATCAACAAAATTGATAAACCGCTGGCCAAACTGACAAAAGAAAAACAGGAGAGGAAGCAAATAACCCGAATAAGAAATGAGATGGGCAATATTACAACAGATCCAACTGAAATTAGAAGAATCATATCAGATAACTATGAAAAACTGTACTCAAATTTGAAAACCTAGAAGAAATGGATATTCCTAGAAACACACTACCTACCTAAACTAACACAAACAACTAAATAGACCCATAACAAAAGAAGAGATTGAAAAGGTAATCAAAAAACTCCCAACAATAACAACAACAAAAAAAAGCCCTGGTCTGGACGGCTTCACTGCAGAGTTCTACCAAACTTTCAGAGAAGAGTTAACACCACTACTACTAAAGGTATTTCAGAGCATAGAAAAGGATGGAATACTACCAAACTCATTCTATGAAGCTACCATATCCCTAATACCAAAACCCGGTAAAGACACCACATGAAAAGAAAATTATAGACCTATATCCCTCATGAATGTAGATGCAAATATCCTCAACAAAATTCTGGCCAATAGAATTCAACAACATTTCAAAAAAATAATTCTCCATGAACAAGTGCGATTCATACCAGGTATGCAGGGATGGCTCAACATTAGAAAAACAATGTAATCCACCACATAAATAAAACAAAAGACAAGAATCACATGATTTTATCAATTGATGCAGAAAAGGCATTTGACAAAGTTCAACACTCATTCATGAGAAAAACTCTCAGCCAAATAGGAGTAGAAGGAAAATTCCTCAACATAATAAAGGGCATTTATACAAAGCCAACAGCCAACATCACCCTAAATGGAGAGAGCCTGAAAGCATTCCCACTGAAATCGGGAACCAGACAAGGATGCCCTTTATCACCACTCTTATTCAACACTGTGCTGGAAGTCCTAGCCAGAGCAATTAGGCTACATAAAGAAATAAAGGGCACCCAGATTGGCAAGGAAGAAGTCAAAGTATCTCTATTCGCAGATGACATGACCTTATACACAGAAAACCCTAAAGAATCCTCCAGAAAACTACTGAAACTAATAGAAGAGTTCAGCAGAGTGTCAGAATACAAGATAAACATACAAAATCAGTTGGATTCCTCTACACCAACAAAAAGAACATCGAAGAGGAAATTACCAAATCAATGCCATTTACAGTAGCCCCCAAGAAGATAAAATACTTAGGAATAAATCTTACCAGAGATGTAAAAGACTTATACAAAGAAAACTACAGTACACTTCTGCAAGAAACCAAAAGAGACTTACACAAGTGGAAGAACTTACCTTGCTCATGGATAGGAAGACTTAACATTATAAAAATGTCTATTCTACTGAAAGCGATCTATACATTTAATGCAATTCTGATCCAAATCCAAAGGACATTCTTTAACGAGGTAGAGAAACAAATCACCAATTTCATATGGAAGCGATAGAGGCCCCAGATAAATAAGGCATTACTGAAAAAGAAGAACAAAGCGGGAGGCCTTACTCTACCTGATTTTAGAACCTATTATACCGCCACAGTAGTCAAAACAGCCTGGTACTGGTACAACAACAGATACATGGATCAGTGGAAGAGAATTGAGAATCCAGACATAAATCCATCCACATATGAGCAGATGATATTTGACAAAGGCCCCAAAATTGTTAAATGGGGAAAAGACAGTCTTTTTAACAAATGGTGCTGGCTTAACTGGATATCCACCTGCAAAAAAATGAAACCAGAATCCATACCTCACACTGTGCACAAAAACTAACTCAAAGTGGATCAAAGACCTAAATATAAAATCTAAAACAATAAAGATCATGGAAGAAAAAATAGCGACAATGTTAGGAGCCCTAATACATGTCATAAACAGTATACAAAACATTATAAAGAATGTAGAAGAAAAACTAGATAACTGGGAGCTGCTAAAAATCAAAGAGCTATGCTCATCCAAAGACTTCACCAAAAGAGTAAAAAGACTACCTACAGACTGGGAAAAAGTTTTTAGCTATGACATTTCTGATCAGCACCTGATCTCTAAAATCTACATGATACTGCAAAAACTCAACTACAAAAAGACAAATAACCCAATTCAAAAATGGGCAAAAGAAATGAATAGACACTTCACTAAAGAAGACATTCAGGTAGCTAACAGATATATGAGTAAATGTTCACAGTCATTAGCCATTAGAGAAATGCAGATCAAAACTACAATGAGATTTCATCTCGCTCCCACAAGGCTGGCATTAATCCAAAAAACACAAAATTATAAATGTCGGAGAGGCTGTGGAGAGGTTGGAACACTTCTACACTGCTGGTGGAAATGTGAAATGGTACAACCAGTTTGGAAATCGATTTGGCACTTCCTTAAAAAGCTAGAAATAGAACTACCATACGATCCAGCAATCCCACTCCTTGTAATATATCCTAGAGAAATAAGAGCCTTTACATGAACAGATATATGCACACCCATGTTTGTTGCAGCACTGTTTACAATAGCAAAAAGATGGAAGCATCCAAGGTGCCCATCAATGGATGAATGGATAAATTGTGGTATATTCACACAATGGAACACTACGCATCGATAAAGAACAGTGAGGACTCTGTGAAACATTTCATAACATGGGGGAATCTGGAAGGCATTATGCTGAGTGAAATTAGTTGCAAAAGGACAAATATTGTATAAGACCACTAGTATAAGAAGTTGAGAAATGTTTAAACTTAGAAGAAAACATTGCTTTTTGGTTATGAGAGGGGGGAGGGAGGGAGGGTGGGAGAGGGGCATTCACTAATTAGATAGTAGATAAGAACTACTTTAGGTGAAGGGAAAGACAGCACACAATACAGGGGAGGTCAGCACAATTGGACTGAACCAAAAGCAGAGAAGTTTCCTGAATAAACTGAATGCTTCAAAGGCCAGTGTAGCAGGGGCAGGGATCTGGGGACCATGGTTTCAGGGGACATCTAAGTCAATTGGCATAATAAAATCTATTAAGAAAACATTCTGCATCCCACTTGGAAGGGTGGCATCTGGCGTCTTAAATGCTAGCAAGCAGCCATCTAAAATGCATCAATTGGTCTCACCCCACCTTAATCAAAGGAGAATGAAGAACACCAAGGACACAAGGTGATTACAAGCCCAAGAGACAGAAAGGGCCACATGAACCAGAGATTACATCATCCTGAGACCAGAAGAACTAGATGGTGCCCGGCTACAACTGATGGCTACCCTGACAGGGGACACAACAGAGAACCCCTGAGGGAGCAGGAGAGCAGTGGGATGCAGACCCCAAATTCTCATAAGACCAGACTTAATGGTCTGACTGAGACTGGAAGGACCGCGGTGGTCATGGTCCCCAGACCTTCTGTTGGCCCAGGGAAGGAACCATTCCCGAAGCCAGCTCTTCAGACATGGATTGGACTGGACAGTGGGTTGGAGAGGGATGCTGGTGAAGAGTGAGCTTCTTGGATCAGGTGGACACTTGAGACTATGTTGGCATCTCCTGCCTGGAGGGGAGATGAGAGGGTGGAGGGGGTTAGAAGCTGATGAAATGGACACAAAAAGAGAGAGTGGAGGGAGAGAGTGGGCTGTCTCATTAGGGAGAGAGTAATTGGGTGTGTGTTGCAAGGTGTATATGGGTTTTTGTGTGAGAGACTGACTTGATTTGTAAACTTTCACTTAAAGCACAATAAAAATTATTTTTTTAAAAAAATCACACTCCAAGGTATTTATCCAAATCAATTGGAACTTATTTCCACATAAAAACCTTTTATACAAAAAAAAAAAAAGAAGAACAGGCCAAAATCAAAATGTTAGCCCTACAACTCGAACACATAGAAAGAGAACAGTAAAGTAAGGCCACAGCCACCAGAAGATAGGAAATAATAAAGACTTCTTTTTTAGAGCAAAAATAAATGAAACAGAGAACACAAAAATAGAAGGAATCAGCAAGACCAAAAGTTTGTTCTTTGAAAAGCTGAACAAAATCGGCAACCACCAGCCAAAGTGACAAAAGAAAAACTGAAGAGGAAGAAAATAATCAAAATAAGAAATGAGAAGGAGGACATTACAACAAACCCAACACAAATAAAAAGGATCATAACAGAATACTATGAAAAAACTGTACACCAACAAATTTGAGAAACTAGAGGAAATGGACTAATTTCTAGAAACAGCCTACCCACTAAACTAATACACAAGGTTAGACAGGAAAGCTAAACAGACCCATAACAAGAGAAGTCATTGAAGAGGTAATAAAATAAAAAAATTAAAAAAAACCTTGCAACAAGTAAAAAAGCCCTGGCCTGGATGGTTTCGCTGGAGAATTCAGAAAAGTACTCACACGAGTACTACTCAGATTATTTCAGAGCATGGAAAAGAAAGGAATACTCACAAATTGATTCTACGAAGCTAGTATGACCCTGATACCAAAGCCAGGCAAAGACACCTTAAAAAAAGAAAATTACATACTAATATCTCTTATGAATATAGATACAAATATTCTCAACAAAGTTCTAGCCAATAGAATTCAGCAGTGTATCAAAAAAATAATACACCATAACTAAGTGGGATTCATACCAGGTATACAATGATGTTCAACATTAGAAATTCAACAAATGCAATTCCCCACATAAATAGAACAAAAGAAAAGAATCACATGATAATCTAAATTGACAAAGAAAAGGCATTTGATAAAGCCCAATACCAGTTCCTCATAAAAACTCTCAATAAAATAAGAATAGAAGGGAAATTCCTCCACATAAGAAAGGGCATCTATACAAAACTGGAAACCCTGGTGATGTAGTGGTTAAGGGTTCAGCTGCTCCTTGGAAAGCCTATGGGGCAGCTCTACTTTGTCCCATAGGGTTGCTATGAGTTGAAATTGATTCAATGGCAATGTTTTCTTTTTTAAAAAAAAATACAAAATCAACAGCCAACATCATTCTCAATGAAGAAAGGCTGAAAGCATTCCTCCTGAGAACAGCAACAAGACAAGGAAGTCCTTTATTACATAGAAAAATAGAAGTCCTAGCTAGAACAATAAGGCAAGAAAAAGAAATAAAGGGTTTCAAAATTGGAAAGGAAGAAGTAAAATTATCCCTATTCACAGTCGATTCTATCATAGAGAACCCCAAAGATTCCACAAGAAAACTACTTGAACTAATAGAAAGATTCAGCAGAGTAGCAGGATACAAGGTGAACATATAAAAATCACTTGAATTCCTGTACACCAACAAAGAGAACTTCAAAAAAGGAAGTCAGGAAAACAATACCATCTATAACAGCCCCTAAAAAGATAAAATCTTAGGAATAAATCTAACTGAAGATGTAAAAGACCTATACAAAGAAAACTACAAACACTATTACAATAAACCAAAAGAGACCTACAGAAATGGAAAAACATACTGTGCTCATGGATAGGAAGACTCGACATTGCGGAAAAGTCAATTCTACCAAAGCAATCTACAGACATAATGCAATCCCTATCCAAATATCAAGAACATTCTTTAACAAGATGGAAAAACTAATCACCAACACTATGCAGAAAGGAAAGAGACCCCGGATAAGCAAAGCATTATTGAAGAACAAAGTAAGACTTCACACCACCCTATTTCAGAACGTACTATACAGCCCTAGTAGTCAAAACAGCCTGGTTACTGGTACGATGCCAAACATGTAGGCCAAGGGAACAGAATTGATAACGCAGATATAAATCCATCCACCTATGGTCAGCTGATTTTAACAAAGGACCAAAGTCCATTAAATGAGGGAAAGGTGGCCTTTTTAACAAATGATGCTGGCAAAACTGAATGCCCATCTGTAAAAAAAGAGAATAGGACCCATAACTCACACCATACACAAAAACTAACTCAAAATGGATCAAAGACCATATAAAAACTAAACTGATAACAATCATAGAAGAAAAATAGGGACAACACTAGGGGCCCTCATACATGGCATAAAGAGAACACAAATCATAACAATGCACAAACACCAGAAGAGAAACTAGATAACTGGGAGCTCCTAAAAATTAAACATGCTCATCAAAACACTTCACCAAAAGACTAAAAAGAGAGCCTACAGGCTGGGAAAAAAATTTTGGCTACTACACATCCAACAAGGGGATCTAAACTCTAAAATCTATAGAATAGTGCAACACCTCAATAACAAAAAGACAAATAGGCCAATTAAAAAATGGGCAAAGAACATGAACTGACACTTCAGTAAAGAAGACATTCAGGTGGCTAACAGACACATAAAGAAATTCTTGAGGTCATTAGCCATTAGAGAAATGCAAATCAAAACTACAGTGAGATACCATCTCACCCCGACTTACTGGCACTAATCCAAAAAACAGAAAATAACAAATGTTCAAAAGATCGTGTGAAGATTGGAACTCTTCTGCACTGCTGGTGGGAAGATAAAATGGAGCAATCACTTATGGAAAATGATACGGTGTTATGATCCAGCAATCCCACTCCAAGGAATATGTCGTAGAGAAATAGGAGCTGTCACAGAAATAGACACAAGCACACCCATGTTCATTGCAGCATTATTCACAATAGCAAAAAGAAGGAAGTAACTTAAGTGCTCATCAGGAGATAAATGAATAAATTATGGTACATACACACAATGGAATACTATGCAACAATAAAGAACAACGACGAATCTGTGAAACAGTTCACAACATGGATGAATCTGGAGGGCATTATGCTGAGTGAAATAACTCGATCACAAAAGGACAAATATTGTATGAGACCACTATTATAAAATGCCAAGAAAAGTTTTACACAGAGGAAAAAAAAAAAAACGATGTTTGATGGTTACGAGGGAGAGGGAGGGTGGGGAGGGAAAATCACTAACTAGATAGTGGACAAGTGTTAACTATGGTGAAGGGAAAGACAACACACAATACTGGGGAAGTCAGCACAACTTGAATAAGGTAAAGTCATAGAAGCTTCCTAGACACATTCAAACACCTTGAGGGACCAAGTTACTGGGGCTGAGGGCTGGGGACCATGGTCTCGGGGGACATCTAGGTCAACTGGCATAAAATAGCTCATAAACAAAATGTTCTACATCCTACTTTTGTGAGTAGCATCTAGAGTCTTAAAAGCTTGCGAGTGGCCATCTGAGATACATCTATTGGTCCCATCTCATTCAGAGCAAAGGAGAGTGAAGACAACCAAAGACACAAGGAAAATATTAGCCCAAAGGACTAATGGACCACATGAACCACAGCCTCCACCAACCTGAGCCCAGAAGAACTAGATAGTGCTACTTACTGCAATAGTGCAGGGTCCAGATGCCAGACGTTTGAACAAAAATGGTCATAATAAAGTTGAAGAGAATTAAACAGATATTGTAAAGTAGAGCTTATAAGGCTTACTGATGGATTAGATGGCAGAGAAAGAAATAAATCAAGGATTAAGGAATAAAAAAAAAACAGTTGCCATAAAGCTGACTCTGACTCAGGTGGCCCCAAGTATGTGGGAATAGAACTATGCTCCACAGGATTTTAAATGGCTGATTTTCCAGAAGTAGATTGTCAAGCCTTTCTTTCGAGGCACCTCTGGGTGGGCTTGAACCTCCAGCCTTTTGGTTAGCAGTCAAGCACGTTAGCCATTTGTACTCTAAACCCAGGTACTCTCAATCAAGGATAACATGCATTCTCTATTTAATATATGCTAAAGGAGCACTGGTGGTGGAATGGTTAATAAGCACGTGGCTGCAAACCAAAAAGTCTCTGGTTTGAATCCACCAGCTTCTCCCAAGGAGAAGGATGTGGCAGTCTGCTTGCATAAAGATTGCTGCCTTGAAACCTTATGGGGCAGTTCTACTCTGTCCTATAGGGTCACTATGAGTCGGAATCAACATGACAGCAACGAGTTTGGTTTGGTTTTTGGAATATATGCTAGGCATTCTTCTAATGCTGAGCATCTGATGGATGGTGGTACCATTTACTGAGGCGCTCAAAACTAGGGCAAGAGCAGGTCTGGAATGAAAGCGGTCAAAAATTCCACTTGGAGCAGGTTAAGATTCAGTATTCACTAAGGTAATTCTAATTGCTGTTACAAACACCAAATCTCAATGGCTTGATACAATAAGATTTTATTTCTTGCTCACTTACAATCCAAACCAGAAATCCTGGTGGCATAGTGGTTAAGAGTTACAGCTGCTAACAAAAAGGTTGGCAGTTCATATCCACCAGGCGCTCCTTGGACACTGTATAGGGCAGTTCTACTCTGTCCTATAGGGTCACTGTGAGTCGGAATCAACTCGACAGCAACAGGTTTTTTGGTTTACGATCCAAACCAGGTATACCTGATTAATGGGTGGCTCTCCTCCAAGTGGTGATCCAGGGACCCAGGTTCTTTCCATGTTGTGGCCCTTTCATATCCAACATTTGGCTTCAAAGGTCACGGTGCTCATCTACATCGATCTATGAAAGGTAAGGATTATGGAGGATCACATGTGGGAGATTTTAACTGGCCATGCCTAGAAGTGCTATGCATCACTTCTGCTCACATGTCATTAGCTAGAAATCTGTCGCATAGCCATACCTATCAGTAAGGAAAGCTGGAATGTTCAATTTAGGTGTGTGTTCAAGAAGAGGAAATGAGTTGGATGACCTCCCAGTAGTGTCTTCTATAAAAACCAAACCCATTGACATTGAGCCAATTTTGACTCCTAGTGACCCTGTAGGACAGAGTAGAACTGCCCCATAGGGTTTCCACGGAGCAGCTGGTGGATTTGAACTGCTGGCCTTTTGGTTAGGAGCTGAACTCTTATCCACTATACCACCAAGGCTCTGTCCTCTATAGATTGCTACTACTAATCATCCAACACAGAGGTCAAGTAACAGTTGAATACAAGTCTGGAGCTCAGGAGAGATGCCTGAGCTAATGATAAACATTTTAGCGTGATCATTGTATGGGTGTTGCTAGATGAGAATGTCTACAGTAGGTGTATAAAGAGAAATGAAGGGCCGGAGTCATGGCATTCTTTGGAGACCAAGCAGAGAAGAAGTCAGCAAAGGAGGCTGAGAGATAGGGGCAAAATCTGAGATCAGCTGTCATGGAAAGATTGTTTCAAGAAGGAGGGCGGTCAGCTGTATCAAAAGCTGCTGAGAGGACCGGCAAAATATTAATGAAATATTGACCATTGAGTTTGGAAACACAGAAGTTGATGGTGACCTTGACAAGACCCATTTCAGTGGAAAATAGGAATTGAGCATAGATCTGGAGAGAACGTGAGGTGAGAAGTGGAGAGAGTAACAATATCAAGACATTTTGCCACGGAGAGAAGCAGAGAAATGAGGCATAAACACAAGGGGGTGTGGTACAAACGAGCTTATGTGTGTGCTCTAAGATGGAAAATACTGGAGCACATTTAGATGCCCATAGGAATGACTCAGTTTAGAAGAACGATGACAAAGAAAAGAAAGGAGAAAATTTCAGTGTAGAGTCCTTGAGAAATTAATGTGGGTCTAGAACATGAGAGCATGGGTTGGGTTTTAATAAGCACAGAGCACGTCATTGTCAACAGGAGAGAAGGTGGAGCGTATGAGTATAGGTACAGATAGGTTGGCAGATTTGGGTGGTGGGTAGGTAAATGGCATTCTTAGCTGACTGATTCTGTTTTCTTAATAAAGTGAAATGAAAGCTCCTCAACTAGAAGTAAGCCAGGAGGAAAGAGTGTAGGAGATTTGAGGAGAGAGGTGTTAAATGGTAATTTGAAGTGAAAGAACATATTTCCCTACTGTTGTTAAGCGCCATAGAGTCAGTTTCGACTCATGGCCACGTATGCACAACAGAAGGAAACACTGCCCATTCCTGCACCATCTTCACAATCATTGCTATGTTTGAGCCCATTGTTGCAGCTTCTGCGACAATCCATCTCATTGAGGGTCATCTTCTTTTTTGCTGACCCTGTACTTTGCCAAGCATGATGTCTTTCTTCATGTCCCTCCTGATAACATGTCCAAAGTTGTGAGACAAAATCTTGCCATCCTCACTTCTAAGGAGCATTCTGGTTGTGCTTCTTCCAAGATAGATTTGTTCGTTCTCCTAGAAGTCCACAGTATATTCAATATTCTTAGCCAACACCATAATTCAAATGCATCAGCTTTTTGGTTTTCCTTATCCATCGTCCAGTTTCACGTGCATATGAGGCAACTGAAAATACCATGGCTTGGCTCAGGCACACCTTTGAGGGTCAGTCCTCAAAGGGACATCTTTGCTTGTTAACACTTTAAGGAGGTCTTTTGCAGCAGGTTTGTCCAATGCAATACATCATTTGGTCTCTTGACTGGACTGCTACTTCCATGGGCATTGATTGTGGATCCAAGTAAAATGAAATCCTTGACAACTTCAATTTTTTCTCCATTTCCCTACTAGGGAGATGTACTAATAGGTGTGGCGAGTGGAGGAGAGCTCATCTGAGATTTGTGGTTCTGATTTTAATATGAGATTTGCTATTCCAATCGTATGTTTTCTGGAACAAGGTGCAGCTACTCAAGTGCAGACACAAAGGAGGCAATTGAATGGCATTAACCAGGGCTGAGTTTTACCAGGAGAGACCACAGAGTCAGAGAAGGGCAAAGGAGTCAGGGATATAATTCTGGGAGTCACCCCAAGGATAAACCAAGGAATCCCAACTGGAAAAGGTAGGAAGTGAGGACATGAGGACCAAAATGGGTAGAATGGCCTGGAAGTTTCAATTAAAGGTTTTGTTTAGTGGTGATGATACGGTCATGTGACCACAGGCCTGGGCAAAGAGTTGGAAGGAGGAAGAGATTTTGGCAGTGAAAACATAAAACAATTGAGAAGTCACAATGTTAATGGATCAAATACCTGAATATTGAAGTCACCATCAACAAGAATGGAGACAGGAGTATGCGAGGAAGGTAAAACTGTGAGCTGAATGCTAGATATGTCAATGAGTTTGAGTCCTTTCCATTTGCAGACACTAACCTCTACCCTGCCCTTTATGGAACGCATGAACTAGCTCCCTTGACCTTTGGATTCCCATTGGATTTGGCCAATGAGGCCAAAGCAGGAGATTGGGGGGAGGGAGAAGTGTAACTTTAGGATTTTCATCCCCGTGGGTATATTGTCCCAGGACTGCTGTGGACCAACCTCGCCTTTTAACAGAAGGATTCAACTCCTGTTGACAGCCGTCTGACTTCAAACAGTCTTCTCCATCCCCCGTATCTACTCTGTCCCTCGTCCCTCCTCCCCCCCCCCACTCAATTTTAGGCTAGTAACAAAGGAGCTCTACTGTTACTAGCCCCAGGCACTCTATGCCTTGGTATTTCCCTCACTCTAACCACACTTTTGTAAATAGTCCCTTTATTAAACTCTTCTCAAATTATCCTAATTTGAGCAGGCCATCTGTTTCCTGCTGGGACTCTACTAATACAGTAGATGCCAGCAATATGAATGCTCACCTTGGAGGGTTGTTGTAAAGATTAGAGAAAAAATATGCAAGACTCCTAGCTCAGCGTCTGGAACATTGTAGGCACCCTACTAATAGTGACAAGAAGGAAAGAGGACTAGCAGTTGTTTTAGTTGTTGTTAGTACAAGACTATATATTCAGGTACAAGTACAAAAAAAAAAAAAGTAGATTAACCAAATTCACCAGTTCCTTCAATTCATAACTAGTCCCTACTCAATCAACAATTATGAACCTGGCTTCTGGTACTACCAAGGAACTCTGGGATCTAGCAGCAGGCAGTTAAGTCAATCAAAGCAATTATGAGAACAAATATATCCAAAAAAAGAAAGGAGGAGGAGTTCAAGAAAAATACCTCAACAAAGCAGTTGGCTTTATGGTGGTCTTTTTTGTAGACAGGTTGGACGTGATGGTAAATGCGAATCCATCCTGTGCAACTGGGAGAAGTCTTTGGAGAACCAAGGAAAGGAGCCACTCCCACACCCTCCATCTCCTCCTTGCCTTGCTCCTACTTCCCTCTGTAGTTGCAGTCTCTTTTCAAGTTCTAAGAGAACAGCTACTGAGAATGTGGAATCCACACATCATAAAAGAGCTGGATTCTTCCAAAAAGTTCACAGGCTCGGATTAACTGCGGTCACAGGATGTTGTCCAGAGGCCAATTTTAGAGAAGGAACAGTGCACTAGTTTCCTACATCTACAGTAACAATGTACTACAAAGTAGGTGGCTTAAAACAACAGGAATTTATTCTCTCACAGTTCTGGAGGCTACAAGTCCAAAATCAAGGTGTCAACAGAGCCATGCTCTCTCTGAAGGCTCTAGGGAAGGATTCTTCCCTGTCTCTTCTAGCTTCTGGTCATTGCCAGCAATCTTTGGCATTTCTTGGTTTGTAGATGTACTACTCCAACCTCTGCCTCCATCATCACGTGGTATTCTCCCTGTGTGTCTGTGTGTCCAAATTTCCCTACTCTTATAAAAACGGACACCAGCCATAATGGATTTAGGAGCTACCCTAATCCAGTACGATCTCATCTTAACTTGATTACATCTATAAAGACCCTGTTTCCAAATAAGGTCACATTCATAGATTCCAGATGGACATGAATTTTGGGTGAACACTATACAATCCAGTACAAACATCTTCCCCCTTCAAAGCCAGTTTCTCTGTCTCTGAAACAGGGAACAGGGAAATCATCAGCTTAGGACTTTTAAGTACAAAACACAAATTAGAACCTCTTTATATTGGTGACAAATACGGACTAGTTTGAAGAAAAAGATCGAGAAGGCAAAAATAAACTCAGAACTGATTCAGCTCATTTGTCCATTTTGCAATACAAAAGGAATCACATGTATGTTGCCACCAATGTCCAGGGTCAACCAAACCTACAAGATGGCTTCATTTTTTGTGGCCCATAAGATCATGTCACACCTCTGCTTAAAACTCTCAGTAGCTTCTCATAGCCTTGAAGTAGGAACCAAAACCCCTCACATTGTCTCACCTTGTGTCACTCTTTATAGCCCATCCAGCTTTGACTTCATTTGTTTTTCCAGTTCCTCACTTGAGTTATGCTCTCTTTTGCATCAAGACCTTGGTATGGCTGTTCCCTCTCACTCTTGTCTCCCTTCCCTACCATTCCACTTACCACTAGGTAACTCCTATTCATACTTTGTTATTGTTGTTAGTTATCAACGAGTCAATACCAACTCATGGTAATCCCATGTGTGCAGAGTAGAATTGTGCTCCATAGGGTTTTCAAGTCTGTGCTCCCTAGCATTTTCAAGGCTGTGATCTCTCAGAAGCAGATTGCCAGGTCTATCTTCTGAGGTTCCTCTGGGTGGGTTTGAACCACTAACATTTCAATTAGTAGTTGAGCCCAACTGTTTATGCCACTCAGGAACTCTCCTACTTTAAAAAAAAAATTTTTTTTTTTTTTTTATTTAGGACTCAGTAAATATTCTTTCCTCAAGAAAGCCTTCTGTGACCCCCTAGAATATTTATGTCAGCCTGTAATACTTTCCTCTAGCATTCCGTGCTTACAATAGTTAGCATTTTTGTAATTATTGTTTGATTACCTGTCTTCTTCACTAGACGGTATACTCCATGAGGGCAAATATTCTGTCTTGCCCTAAACTATATCCCAAGTATCTGGTATATAGTAGGTTCTCACAAACATTTTCTGAATAAATGAAAGAATATGTAATACATGTAGAAAACAGTCCTGCACAACTGCTAAACACATGTCGATCATACACTCATGTTCTAAAGAAAAAGTATGCTGTAATTTGGAGTATAAAAAATGGAAATTGCTTTTTCGTTACTAATTTAAGTTAGCTTTTCTGATTTGCTTGTTTTAAAATTAGTGATTTCATTTACAATGCATTGTGATTAAAAGATAAAATCCATTGCTAACCAGTGGTTAAGAAGCCCTGGTGGCGCAATGGTTAAGCAGTCAGCTGCTAACCCAAAGGTTGGTGGTTCAAGCCTACCCAGCAGCTCTGGGAGAAAAGACCTGGCGATCTGCTCCCGTAAAGATTACAGCCTAGGAAAGCGTGCGGGGCAGCTCTACTCTCTCATATAGGGTCGCTATGAGCCAGAGACTCGACTCAACAGCACACAACAACAACGACCAATGTTTAGAGAATTCTGAAGAGAGCAAGTGGTGAATACTGGGAGCTTAAGGGTTAATAGATTAATAGATAACAAGTCATTCCACAACAATTCGTTGTCTTTTCATGAGGTTAAGGAATGGCATGTCAGAGAAGTGCTACAGAGATTTACAGGGCATTTTTTTCATTCAGCACATATTTATTGAACCTGGGTGTGTACTAGATACTGGGAATATGGCAGTGGAGAAGACTCACCTTTTATAACCCACAAATGCTCTCCTATTTGTAGCACCAGTTGGAGCAATGAGGATAAAATGACCTTACACTAAGTTGGATTTGTAATGGCTGATTCAATAACCAATAATAACTAGTCTTGGCTCTGCCATCACTAATGAGGATGAAGACCTAGAAGGTTTAGCATGCTTCTGATAGAGGTGACATTGGACTTTTAAAAGGCAATTTGGCATTGCATTTCAACAACCATAAAAAACACTGCTTACCTTTGACCTTATAATTTGACTCTCACGATTTACACTAGGAACTTACCCTGGAAAAATAATAGTAAAAATATGGAAAAAAGATCACTGTTGCAGCATTTTCAGAATGGTGAAGGAGAGGGAACAACCTGATTGCCCAACAAAGAACCATGGTTTACTGTATCATGGTATGGAGCCCTGGTGGCACAGTGGTTAAAGAGCTCAGCTGCTAACCAAAAGGTCAGCAGTTCGAATCCACCAGCCATTCTTTGGAAACCCTATAAGGCAGTTGTATTCTGTCCTATAGGGTCACTATGAGTAGGAATCAACTAGACCACAACGGGTTTTGTTTTGTTTCGTTTTGTTTTATATTGTGGTACGACCACTTGATGGAATATTGTGCTACTGATTCAGCTACGATATGATCATTTTGAAGATTGTTGCAATCTGAAAAATACTTAGCCTATAGGACAGAGTAGAACTGCTCCATAGGGTTTCCAAGGAGTGATTAGTAGACTCAAACTGCCAACCTTTTGGTTAGTAGCCTGAGCTCTTAACCACTGTGCCACCAGGGCTCCTTCCAATGAATAGGGGTCTCTAATGCAGAATCCGCTGTCCATCTGTCAGTTTGTCATACTGTGGTAGCTTGTGTGTTGCTACGATGCTAGAAGCTGTCACTGGTCCTTCAAATGCCAGCAGGTTCACCCAGGGTGGACAAGTTTCAGTAGAGCTTCCAGATTAACACAGACTTTAGGAGGAAAGGTCTGGCAATCTACTTCCAAAAATTAGCCAATGAAAACCCTATGTATCACAACAGAATATTGTCCAGAATTGTCCTGGAAGATGAGACCCCCTAGATTGTAAGTCATTCAAAACACCCAGTGGCCACAATGGACTTGAGCATACCAATGATCACAGAGATGGTACAGGACCAAACAATGTTTCATTCTGTTGTACATGGGGTAGCTATGAGTAGGAGATGACTTGATGGCTAGTAACAACAATCGCAGGCTATCTTTGATGACAATTGGAAAAGCACTGCCTCTGTTGCACAGGTGCAGAATGAGCTCTGTCCCCTTCCTTGTACCCCTTGAGCAAAAGCCTCACCAATGGTATAGCCCCTGAAACCACTACAAATGTGTGTCAATTCCATCAGCTTAAAACTCAAAACACAGGCAAGCTCTTTAACTCATGCTATGAACTCTGCCATTGTTGGGTTGTTGGTTTAGAAAAAAAAAAAAATCCATCTGCCATAAATCTGCATTCCCCCCAAATGAAATATAATACTCCTGCTTTCCTCTAGCAGTCAGATAATCATCTCCTTGTTTTACGGGAAATGATTTAGAAGAGAAAAGAATTGGTCTGACAGCCCCATAAGTTTCAGAAAGCGCTTACCCTGACAGTCCCTTTCTTGCTTGTCCTATTTCTTCACATCCATATATACACACACACACACACTCTTGCATGCATGCAGGCACCCACTTGCACATGCTCACACATGCTTTGAAATCTGGGTCTCTGTCACATTAAGCCAAGACTGGAATCATGCTGTTAATAGCCCCTTTTAGACCTAAGCATATTCTTCTATCTCTAAATTGCTTCCTGGCTATTTGTCTGCTGACTATTTTTCCAGCTCTCCACAGCTGACTCAACTTCAGGAAAATAAAGAGGACCCTCAATATCTTGCAGACCTTCAACCTTGACAGTCGAAAGCACTCACCTGGTACTTTTAATATTGGGGGTTGGGAGGAAGGCGTATGCCCACCATCTCACTCGGCTGTGACCCTGCCTCCAATATGATTCCCCCTGAGGCCACAGACTCAGTTGTCCATCTGTCTCCTGGCCAATCCAGTACATCCCTTGCTAGCAAGAGGCAATTATTTCCTTAAATGCTCCCCCCAAGTCCTCCTCAGCTGATGCTTAGCAGTGGTCACCTTGAGACGGTAGGAGATGACACCGTGTAGGTGAAGGGAACATGACAGAGGCCACCACTACTCATCACTTCCCCTAGATGGAAAGGCCCTCTGGATGCTCAAGAGAATGAGAAACTTTTTTTCTTTACCACTGATGTTTATTGATTTGTCCAGTTCATAGGGAGCATCCCTTAATGTTCTGCTTTCATGTTTCTGCTTTGTTGCATGGGTGCAGAAGAGAATATTGCAAATTGATCTGTCTTCCCAGCCTTTGTTGGGAATGGACTCCTATTACTTTAGTTTCTCAGGCCTGTCATCACACGCTCACATTGCAGGGCATATGTAATCAGCCTGGCTAAACACTGCGCGCTGAGCCATTAGTTTCTAGCGTTCTCGCCTGAGTCCATTGATGGCATACCTGTTTGATGATCTCTGCAATAGATAGCCACTTCTGATTGTCTGACCTTTGCCCTTCACCCGGGGTGTCTCTTCTGGCACCTGTTTAAGTTGACAGCAAGTACACTGCATCTACATTGCTTTTGAAGAAAACCATAATGTGCTATGAAAGCTTACAAGAAGGGCTTTTAAGAGGAGCCCATTTCCATTACCAAATTGAGCAGCATTTGAGAACCAATCATATATCCATTAAACAAAAAAGAAAAGACATTATACCCATAACCTACAGTATGACGCTTGTACTTTAGAATCTACCCATTCATTCTGATTTAGCTTTATGTGCTAATTATGATCAATGGATTTCCAGGAGAACATAAAACTATAACACAGCTTTTAATCTCTCTTTCTACTATTTCCCAGAATTCTGTTGTTTTAATTACTTTATATGCCACTTACTTCTAATAGCTCAGAACAAAAGGGTCATTGTCACCATCATCAAAAATATATATATACATAATTTTAGGTATGTCAGTCCATTTCTAATGTAACCCTAATATTAGGTTGGATGGGTTTTATTTTTAGTTTTTATTATGGAGGGGGAGCCTTGTTAACAATTTCAGAGATGTACTTCATTTAGCCTAATATACTTTGGTTGTAAGATAGGTTGGGGTCTATTTATAGAACTAGGTTCTCAAAAATGCACATAATTTACATCCTAGCTCGCTAAGAACCAAGGAGTTAGGGAGCTAATGGAGGTGCATTTGGCAGTCATTTTTTAAAGGTCACACCAACTCTGATCCACCCCACGGAAAAATGGAAGATGATGAGAATACCAAGGTCACCCAAGGACAAATCACATACGCATCTAGTTTAATGAATCAAATATGTGTCCTGGATTGAGAGCGCGGTGAACAGCAGACTGATGTGAAAAAAGGCTCAAGTGGAAAGGTAGACACATTGAACACTAAGCATACCACCAAACCGGTTGCCATAGAGACCACTCCGACTCAGGGCTACCCCATGTGTGTCAGAGTAGAACCGTTCTCCACAGAGTTTTCAAAGGCTGATTTTTTGGAAATAGATCGGGCTTTTCTTTCAAGGCACCTCTGGATGGACTTGAACCCCCAACCTTTTGGTTAGCAGCTAAGTGTGTTAACCATTCGCACCACCCAGAGACTCCAAACACTACTGGAAGTGGGCATGTAATTGTACCAAATGGTGTCTGCTTTTGAAAATGTCTCAGAAAAAGGCACATGGAGAGTTGGTGGAATCACAGAATTTAAAGAACTTTAAGGAGCCCTTGAGACCACATCGCCCAGCCACCATTTATAAACGAGAAATAGGGACACACTGAGAAGCAGCTGAGATGGGACTAGACCTGCTAACTTCTCGGGGCTTGCAGTGTTCTTTTCATTGTACCAGGCTGGTAGGCTTCCTTGGAGCCCTGGTGGTGCAGTGGTTAAGAGCTACAGCTGCCAACTAAAAGGTCAAATCCACTCACTGGTTGCTCTTTGGAAAGAAACCCTGTGGGGCAGCTCTGCCCTGTTCCATAAGATCACTATGAGTCAGAATCAACTTGACAGCAATGAGTTTGGGTTTTTTTGGTTAGCCTTCTTCAGGTCTCCTGAGTTCCTTCTCTCTTACCTCAGCTGTCTTCATACATATATATGCTTATACTTATTGGAAATATTAAACGCAGCAAGTTTATAATCCCTGGTTCAACTTGATTTCCTTCAAAGACACATAAGAAATATAATGAATCAATGGCTCAGTTTCTGAGGTCTGAGCATCATTTTCTTTCAGTTTGTGATCAACCTGGTTAGTGAGATCAGCTAATTTTTTAAACAAATAATAACAAACAAAGCTTAGCTGTTGCCTTCATTCGGTGTCATATAAATTACGTATGAGCATCACGTAATATCAGTGTAAAGGTACCAAACTTTAATATATCTGTTCGTGTCATTTAGACATCTGTTTTAGTATGCTACATGGTTTTAAAAGAGAAAAGTCTTTAAAAGCAAGTGTGCATGTACACTTATATATTTGTGTGAATTTCAAATAGTGTTTCATTTTCTTTTTTCATTTTATCAAATATTTGAAACACACAGGGAAATGCAGAGAATAATGGCACAGTCCTGACTCCCCAACTTGAAAAAGTTTACATTTTGCATATTTACTCAGATTTTTTCATTTTACTTAAAAGCTATAAAAAAAATTACAGATACACATAAAACAGCCTGTGTATCCGTATTCAAATCCTTTTCTCTTTCGCGCTCCTTAGAGAAAACCACTATCTTGCATTTGGTTATGCTCATTCTCACATGTTTTTTCTTCCTTTGCTCCTTCTTATGTACATATCCATAAATAATATGTAATATTTGGAGCCCTGGTGGCACAGTGGCTAGAATTCAGCTGCTAACCAAAAGTTGGCAGTTGGAATCTACCAGCCGTTCCTTGGAAAGCCCATGGGGCAGTTCCACTCTGTCCTATCAGGATGCTATTAGTCGGCACGGACTCGACGGCAGCAGGTTTGCTTATTTTTAATATTGTTTTGCATGTTTAAAATTCTCGTATGAATGGTGGCTAAACTGTGCTATTCTTTAAATTGCTTTTTTAAAATCCAACTTTAAGTTTGGAAAAGTATCCACGTGACAAATGTGGTACTACTTCATTTCAAAGACATATTCTGTATTTTATTCTATTATATGAATATACAACAATTTATTTATCCATTCCCCAGTTGGTGGATATTTAAGTTGTTTCCAGCTCTCCAGTTTCACACAATTCTTTAAGAAACATTCTTAAACACTCATCTTGGGTGGGCACCACTTACAAAAGCTTTTCTGCAGTACGTTCTCAGCAACAGAAGCACTGAGCTAGAACATACGTGTCTTTCCAGATTTACTAGATGTCACCAAATTACTCTCTCAATTGGTGATACCGGTTTTGAGAACTTACGTTTACACCAGCTGTGTCTGGGAGTTCACATGGACCCGCATCCTGGCAATATTTCATATTGTCAGACTTCTAGATTTTTGTTAACCTGATGGCTGTAAACTGATTCCTTCATTATTGCTTTAGCTTGCATGTTTCTAATTACAGAGACAATGAGCATATTTTTACAGATTATTAGCCATTCGGAATTCCTCTATGTTATCGATCCATATCCTTTGCTCACTTTTCTATAGCCTTGTCGGTCTCATTGGTTTAGAGTATCATTTTATGTATTCTGGACATCAGTAATAATAGCTAACATTGTCATCTCACTAAATGCAAGACGTTATCATCAGGGCTTTACACTTATTAACTCATTTAATCCTCACATCAACCCCACAACATTATCAGGTAGGTAAAATTGTTATCCCTGTGTTTTGCTTTTAAAAAGTGTTAGTTGCCATTGAGTCAGTTCAGACTCATAGCCTGGTGTATAACAGAATGAAACATTGCCCAGTCCTGTGCCATCCTCACAATCGTTGGTATGTTTTTGTTTCTGTTTTTAAATAGGTTTTGTATTTTAGAGCAGTGTAGGGTGGACAGAAAAATTGTACAGAATGTACAGGTTCCCATCTGCCCTCTCTCCCTCCCCTCCTACGCTGTTTCTCTTATTATTATCATCTAGCATTAGTGTGGTACATTTGTTACAGTTGGTGAACCAATATTAATACGTTATTACTAACTGAAGTTCATGGTTTACAGTAGGGTTCACTCTGTCCTGTACAGTCCTATGGGTTTTGATAAATGCATAATGTCACGTGCCCACTGTTATAGTGTCGTACAGAAGTTTCGCTGCCCTAAAAATGTCCGGTGCTCTACTTATGCATCCCTGACCCTGGTTCCCTCAATTATTTCTGTTTTTAAAAACGAAAAAAAAAAATTTCAGGTGAAGAAAGGTTAAACAACTGGCCTACAGTGACACAGTTAGTAAGTGGTGGAGCCAAGATTCAGACCTAAAAATCTGAATCTTGCTTATGACTTTTTGGTGCAGTGTGCCTGTTTTTACTCTACAGTGTCCATGATTACATTTCTTATTGCTTTTTTCTTAAATTCTATTCCATTTCTTTTTTAAATTCTATCAGTATTGCTCTACAAGATTTCTTTTGGTTAGTATTCCCCTGATTTATACTCTTTTTCTAATCTATTTTCAACTTCTCTGTGTAGCTTTATTTCGGGTTTCTTACATCTGGATTCTGGTTTTGTTTTATGTGATTTTAATCCAATCTGACTACAAAGTTTTCTAACAAAATTGTATCTTCTATCTAAATACACAGGCTTTAGCTTGCTGAGCTACCCATTCAAATAACCTTATATTTAATTGTTGCCGAATATTCTAGTTTGTCCTGTCTTGAGAACATGCACACAAAATGAGGGTTTTGTTTTAGCCAATAGTCAAGTAAATTTACTAATACATTTTATCAACTGCTGCATTAATCAATGTTTATTCCATGCTATGTCTTTCCTCTGGCTCACTTTTTGTCTTACTGAAGTACAGCCTTTAATAATTCTGTGAGTATTAAACTTCGTTAGTCTTTGCATTCCTGAAAATGTCCTTAGCTTATTTTCCCTTTGAATATTTTAGCTGGATACAAAATTAGAGGTGGACAGATATTTTTCCCAAGTGCTTTGAATGTAAGACGTGTCCTCTGGCACCTAATTTTCCTGATGAGAGATGTTCCATTAGTTTGATTATTCTTCCTTTAAATTTAATCTTTCTTTTCTTCCTAGTAGTTTTTAAGTTTTTTCTTTAAATTCTTAATGTACAGCAGATTGCCTGAGATGTGTCTGGATGTGGATTTATATTTATTTCTCTAGCTCAGTTCTTGGAGTGTTTTTTTTTAATCTAAGTATCTAAGTACTCTTATCTTTATTGCATATAGAAACATTATTAGCTATTAACCCTTCAAATTTTGCTTCTGCACTATGCTTTCATTCTCTCCTTCTGAAATTCTGATTAGTGTATGTTGTTGTTACCATATGCCCTCAAGTCGATTCCTACTCACAGCAGCCCTATATAGGACAGAGGAGAACTGCCCCATAGGGTTTCCTAGGCTGTAATCTTTGTGGGAGCAGATCGCGAGGTCTCTTCTCCCAGAGCCGCTGAGTGGGCTCGAACCATCAACCTTTCAGTTAGAAGCTCAGCCCTTAACCATTGCACCAGCAGGGCTTCTTAGTGTATGTTAAGCTTTTCAATCCATCCTTCATGTCTCCTGTGTTCTTGTTTTATTTTAATATTTTTAACTTTTTATTTTTCTTTGTACATTCTGGGTGACCACCTCTGTTTGACTTCCAATATACTAATTCTACCCTCAACTGTCTTTTCTAGAGTTCATCTCATCTATCGAGTGGAGTGTCATATTCTGCTGATTATATTTTCACTTCCAAGACATGCTTCTAATTTTGGAACTGATTATCTTTCGCATGCAAACGTTTTCATTTAGTTTCTGCCTGTTCTTTTTATATAATATCTTATTCTTTTTATGGCTGTCACATCTTCCCTTAATAATTTGAGCTTTCTAAACATACTTATTTAAAGACTCATTCAGGCTATAATACAAAGTTAATTTTATTTGAACAAATTCATATTCTGATTGGTGGTTCTGATGGGTTGGCCATCTTCCTTGCCTTTAGTTTCTTCTTGTGATTTGAAATTTAGCTTTGCAGGCTCATTTAAGTAAGAGGATTTTATAATTGCTTTCATCCTCACTCCCCTCCTGACTTCAGTTCTCTCTCTGTGTTTACCTACATCTGGCCTACTATATGACCAGCCTAGAACCTGATTTGACAAAAAGCATTTTGAGGACCTGCTCCTTGGTGATTTAAGGGTATTGCAGGCACAAGCATCAGCCAGGAGGTAGCTAGATTTGGTTCAGAGTCTCAAGGCTCTAAATCCGCTCTCTTCCCTAGACTTTCAGATCCGTTTAAGCTATTCTCTCAGGAGCAGCTAGCAGCATTTTTTTTTTTTTTAAGCCTTCATTCACAAGCGATATTTGGGTAGAGAGAACCACATCCTTGTCTCTCGTTTTAAGCAGTAAAAGTGGGTCCAACCCCACATCTTCCACTGAGCAGTTTTTGCCTGGTTGGAGCCCACCTCCCAGCCACCACTGCCTGCTTATCAACCTGGAGCCCAGCAAGCCTGTTCTTCCTTCAGCCCTACTCACCACCTTACGTAGCCATTCTAGTGCTAACCCACTAGAATGCTTGCCTTGGTTTTGAGATGAGCTATATCTTTCTGGTTTTTTCTTTTATAGTTTCCACATAATTGTTATGTGTACATATGATAGTTATGTGTGTACACCAGATTGTTATTAAGATGGGTCAAATCTTGAACTTACTCTGCTCTTTCGGCCTGTGGTCCCAGCTTCATGTCTATTGTTGTTGGTTGCCCCTGAGTCAGCTCCAACTCATGGTGACCCCATGTACAACAAAATAAAACATTGCCAGGTCCTGCACAATCATAATGATCATGGGTATACTCAAGTGCATTGTTGCAGCCACTGTGTATTTTGAGTGGTTTCCAAACCATGGGGCTCATCTTCCAGCACCATACTGGACAATATTCTGTTGTGATCCATAAGGTTTTCGTGGGCTGATTTTCAGAAGTAGATCACCAGGCCTTTCTTCCTAGTCTGTCTTAGTCTGGAAGCTCCACTTAGTCTGGAAGCCTCCCTAACCCTGCCCATCATAGGTGGCCCTGCTGGTATTTGAAATCAGATGGCATGGCTTCCAGCATCACAGCAACACACAAGCCACCACAGTATGCCAAACTGATAGACAGGGGGTGGTTATGTTTATAACTTACTAGAAAATACACAATATGTGAGCAGGGTCCCTAGGTGGCTGATTCAGTGTTGTAAACCTCACAGAAAGTGCTCAATAAAAGTCTGTAGAATAAATAAATGAATGAATAAAAATCATTTTCTTAAAAAGACAGCAATACCTTTTAGGCATGATGTTTCAATTTTCTCAGTAGACTGCAAGCTCTTGAGGACAGAACCTACGCCTGATCTATCATAGTGCTTAGCATAATAACTTACATATGGTAAATAGACCATAAAATACTTCAAGAGGTCAACATTTCTCCTTTGACTTTTCATATAGTGGAAAGTAGCGATGTCCCAGGTACATGCAGTGTTGTTTGAAAGGATTAAAATCCCCAACTCCTGCGTTGTTTTATAATATGTTGGTTCTTCCTTGTAAGCTATACTTTAACAAAATGAATGCTCCTTTATGAAAAGTTTCATATATGAGTAGAGGGTCAGAGGCAAGTAAGATATTTTCACTAGAATAATTTAAAAGTGGGACATGTCTGACTTTAATTAATCAAGAAATCAAATGAAAATCCTTTTTCTGCCATCTCACAATCTCAAGGACCAAATGTAGAGGAAATGCTAAGTGATCACAATTCCTCTAGCTGAAATAACATTTTTCACACCACAGACCAAAGGACACGGGGAAAAAGAAAGTGGCCTTGTTAATTAATTACCTTTGGAACCAGGCCCAGATGAGGAAAGTGTATAGTCTAGTGATAAAGCTACAGGTCTTCTCGTCCGTCCCCTCTGCCCTCCCAAGAAATGACTCGCTGGTTTTCTGAGAGACAAATGCACTGAGGTGTTTCAAACCATGATATTCATAAAGAAAAGATGTTTTCACATACTTTCAAAATGAATTCACACTCTCTCAATCATCAACCCCTTCATTTCTATATGTATTGAGCACCTACTGTGTGCCAGGCACTCTACAGGCTACAGAAGAAACAGAAAACAACTCCACTGAACTCATTATACTCAGACAAACCCTTCACACACCCACCCACCACCACCAGTTGCCATCAAGTCAATCCTGACTCTTGGTGACCCATGTGTCAGAGTAGAACTGTGCTTCGTAGGGTTTTCAATGGCTGACTTTTTGGAAGTAGATTGCCAGCCTTTCTTCTGAGGTACCTGTGGGTGGACTTGAACCTCCAACCTTTCAGTTAGCAGCCGAGCATGTTAGCCATTTGCACCACCCAGGGACTCCGCACAGGTGGTGCCTTAGTATGTGCTGTAGGTCTGTAAGGGAGAAGAAGGTCTGAGGAGACAGAATGGATTTGGATGACATCTTGAAGAGACTATATGGGCAAAAAGCCTTGAAGGATGAGTAGGAGTCCTGCAGTAGATACTTAAAACCTATGGGGACTTGGTTTCCTTATTTGTTAAGTGAGAGATTTGGGTCAGATCATTTTAATAAGGTTCTTTCCAGTTGAAAAGTTAATTGATTCTCTTTACTGTCCATATTGACTGATACCCTCAATACGGCGTCTGTAACCTAGTGACCAGCCTCCACTGTTGGGAGACTCCATTAGAACAGCAGTGGGAAACCTTACAAACATTTGCCTCCAGGCACACAAAAACTTCTCTCCTCCTTCAAAAGTTCTCCCTTCTAGAAGCAAATGGCTGAAAGGCAGGAATACCCAGAGGTCTCTGAAGGACTAAGAATGAGATCGCAGGGGGCTGATGAAGGACAATAAGTCAGCACAGAGGAGCACAGAAGTGCACTTGCTTCAAGTCCCTGACCCTGATAACTCCATAGAAGGTGCCATCTGAAGAAACATGACATTCAAGATTGACAACTGATTAATATACAAGCTTGATTATATGCAAATCATCACTTTTCTGTTGACTTAATTGTGATCTGATGTAACATGTATAATTAACACATGTATTTAAAATAAATGTATATTTAATTGATATGCATATTTATGAAATGAATATTTACATTTATATGTTGTCTTTTTTTTTTAATTGTGGGTTAATTTCTTCCCCACAGAAGTAAAGGGTTAGGGGCCCCCATTGTGACAGAAACAAAAGAATGAGAACTTGCCTTTGGTATGTATAGCCAAGATAGGGAAACCCTGGTGGCGTAGTTTCTACATCTGTGAAAGGAAAGTTTGGACTGATAATTTCTAAGTTACCTTCCAGCTCAACGATTCTATTATAAGCTCACAGAATTATTCTGACCTTCAATTTCTTCTGTCAGAATGATTGGACTCTGACCACTGATAGCCCATAGTCTCTCTGATGCAATTAATGTGCCTGAAAATTGAACTCAGAAGTTTCCAGAACAGTTATAGAGCTTGAGGTGACCTGTCCAAGCCCTCAACACTCAGAAAGCAACAGTCCTGAGAACAGGCCATACAGATACCCATGTGCAGAACAAGTAGGGCATGAATCATTCATCAGCAGAAGGCAGGGCCCTCGGGGAGTAGGACCCAGGACCGGTCCACTTTGAAGGGAAGAGAGAAGAAGAAATTGAATAAGGCATAAGGCTTTGTTCTAGATACACTTATTTAAATGGATGGGGTCATTGGTGAGTGGCTCTATGGAGACCAACATAAAAAAAAAGAAAAATGAGCCAGTGTATGACCCTTATGTCCTTTGGTAGACAAAGCTACACAGAAAAAAATTAATTCCACTTCCATCATTAATGTAAGTAAAGTCTCTTGGTCGTGCTCAAGCAAAGGGACTTCTCATAAAATATGATACGGGCCAAATGATTAGGAAGAGTCGCTCTCAAAAGAGCTGAATCCAGATATTTCTTGGCAGCGTGGTATAGTGAAAAGAACCAAAAGGCCTTTGTGTGTGTCCCTCGTCCACTCCCAACTAGGTAGCAAACTTGGCAAGTTGCCTTTTTTCCCTTCCTGACCTGTCATCCCTCCTTCGGCTACTTTCCTTTTTTGGAAAACATAACTTAGCCCTCATCAAGCAAATAAATCAAAAGGTTGTCTCAGATTCAAACTTAGAATTACAAACATGAATAAGGTACAGTATCCAACCAATGAAGGAGACAGTAATACATACAACTAACCACAATGCAAAGAGGAAACGGCTACCTTAGTAGTCTGAATGGTGTTTAGGGGCAGAGAAGAAGAAACAAGTTCATTCACCAGGGGAGGAGCTGTTTAAGATACCTGGCTCTTGAAGAGCGAGCAACTTTTCAATAGAGGGGAAGAGAATATGTCAATATGGGTCAACTACTTGCCACCGAGTTGATTCCAACTCAAGGAGACCCCATGGGTGTCAGAGCAGAACTATGCTCCATAGGGTTTTCGATGACTGATTTTCAGAAGTAGCTCACCAGGCCTTTCTTCCAAGATGTCAATTGATATGAATATTTATATGAGCTAAACTTTCAGTAAGCAACTAAACCTATTAATCATTTGTGCCACCCAGGGACTCTCAATATGGGACAAGTAGTAGTTAGTTTGTCTTCTAGACCTTGCTGTTCTACATGCAATAATCCTGCAACTGACTGGTAGCAGCTGGCCTTCTTTCTGCTCCTGGTGTATCTAGGAAACTAACTGTGCTGGAGCCTCTGAGCAGCCCTTCCCTGCACACCACTATTGTCTGAAGGCCTTGGATCCTTGGCCCAGCCCTTTTCTTGCTTGTTGAGATGCCATCAGTCATTAGTGAATGCATAGGAGATATTTTTCCAGGGCAAATGCCTACACACAATGAAAGTTGTACTCTGGCCACTAAGCCAGGCCACGCTCAGATTGTTGTCCATGATATGGAAATTGACTCTAAATCAAAAGAACCTTAAAAACATTTTGTCGTGCAGTTGAGATCTACATGCAACTAATGAGCATGACCAACAGAAAGGAATTGCACAGGAGCTCATACACACACGCCCACACGCTCACCCCCAGAGGATCTTACTGTATGTTTCCACACATGCCTTTCATCTGGTCACAGTGCCTTTTGCAAGCAGGTGGGGGAGAAGGAGACTTTAAAAGATGGACTCGTATTGTTCCGCCAAACAACTTAAAACTGATCGAACCCTCCGAGGAGGGAAAAAACAAAGCCAGCTCTCTGAGGCTTTCCATCTACCCCTTCAGAAAATCATTGGCGTCCCAGGCAATACTTACAAAAAGTATTAAAATTTGAATAACACTGGTTTACTTGTTTATATGCATCCCCATAGAATCCCCACCACGTCTACAGAAGCTTCAAAGGCTCCTCAATGAGACCCATCAGGATGCGGGGCGGGGGAGAGAAAAAGACAGGGCTCCCACGTTTGGAGACCCAGCCCTGCGTGGAGGCTCTCAGGCATCTGGTTAGCCCAGCCTGACACCTCGCCTGCGATCTCAGGCTGTTTAATTAATTCTGATAATACCACATCGCAGGTGCTGCAGGAAGTATGTTAATTTAAGATCACGTCTTACCAATTCCCACAGGTTTCATTCGAACCTAATAAATGAAATAATCTCCACTGTGAGTGCCTTGCTTACTTAATTAGGCATAGGGCAGCCAGGCAGTCGTACTTGGGGTGTATCAGCGCCACTGGTCACCTTCAAAAGCATAAGCACGACCTGCCCACGGCTCCTTCCCCAGGCTCCTATCACACGCAGATCAAAGCCAAACAAACAAGAGACCACATTGTCCTTTCTCAACCCTGTTTTTTCCTCTCTAACCCACTTTCTTGTCTTTTTAAACTAGTGTATAGTGCTGGAATTCCTATGGAATTCCACCCCATTAAAATGAAATTGAGCTTTAGTTCTTATTTCATATTAATAATCTAACTAATAATCATAGTAAGATTCAGGTTATTTTTCAGCCAATGGGTTATTTCCTCACTGACGAGGCATTAAAGGGAACTAATTCTATCTGAACCAATGAGCTAATAGTAAGATAAATACCATTATGCTCCCCACCCACGTCTCTCTACTCCCCACCGTATCCCCCCCCCCCCACCATCAGAAACTAGCCTTCTATTGGGGTAGGTACAAAGCTGCCTGGAATAGTCTTTCCTGGGGGCAGCATGACTCACCTCGCATGTCCTTAACGTCCATGCTCAAATGTCACCCCCTCAGCGAGGCCTTTACTGACCATCCAAGAAAAATTGTAGCCCCACTCCTAGTTGGCACTCTGGCCTCCCTACACAAAGAGAAAATTTGACAAGGGCAATGGCTGGCTGATTTGAATTGTGTAGAATGGTAGTTAGTAACCCTGTCTGCTCATGAGAGACACCAGGACAGATTCAAAGTCAACGCCCAGGTCTCGCCTCCTTATTTCCCAATGAACTTGATCTGGCATCGGTATTTGTTAAATAATCCCCAGATCCAGGTTGAGAATCTCTGATGCAGCCAAACTGACTCGGTCAGACTGAGGAGCTAAATGTTTAATGGGGATGGTCCATTTTGAGCATCTACATGATATGGACAGCTAATGGTAGAGGCACTTGGCCAATGGGTATTTGTCTTTGCTCCAAAGTGAAAACTCACAACTGAATAAACTTGACAAAGATATAAAACTATGAGCTCCAGCCCTCAGAGACCTTGCCACGGAAGTGGATTATAGAGAAGGAAATGTTGCACTAAAAACTTTTTTGGGTAACTTCCAGGTTCTTAAAGCGCCACCTTCCTTCAACTGGGAAGTCTTCACTCTCTCCTCCTTGGCCCAAACTCTGACTGTCCGTACTCCTTCCCCAGTACAACTGCCATGAGATTTGACAGAGGCAGTAGGTCTTTGCTAGAAGTTACCGCCAGTTGCCATCAAGTCCACCCAACTCACGGAGACCCCACGTGTGGCAGAGAAGAATGGTGCTCCATAGGGTTTTCATTGGCTGATTTTTCAGAAGTAGATCACAAGACTTTCTTTTCCAAGGTACCTTTAGGTGGACTCAAACCACCAACCTTTCAGTTAGCAGCCAAGCATGTTAACTGTTTGCACCACCTAGGTACCCCTTGCTAGGGTAGGGCCCCAAATGCTAGCTTTTCCCCCTGGGTGGAAGCTTTTCAGAAGGGCCCCATTTGGCAGCTTCCACTCTTTAGCTCACTGCCTTTTCCTGGGGGATGTTGAGCTGGACTTCAGCAGGTCTCCCCTTCTCACTGTTTACAGGAGTAGTACCCAGGACTTGTCCAGCTCTCTAATTCCTGGACTCAATCAGCTTCTCCTATTTTCCATTTTCTGAGCTTGGATTTGAACAAAAGTTGAACAAATCTCCAAACCTCAGAGGGGAAACCCAGAAAACACTGCCAGGTTTTTCTAACCCCTGCTTGAAATAATCAAACCCCCAGCGTATGCCTGAACTCAGCCAATGCTGGCTCGGCCGCCAGCCCCAGCCTTGCTAAAAAATTCATAAACCACAGAACAGCTGGGCCACAGTCTGCTTTCAGAGCAAAGCATCCACGGTCAGGTTTTCATCTACGCACTACTGAAGAACTGAGTATTTACTCCTGACAGAGACTTGAAAGAGGAAATCTTACTGGCTGTCTACTCAGAGTCACACGAGGACAGATTTGATGGGAATCCCATGCATATTCCAACTAGATAAAAGATATTATTCATTCCTAAAATGTCTTCTGAGACTCCATCAATGGAGAAATTCCAAGTGACAGAAATAACCAAAAAAAATAGTCCCCTAATATCTACATACAATTGCATTAGGATGGATCAGGGGAAGGAATGCTTAGCATTTAGGCCCTCCCTAAATCATGTTTCTTTTCTTTTCACCACAAAGGATAAAAACTGGCTGGGGGAAGTGATGGAGGGGGAAAGAGGTGCCCCCCCGGAAAACATATGGGACCAGTTAATCACTCCTTTTTCTTAACAGGAGAGATTTTGTTAGAAAGTTGCAGTATTTTGACAACTTCTTTGGAGACTTGTCCTCCCAACAATTTCCTCGATCATGACAAGCTGTGGTAAATGGAAAAGATACATGGCTATTATGTCATCAGTATTCTAGGTGTGGGTAATCAGTAGCTTAAGCAGGCATTAAAACACACACACACTAACACACACACGTACACACTCACACACTTCATCCTTTCTACAAAGATTCTGTCCTAAGGAAGAAGATGGAGAAGTCAAATCCCTCAACTCTTGCGCTCAATCCAGCGGATAGCACAATCTCAAACCCAAGCAAGATTCTCAGATTTAGAAAAACCATTTTTCTAATCCCAGGTCTTTTTTTTTTTTTTTTAAACCATGAAAGCTAGTTTTCTTGCAGTCCCTTCATCACATCTCTCTGTTAGCTAACATATCTACACATCTGTAGTGCAATAAGAATTATTGCTTCTAATGGTGATTTTGAAGTCCTACAAGACTCTTCATAGCCATAACAACAATAAGATAATGCTCTGTGTTTTTGAATGTTTTCTGGGCCTTTGGAAACAAATTATCTAGGAACGATATACAAGGAGACTCTAAGTTACTTGCTTATAATTCTAGTTACTATGCTAAATATAGTGTGCCCAGCTCAACAAATACCGGAGGAATGGATGGATGGATTGATGGATAGATGGATGAATGGATTGATGGATAGATGGATGAATGGAAGGAAGAAAGAAGAAAGAAAAGAAGGAAGTGAGGGAGGGAGGGAGGAAAGAAGGGAGGCAGGAGGAGGGAAGGGAGGGAGGAAAGAAGGGAGGCAGGAGGAAGGAAGGGAGGGAGAGAGGGAGAATGGAAAGAAGGGAGTTATAGGGTCTCTTTGAGTCGGAATCGACGCAATAGCAACCAGTTGGTTGATTGGTATAACACACTGCCTGACTTAGATAAACTGGCCCATGGGAAAGCTGTTTAACCCACGAATCAGAGGTTTCAGTCTCCATTATCATAACTTTAGTAACCCACGTAAATTCTTCGTTTATCTTCACAACCTACAGAACCGTCTTAACAGAAATAAAAAGTGTAACAGGCAGGGCACGAGCTTTAAAAAGCACTAGTCTGAACACCATAGGTAATGCTTTACATTTGTATCATACTTTTATTTTCCAAAACATCCTCACGAACTCTATCTTGAGTTCCCACAACAACCCTGAGAGATAGATGGGACCTGTAAATCATTGTCATTTCCACTTGAGGCACTGGAGGTCAAGAAAATTAAATGCTTTGCCCAAGTCACATGGCTAGTTTGAGACAGGATCGGAGTTAAACCAAGGAATCTTTTCATCCCCTGACTGTCTCCTCACTGAGGAAGTTCCTGCATCAATTAGAGGGTATGGCCAGGAACAAAAACAGTGGCTGAGCACCGGCTGAGAGGTCTACGGAGACCTAGGTACACATAAAGCCGACCAATTTTCTGGAATTAGGATAACATTAAAAAACCAGTTGCCATCGAGTTGACGTTAACGGTTTTCTGTATGTTAATGGTTTGTACCACCCGGAGAACCCGATATTAATAATAGTAACAATACTATATTTCTTGTATTATAAAGGCACCATTATTTTATGTATAACTTACATAAAGAACAAACATTCAAGAGAGGAGTCTAATAGGAGACCCTTACATAAATTCAGGTCACCAGGGAGTTATACCTTCCATGAAAGTGTAAAGAAAACATAAACTTGCCATTCCAAAAGGGCCAGCAAGGAAATCTGCATGTCTCAAACTTCGGGCCTCTGTGGAGGGAAGAAAACACAAATATCTCTGCAAACCTGAGCCACAGGCTGGAACTCATACAGGTCTGAGGTCTGTGTCCACGTCACTGGTGTGCTCCAATAACCCACAAGAAGGGAAATTAATTTTAAGTGCGCTCAGGTAACTCTGCTGGGCAGAAACAAATGCAAATGCTCTTTGGAAGAATTCAACTTCAATTCCAGCCTAGAGATTATAACACTCCATTGATTACAAGATACATGTTAATTGCTGGGAATACTAACATGTAAGAATAATGTGCACCTAAGGTTTTATTAAGTACAGTCATAGTAGTAGTAACGATTTTCATGACTAAGATATTAACATAATTGTATGTAATTATTATTCCCTTTCTTTGCTATGGACAGTGGAACTTTCATCTATCTTTTGTAAAGTGTGAATAAAAGCATCTTAAAAAGCCCCCCTCCCTTTTTTTTTTTTTGATCTGTAGTCAACAGCCTTACTCAGTTCTAAGAAAGTTCTGGAGTCTCTCCTAATTGGATTTCTCTCCAAAGACTCTCCATAAGGAAATGAAGGGACTCTAACTAAACCCAATTCCAACTAACATAAACAAACAGAGAAGGAAAACCCATGATTCATGCACCGAAAAGTCCAGGGCTTAGGTACAGCTGGGTCCAATGACTCAAATGTTCTCAACAGGACCTAGAGTTTCTCATCACTTGGTTTAGCTTTCTCTGTGCTGGATTCTGACTCAGGCTCCACAGGGGGCTGTCAGCAGCTCCAGGTTTTCACCATCTTACCTGTTGGCAGTCCCAGAAAGTAAACTTTCATTTTCTACTGCCAACAAAAATCTCAGAATTGAAATGTCATAGGTTGGTTCGATCATGTGTCCATTCCTGGGGCAGGAAGAAGGTTTTGGCTACCCCAAACCACGTGCTGTCAGTGGAGAGGAGAAATTCTTAGCAGAGGTGCAAGTACCAAAAAAAAGGAGGCTTGAGTGATGGTCAAAGATGGAAGCAGTAGGTTATGTACTAGAAACAACAGATGTCTGTCATGTGGTCCCTGTGCTAGAGCAAGTTACAGTCTATTTGTGAGCATACACACTATTAAATTGCAATTCAAGGTGTAAATCAAAATTCAAGACAGCTAGCTTGGTGAGAGATGTGACAAGGTCACATGTGACAAGTGCCATGAGTGATGCAAACTGTAAGAGCTTGAAGGAGGAAGAAATGACTGGACTAGAGTAATCTGAGAAGACTTCATGGAAGAATTTGGAAGACGGTGAAGGACAAGGGGAGAGGAGAAGGGAAAGGGCAGAACAAAAGCTTGAGAGGGATAAAGTAAGGTAGTCTTATGACCTACTTCAGAAAAATCGGCCACTGAAAACCGTACGGAACACAGATCTACTTTGCCACCCGTGGTGGTGCCATGAGTCTGAGTTGACTTGCTGGCAACTGGTTATGTGAGGTCATTATTAATATTGGAATCAGCTCAGGAGAGCAGTGGTGATTATGAAGTCAGAAGAGGGAGAATCCCCCTGAATTACCTCTTTGATGCTGCCATTCGTTACGTTTCTGATACTTGGAATCAAAGAGTCTAGACTAACAGATACTGTGTTTCAAACATCTTTCTAAACCTCACTGAATCTAGAACAAGGCCGAGAACGTAGTAGTTGCTCAATAAATAACTACTGAGTTTCTTAACTAAATTAATAACTGGTTAGACCTCTATGAACCTAAATGAGACTAACAGCAGAGCTCTTGTACTGAATGCCTTGCAAACATGAGTCCAAGACTGTGGTTCCCGTTGAGAGAGGCTCTCCTTTCAAAAGAGACCAATTGAATATCCCTCCATATTGTCCTGCACCACTAGAGACAAAACTACCTACATGTCTGAGGCACTAGATATTGCAATTAAAATGGTTTTCTGCCATTTGGTTTAAATTTCACTTGATACTTGAGTGCTATTCCAACTACTCACCTTGGTAACAGTGGTTGAAGTATCAAATGAGTATTTCTTTTCATTCAGTTGAGCTTCCAGAAATGCCACAAAATTACTTTCGTGTATTATAGAAAATGATTACAGAGAAGGTTGAACAAGATGTAACCTTCCACCTTCTAACTCTGTTACCGCTGGGGTGAAACCTTTGTTAAATCCAGATTTATAACTCTTCTCGGTTCATATTGCCTAGTGATTCTGTGAGCACGGAGCCTGCATTTGTTGCCAGAGAGAAAACATTTGCTCAGTGAATTCTCTTGGTCTTTATCTCCTTTCTCTTGAGGATTGTTAGAAAATAGAGCATTGACTCCCGGTCTCTTTCTTTCTCTCTCTTTCCCCTCAGCGCCTCTTGCCGTATAACGAGATTGTTAAAGACAAATTGCTAACCATCCCTCTTACACACACACCTCATTAAATTGGTTGCACAATTTTCTTTCATTCTTTCTCCAGGGTTGCTGTAGGAATATAGCCATTTATTATAACTGCCAATGTTGAGTGTAACTGCTGGGCTCAGGTGAGAGAGTGTGAACGCTCTTTGTTTTGCAAAAAGCTTTCAGATACCAGTAATTTCATTCTGTTTCTTTAGATGAATGATTGGCATATTAGGGGACCTTCATTCTCCTGGGGTTCATCTTGGTTTTTAATGAATTCGGTTGATATGCTGGGAACCACCTGAGAGACTTCTGAATGGGCATATCATATAGGTGATTTGTCGTCATCGCTCTCATGTTCAGCCTTATTGAAACATTGGTGTAAAAGGACACAGGTAAGCCTCCTTCACTACCTCAGCTCACCCAATTAAAATCCCAAGTTTCCAAAAATTAATGAAAATTCAGGGAGAGAGCACATATATTGGGTAGGATTTGCCCACAAGTCAGGAGGCCTAGAGAGACATTAGTTCTGCTGCTCTCTTGTTGTGTGGCCTTTCAGCCTCAGTTTCCATGTATATGAAATGGAAATAAAAATACCTGAAGACCTACCTCACAGAACACTAAAACCACTCCAAAATAATAATTTATGTTAAAATACTTAAAAATACATAAAGCAGTAAACAAGCAGGAGGTCTTATTGCTGGCATATTAAAGGGCTTTCACACAACTTGGCAAACATTTTCAATGTGACTTGAAGGGGCTCACTCATGGATCAAGCACAAAAAGAATAGGAAGGGAAGGAAGCCAGGTAGCGATGTGCTTGCTGGGATTTTGGGGGGCTCTAGAACCCAGTTCTGAACATAATAGCCCGTAATGTTTAGCACCTTCCGAGGAGCTCAGGGCCTATTAAATATATTGGGTCATCAACCAAGCAACTTGCCAGGAAGGTCATGAAACTAAAACATTACTGCAGTTTATGGAGGAGAATAATCTCAAACCCACACACGGTAAATATAATGACCCTGGCTAACAAACACTGTGGTAAGAAAACAAGGTGTCGGGGGGAAGCCTCTCAGTGCCCAGTAATACAGCCCTTAGTCATCTGCAGCCCTGGCCACAGGCCATTACTGAAGACCTTCGACCATCCACCTCAGCCCCATTCTGTGCCCAAATTGGTGCCCATAAGTCTGACAAAAATTTGGGAGCCCTACTCAACTAGTCAGTGAGGTTGGAGTTGGTCTTGCTGCCCTAGGGTCCAGAAGCTCACATACACACCAAACAGCAGCCCTCCCCCAATCTTATCACCATTGTCCACCCACATGATTGTGATTGAAGCCATACAGTGGGCCTAACCCAACCAAGGGCAACTTTCCTACATTCTTGGGAAGTCTCTATGAAGGTCAACCCAGAGCTTCTCGGCAAGGAGTTGGCAGAGCCCACCTTGATTTCAGCCTACTGTCTTGTTCTCACCAACCCCCCAACTTACCACCAACACAGCCTAGGCTCAGGAAGCAGACAGCCCATCCTCATCTTCAGCATTATTGAAATGCTGATGTAAAAGGACATGGGTAGACTCTGTCAAGAAGCCCTAGCGGCTCAATAGTCAAGTTCTCAGCTGTTAACCCAAGGTTGGTGGTCCGAATACATCCAACTGCCCCATGGGAGAAAGACCTGACGATCATCTTCCTTAAACATTACAGCCAAGAAAACTCTATAAGGCAGTTCTACTTTGTCACATGGGATCACAGTAAGTCAAAATCGACTCAACAGCACCCAACAACATGGCTCCTTCTCTACCTCAGCTTATTCAACTAAAACCCCAAGTTTCCAAAAATTAATGAAAATCCAGGGAAAACATAGATTCAATTCTCTACTCCCTCATTTGTAAGTTTGTGAGTCTCTGGGCAAGAGGTTCTCCAAACTTTATTTTCTTCCATTAAAAGAGGGGAATAATAGTATCTACCAACAGATTTATCCTCAGAATTGGGTGGATATGTTTAAAAACATTGTAAACTCTAAGATGCTATAAAACTTGAGGGCTTTTTTTCCTTCAGTTGTCCAGAAGAAAGTAGAATTTATAACACTGGAATCCAGGCTTTCAATAAAGACTTCCTAAATGAATGAATATATGAATAAATGAAACCTATACTTTGTTTTTTTTCCTGATATAAAAGCTTTAAATTGCATTGAAATATAATTTAATCTTAAAAGAGCTCTATGTATCTAAGCTCCTAAAAATGACCTACATTTTTTTAATAAAAACCCTCTTACATACTTATTGCATCTGTCCCTTCCTCTAAAGCCCTGCCACCAACACCTATTGCAGGGCCCTGCCACTTTATGACTGTATTTTTATGGCAATTTTCTCCTCACTGGCCTTCCTGGCTCCTATCAAGCTGAAGGAGCTGGGAGGCCCACAGCCAGGAAGGCAGCCATGGTGTGAACTGTGCATCGCAAATAAACCAGAGGAACAGATGGAGGCAGGATCTGGCCAAGGATAAAGCCAGCCAAGGAGGTGGCCAGAAAAAGAAGGCCAGGTAATGAGGCTGAAATCAGGTTGGGTGAGGAGATACCAGAAGCGCCAGAGCAATCGGAAAGGGAAGTGAAGTCAGGTGAAGAGGTTCAGCAAACAGAAGCTGGGGTGAGCTGGCTTTGGGAGCTGAGGCAGAGCAGACAGTACCATGTTTGTGAGACCATGTCAAGTGGACGATTTATCAGCCACATGTGGATACTTTTCCTGGGCTTCTTTTGCAGGTAGTCAGCTAGCAGCCCTCTGCCATCACTCTGTTCTACAATTTGACCTGTGTCCCATGCACCCTCTTATGGTCTGCTCTGTTCACACTCTCATTTTGCTCCAAAGCCCCCAATGTCCAATGTCTTGCCCTGGCCTCTAATACACAGTCTGCTCTCCTTACCTTTGTGCTCAAGATTTACACACCCGGCCCCCAACAACCTATCTGCCTTTTCTCCATCCTGTCCTCTCCCATGTTTTCTGCTCCAGGCATCTGTTTCCCTAAGCATCCAACCTTTCCCAGTTCCGTACTTTCTTCACACCATTCCGCCCACCTAGAAAACCATTTCCACCTCTCTGCCTCTTCATATTCAACACTGATCTTCAAGACCCAGTTCAAAACCCTCCTCCCCACGAATCTCTCCGAGATTGCTGTGTCTACAGCTGTTGGCCTTCTTCTGAATCCTCGTAGTCCCGGTCCTCCAACATCAGTTTGGGATAAACGTCTCTTATATGATGGTATTAAAACCCAGTGCCATCGAGTCTATTACAATGTTATTTTTTATAATTTCTATTATTCAGTTTTCTTTCTGCTTATCTTATTAATGAAAAGAATGATGTCACATTCCTTTTTGTATCTCCCAAGTGTCTAAGAATAATGCCTCAATTCTAGAAAGCCCTTAATAAATGTCTACTGCATTTTAATGCAAATAACGTGTACTTCCTACGTTCATTTGCCAACCAAGCCCTCCTCTGGCAAGGTATTTTCATAAGCACCACTATGCCAATTTTTTTAACATGCTGCTGTAAAATATATATGTTTACATATATATATATATATATATACATATATAATGGCGTGCTTACAAAAATACCTTGTGAGGGGAAGGCGTGATTGGCAAACATAGAAAGTACGCATTATTTGTGTAAAAATTGAGTATTGATTGCTCTAATAAAAATATTGGTTTTATAGTTACTCTACAGGCTTCCTTCTGTCCTCAAAAAGATAATTCTAAGAATAGAAGCAACATAATAGTGGTTATATGCATGCTCTGGAGTCAAACCACTGGGGTTCAAGTACTGGTGGTATCATTTACTACCTTTGAGACATCAGGAAATTACTTAACGTCTCCATGCCTAAACCCTGCCCCTAGGGCTGCTATGTTGCTTGAACTAATCTATATAAAGTACTTCAATTCTTACCTATACATAATAAACACTTCATAAAAGATAGCTGTTATTAATGTAGAGGTCAAAAAATGCATTTGATATTTGCATGTTTTATATTTTCTTTTGAACTAGTTCGATGAGCTAAAACAACCTATAAAATGGGAACAAATGAATTTATTGTGTTCTGTGTTTTTTGTTTTTTTGAATGCCTGGATTAACTCAGAATGTTTTTCCTGCATATGGACTGATGTTGTGTAATTTCTTGAGGGTCGTTAGCATACTTTGTTTGACTCATCAGAGTTCAGGGTTAGGTTTTGGAGTTTTGGAGTCTATAATAGAACTAAAGCTTTCTGGTTCAATAAAAAGAAGACAGAGAGAGAGAAGAGAAAGTGAGGAGGGAAGAAGAAAGAAAGAGGAGGAGGGAGGCAGGGAGTGTTGAAGGGAGGAAGAAAGAAAGGAAGGAAAGGAGAAAGGAAGGGGGAACAAGCCTGAGCCTTCACTACCCTTCAGTTGTTCACTCCCCACAGTGTGGTTTGATTATTTTTAATAACGAAAATGTTGTCATAGACCAATTCAAAATCGATTTATTAAAATTGACAGATTATCCTATCCTTTGCCATCAAAGGATGCCCCCACACTCTCTGCAGGCTTTTCTCCAAGAAACCTGGGGTTGCAAATGCCTGCCTAGAATGCTATCAATTTAAATGATTGAAAAAAACAACACATAATAAGTGACAGATTTTTCAAATCAGATAAAGATGGGAACCAGATTATCTGTCTGGGGGTGATAGATGGCAGCAATAATAAATTCACTTGAAGACACTGGATCAATTTTTAATCAAGCCAAGAATTATTATTGCAGAAAGATAAAATGACCCATGAGAAGATGCCTTAATTTTCCACCAATCAAATTACAGCCTTTCTAAATAAGATGTAATGAGATCCATGGAATATCCAGGTTACACATCCCACCTAATTACCCATGTTCCCTGTCATGTAGTGATATACTAGTGGTAAACTGACCTCTGAATTTGCCCAGATGAAAAGGTAATTAGTTTTTCCACCAGGCTGTGGTGAAAATAACAGCAGTGACACATGTCATCTCCTTCCACCAAGTCACAGTCTCGGAGGTGTTTGTTCTTAAAATATACAGGATATGACCTACTGGGTAATAAACTACACAGTCATTAAGTGAAGCTCGTGTCTGACAGAAAAACAGCCGCCATCTCCAAGCTGAGAAAAAGAGGCCTGGAGGTAAAGCAAATCAGCCTACACTTGACATTAAACTTCATCAGCAGGGAACAAGTCCCCTCCCCACCCTCCCCCAGGAGCCACCAGTCAGGCAGTGTAACTTGTAATTATTGACGATTGTGCAGAGAGGCCAAGGTCCATATGTTCCATCCACCCCACTTGTTCCCATCCGTCCTTCTAGGCTGAGACTCCCGGATTTGGGATCTCTCCCAACTCAAGTTCCTTTGCTCACCCAAACACTCCAGTTGAGAAAGAGCATCATTGGAAATCTAGGTATTTCTCTGAACAAATCCCCACCTGCCTCTTTTCACCATTTATTAATTCAACGAACACCTACCATCAGCCAGGCATTCTCACTTTCCTTTCTTTAGTTCTTGAGGCAAGTAATCCCACCAGCCTGGGTCAACCTTTATCATCAAGTTCTCCATCCTGGCCTTGAACAGATAATTGAGTTCTTCTAGCATCAGGATTTCCTATATTTATCTGAAATCCTTTTAGTTTATCATTTATTTCAATCCACTTTTAATCTCCTACTAGGGCCTGAGTCTCTGTAAAGAGGCTATCAGTAAACAATGATTCAGGGTTTGTTTAGGCTTCCATTGTTAACCATAATAAGTTGTTGGTTTGAAATGAAGCCTCTTTAATTCATTCCTATTATTAAAAGCTTTGAAGAACTGCTGTCATTTCACTAAGAGTGTACAAACTGAGAAGATCTTACATTTTCAAAAAATAGTGCAAGGCTGCCCCAGGATTTCCCAGTCTGATAGCTCTTCACAATAAGACTTAATAACCAGAACTCAATGAATGCATTTAATAATAGGCTTTTTCCAATTAATGATAATTGTCCAAATTTCTGTCTTTTTAATCGTTACATTTACATTTAACCCATTTTCACAATCTGTAATCCTCCAAATAATCAAATTCAAGGCATGCTCCCAAGAAGAACAAAATAATGACCAAAAAATTCTCAATTACTCTAATGTAGTACCAGATTTCATTTCATTCTGTTTCAGATCTCCACACTGATACTTCCAAACTTTAATAATAACAATAGTAACACTAAGATATATTAGTTGTTTTACTTTTTATTATTTAGTATAATATATATAAACGTATTATAGAATATAACAATTATATTACACATATTAAAATTAATATATAATGCATGAAATAATGACACCGACTAACATAGTGTCTTTCAGGCACTATCTTAAGATCTATATATTCGTTTTCTCAACCCAGCAGTTCAAGAGGTATCTCCTTTAACTATTTCTAATTTTACAGATGGAAAAATCAAGGCTTGAGGACCTTTTGCACAAGGTCCCACAAGTGGTGCAAAGCCAAGTAATCTGGCACCACACTGTACCACTAAGATATAAAATGAGCTTTCTGGAAAATTGGTCGAGTTAATTCGCAGTTAGACTTTAACTAGGATTGCAATTCCTGGACAATGCCCACTGCTATGATATTCTGCTAGTGATTTCTCCCACTTTTATGATATCTTGGCTTTGGGTGTTACTGCCTCCTCCAAGCACTCTGTCTTAGAAATAATTGGTTCAAACACAAAGAGAGTTATCCTCAATTTAATGAATTACAGCAATTCATCATCTCACTACCCCTTCCTGGCTAATTTATTAGTAACAATTACAACAAAATTGGCACGCTGTATAAATTCTTACGTTTTCTCTTTACCTTAAAATATCCTCCCTGGCAGTCTTAAAAGGTGATGCGTTAAGATTCATGGCTTATTACCAGTAACATAGCTACAGCCAATTGACCATAAAAGCCAACTATTTTTAAGTAATTCAAAATGCCCGTTTTAGTGAATGGAATGTTTGCTTGACTATATCTTTAGAATATTAATACCTTCAAATATCCCTTTGCATTCTCGTACTTGATCTAGCCAATACTTACACATTAGCTGAATATATGTTACTCCCTTTGTGGTATATTTTTATGGGTGAAACCAGATAATTATTTAAACGCAGAGAGACAATCGGTCATGGATTTGGTACAGCATTATTAACCCATTGATTCTCATAAACAAGTTAATATAAAGATAGTACTGTCATTCTTATGTGTTTATACTGCCAAAAAGACTTGATGTTGGCCAATAGACTTTCTATACATCACTTTCATTGACTTGCTCCCAGTTATTACACAATATTGAAAACATCCCTTCATAGGGTGACCAGTTAGCCCATCTGCCCGAAACTGTCCTAATTTTAGCACTGAAAGTCTTCTATCTCATGAAATTTCTCAGTCCCAGAGCCCTCCTAAGTCATCTTTCAGCCATTCTCCCCAGAGCTACTCCATTTTAACACCATGAAGTCTACTCTCAAAAGGTGTTGAAATCACCACTGATTCTTAGTATCAATGGCTTTTTCAAAAATATGTATGATTTCTAATGGGCATGGCTCACAAGAAATTGCTTCTGGTACACAGATAGATAACACTATGCGACTTGCTACCCAGGACTCTGGGTGCTGAATTTCTTTTAACTGAAAACTAAGATAGGATGGTAGCAATGAAAAAGATTCAAACTTATTCAGACATAGCCCTCCTCCTTAGGGAGTTAAGGCTTTAGCCTTTTGCCAATAAAGTAAAAATAGAAAGATGTTCCAGTTTGGGGTGAGCAGGGATAATAAATTTCATTTCGAATAAGGTGAATCTAAGGAGTCTTTGGGGGCAAACAGAAACATTCAGTAGATATTCAGGTATAAGGGTCTGGGGCTGAGGAAAGGGGCTGGAATGGAAAGATGGGTTTAGGGGCTATTGGGTTATGGGTGGAAGTTGAAATGGATGACATAAGTGGGGTGGGTTAAATCACCTGGAGAGAATAAATAAAGAGGAGCAGAAGATGAAGATCTCGCCTATTCCATTTAATCTTATCTGTTCTTAAATTGCCTAACCCTATCTTCCACTAAGCTAGGTTTGTCTGCACCTGGAATTTGGCCAGGTATACTTCTGCTGCATGGACTATTCTGAACTACGCATGGGAGGCCAGTTTCCCTGACCCCTCAAGGCACCTTCTCTGTAAGCATACCCTAAGGTTTGTCCTGGTAGCCCCAAAATAGTTAAAGCTCTTATTTGAGCAATTCATTCATTCTTTCAAAAAAATTTATTGAGCACCAATCATGTGCCAGGCATTGCTCCAGGCACTAGAAGCAATTAACACTCAGCGCAGTATTACTATAACATACACTCAAACGTTATATTTAAGAGGAATGAACTAAAGGGATATTTTTACTAATTTTTAAAAATTTTTGCATTGTTAATAAAGTAGGGGCAGAGCTGAAGTCTTCTGAACTTGTGCTTCTAAAGGGGATCTAAAGAGCATCATGAAATTACTGAAGGTATAGTTGTTCTTTCTAAGTCATTAAGCCTAGAGCATTGGATAAACATGGAATGTGTTATTTAAGAGAGACACAATAGAGTTTTCCTTTCAGCAAACTCAAGGCTCAGAATTATATTCATGCAGCCCCTAGCCCTCACCTCTTCCAACATAACCACTCCATCCATTCAGCTGTCCATAGGATGAAAATATGTCTTCCTTTATAATATTCATATTCCCTCATCCAGTGATTTGCCCATGAACAAACTTTCTGTCTAGTGGCCATAAGTGTTCCTGTGAGCTACTGGGTCAAGGTCAATGAGATGACTTGCTAATGGGAAGTTCACTGAGATAATAAGAAGGCATATGGCTGGTTCTTTCTGAGGAACCTGGGCCATTCAAATCATATATTAAAAAGTCTCCTAACTTCCAAGAAGGCAAGAAAAATGATTCTTAATTAAATACTTAATGTTTATTATAGCTAGAATATTAGCTTTAGGTCAAATTTATGATGCACTGGGTTTGTACTTTTTATTTTATTATATAGACTTTATAGTTCATTGAGATTTCTTATATAATCAATGTATACAGTATATTTGAGCCCATTTATGTGACAGAGCATAACTTTATTCTTTAAAATTATTACAGAGGTTTATGGCTGTTGCATCTTTGCTTTTATGACATATTTTTGTCACATCTATGGTTTATTTAATGGCAAGTCCTTGGTCAGGAATGCAATGCCCAATTATGACACTGTTCTTATGGGAAAATGTGACTGCTTTATGATAAGAGTTTCCAGGAATGGATTGTGGTCAAAAGTAAAGATTGATTGTGCTTCACAAGGAAAAAATCACGTGTGTGTATGTATGTGTGTGTGCACATACATGAACATGAATATATGAAACCCCTTCTCTCACCAAAACACATCACCGAGCACCCTCTTCTACCTCTCAGGCTTTGAGGGACACATCAGCCTTTGAGGTGTTCTGTGTCATTCGTACAGATTGAGTGATGGACAGAGAACAGATGCAATGGGATTATCCATACATCCATCACGCATCCCCAGAATGAAAGTCATACTAGTCTGTTAGATGCAACTTCCTCTATTGCAAGTAGCTGTCCCTGGCTTCCAGCTATTTTTAATGAGTAAAGAATAAGTTCAGCTGCTTCCTTGGAGATGAGCTTAGGAAAAACCAATGGCCTGTACATCGAACCCACTTGAAGAATTCACAAGTCCAAAATTCAAGTCAAGGACTTCAGTGTGACTCAGAATGTCCCTTGATTTTCCTGATCCTTGAAATTTTCACATTTTATTTACAAGTGTTTCTTCTCTTCAGCACATCTAATTCTTCTTAAAGGATCTCCTGAAAGATACTAGTTGATAAAAAACTAGCACCTTAAAAATTGCACTACAGAAGTATGCAACATTTGAAAGCACTCTTCTCATTCACTTATCAAGTTTTTATTATTATTATTTTGGCAAATGAATAAGTAAAAAATTCCAGGTGGCTTAAAAATTTGGGATACCTAATAGGATAGGGAATAGAGAATGTCAGATCAGCCTCCAAGAGACGAATGCATTTGAAACATCAGAGCAAGATGAGGCCATGGAGCTACGCAAATTCATATGCAACTCACCCTTCTCCAAGTCAAGTTTAAGAGATTTTAGTGTAGCGGCGTTGTTTGATTGCTGAAGTCAGAGGACATCCCTTGATTGGTAGTGGCAGCAGCAGGGTTCATGTCAAAGAATGTGCCAGGGCATAAGAGGATGGGAAGACTCCTGTCAGACCAGGATAGCAGGTATGTAACTCGAGCGGTGAGATTGTCAGGCTGGTCAAGAACACGGGTATAAAAACTGGCAAATCACCTCAGGGAGGATGGCAAGTGCAGGAATGTTCTGTGTGTCAATTCGGATTCAGCTACAGCCAGTAAAAACTACCCTAGCTAGTTTCAGGGTAAAGCAATTTATTACTAAATATTGGAAGGCGAATGGGGGTGCAGAGGGGTGGAGACTGGTGGTTCAGTGGTAGAATTCTTGCCTTTTATGCAGGAGACCTGGATTTGATTCCCAGCCAATGCACCTCATATGCAGCCGCCACTCATTGATCAGTGGAGGCTTGCGTGTTGCTGTGATGCTGAACAGGTTTCAGTTGTGCTTCCAGACTAAGAAAGACAAGGAAGAAAAGTATCATGATCTATTTCTAAAATGAGCCAATTAAAATCCTGTGTATCACGATGGTCTGATCCACAACCAATTATGGGGATGGCACAGGACTGGACAGTGTTTTGTTTCATTGTATGTGGCGTTGACATGAGTCGGTGGCCAACTTAACAGTAGCTGAAAACAACAACAACATCAGGTGGCTTACATACCTACATAGAGCTTACGGGAACAACTCCCAGTGTCCTGCCACGATGGAGAAAACCGTGGCCACTGCAGGAGGATGCTGGTGAGTGTGGAACATGTCAGCCTCTGGCCTGATCTACACCAGCAAGATGAATGTCATGTGCCCTGCCTTTCACCCCATTCCTCTCTCCGAAATCTAAACTTGCACACAGCCTACCAGTGGGCAGAACCAATGTATACCCAGAAACCGAGCTTGAAGGAGATTTTCCCAGCATATTTTTGTTTCTGAGCTTCAGCAACACAGGAGGTTGGAGTGGGTGTTCAGGGAGCTAGTGCAGAGTCTGGACAGCGGACAGGAAGGCAGGAGTCAGGACTGGGAAATCTAGATCAGAGATGGAGCAGAAAGGGTCCAGAACAATAGAAAGTGAATGAAACCCAGGAAATGGAGAAGGAAATGGACTGCAGGCCTAATTGCCTCCATGAACTACTACCTCCTTTGTCATGAGACCAGAAGAAATAGATGTTGCCTGGCTACCATTACTGAACATATTGATCAAGTACCCAACAGATGAATCCTCATCAAAAGGAGGAAAAATGTGCAACAAAACATCAAATTCTTATGGAAAGCAGAATTACTGGATCCATTGACACTGGGAGAACCTCTGAATCTATTTTTCTGAAATAATCTTTAAACCCTGACTAAAACTATCCCATGAAGTCATCTATAATCAAAACAACCATTTAGGTCAATTAACAAAGTTAATAGTGGTGGAACACTATGGGTAGACAGAGTAAGAATGATGACACAATGTGAAGTGTATAACAAATGACATTGATCTGTACCTGTAGAAATAGTTGAACAGGTGTGTGTTTTGTATATGTATGTTGTATTGTGTATTTTTTCACCAAAAAAAAATTTTTAGAAGAATATGATGTGAAAAAGAAGAACATCTGACTGCTTATCCAAAAAGGTGGATTAGGCCAAGGCCAAGAGGAAAACAACAATGACAAGAACTCACATGGATAGCCAAGAGTCAAGCCCAGAAGATGTATGTAGAGACCAAACATTCTTTACTGTTAACAAGGCTTATGAGCAGGATTTGCAGTCAAATATTGTTTGATTGCTTGTTTGCTTATTTATGTAAACAGGCATCTGAGAGTTGCCTGGGAAGATAGCCCTCACATCTTTCAAAGAGCCCAGGCTACAAGGGAGACTGGATGGAAAGGGATAGTCTTAACTGAAACCCTGGCCATATGCAGGTTCAATTCAAGCCATGTCACCTTCTCTAACCCTTCCCAACCCACTCTTCCCTATGGGACAACCTGCTATGGCACCCAGGATGGAACCAGTGCTTGGAGCTGCCATGGAGAAGTTCCATTCAAGGCGACATGAGGAGAAAAGTCCCTTGCTCAGCCAGTGAAGCAATCAGCTTTCACACACTGCAAGGTCGAACATAGCTGTCATTGCCTCAGCATATCCCACCAGTGTTCCACCCGCTGACACGGAAAGGGGGTTGCCAGCTCCCAGGGTACATAAATTAGTCCAGGCCCTCTGGTCCAATGTCTTTACTGCCACTCTTAGTAAAACCTCACCAGTCTGTGTTGGGAAGCAGACCTTGGATACTAATGTACCCCCAAGTGCTCTGAGGCGAGCTCTACTTCTGCATTTCAGGTGTCTGCCCACTGACAATGATAAAACAAGATTGGTATTGGAAACTTTTCTACATATTTTATTTGCTCCCCACTACAACTTTGTGATATAGGCAGGAAAAATAGGAAGAATTGTATTCAAAAATGAGAAAACTAGATGAGGCATCTACCCAGGATAAATAATGTTAGTCCCCTAGCAGAAACCAGGCTTTCTAGCTGCAGGAGGCAACCACGACTCCAAGCTGCCTGGAGCTTCTGCCGCCTACAGCCAGATCCCAGGACACACTGGGAGATTCAAAGGCCTACTCCCAAGCTGGAGCAGGTCCTCAGGAGTCAGAAGGCAAGGCGCTGAGCCTTCCCCGGAAACACACCCCAGGCACACCAGTCTTTTCTGGGCCATGCTGGGGCAAAACAATTGAACATAATTCCGGAAAGAAGTAGAAGGCGTGGGAAAAATCTGATGCCAACTGCCACCTTTTTCCAGCATCCACACCAGGTGAAGTCTGACTTCCTCCCCAAGCCCTTAAAAATGCTACCTATGCATGTCTTTCTGTTTAATATTAATTTTGCATTCAGAATTTCCCCCACGCTCCCTTAAGATAGTTAAAGGTACTGCTGCAAGTGGGTAAAACCATTACCCTCAAACCTACCAGTTACTTAGCATTTGTATTTCCAAGGAAACTAGGAAGCAAGAAAGTGAAAATAAAGTAGAAACACGCAATTTCGACCTTCAACAGACAGTTGCTCTGAGGAAAGAAACTGCTTACTCTTCCATCTCAAATTGGCTTAATAATTATAACTGATAACAGTTACTGAGGACACATCTTGTGCCAGGCACTACTGCCAAAGCCTTGATGTACATCTCACTTGCCAGCACTCCCGTGTTGTTCTTAGTTGTGGTTGAGTTGGCTTCCTCTCAGGTGACCCCATGTATAACAGAACAAAACTTTGCCTAATCCTGTGCCACCTTCATGATCTTTGGTATGTTGGAGCCCATTGTTGCGGCTATTGTGTCAAATCCATCTCATTGTGGCTTTCCCTCCTTTTCATTGACCTTTTACTTTACCAAACATGGTGCCCTAGCACCCCTAGAATATAAGTATTATTCTCATTCTACACATGAAGAAAACAAAGGACAGAAAGATAAGGCCAGTGAATCTCGAATTTTGCCATGCAAACAAATGTCTGCAGGATTTTGTTAATTTAAAATGCAGATTCTGATGGCGTTGAGGTCTTGGTGGGACCAAGACCTAAGACTCCAAGCTCCCAGGCGATGCTGGTCTAATGATCACATTTTGAGTAGCATAGAATTTAAAAACTTGACCAAGGTCAAACAGCTGGGAATGGCAGAGCCCAGATTCAAAGTCAGAGGGTGGGCTCCTAACCACTATGCCACTTCTTCTCAAAGCATAGCTCAGGACCAGCAGAATCACTTCTTCTTGAACCATGTTGTGCCTGGATGGTGCAAATGGTGAATGACCGTTGCTGTTAACCAAAAGTTTGGAGGTTCGAATACACCTAGAGCTGCCTCCGAAGAAAAGTTTGACAATCTAATTCTAAAAAATCAGTCATTGAAAGCCATGTTCTGACACACACAGGGTCACCATGAGTCAGAATAGACTCCACAGGGACTGGTGGCAAACTTGTTAGAAGTGCGAATTCTCGGGCCTCCCCCCAAACCTACCGAATCACAGTCTCAGGGGGTAACCAACAAACCAACAGACGGCCCACGGTCGCCAGGCAGGTCAGGGTGTAACCAACAAACCAACAGACGGCCCACGGTCGCCAGGCAGATTCCAACTGTTAGTGACCCTGTAGGATGGAGTGGAGCTGCCCCATGGGATCTGAACTGCTTACCGTCTGGTTAGCAGCCAAACTCTTCACCACGGAGCCACCACGGCTCCTCTCTGAGGGTGGGGGCCAGCAATCTGTGTTTTAACAAGCCCTCCAGGGAACCCTGACGTCCTCTCCAGTTGGAAAACGCCACATGATGCCACACCTTCTTCTCTCTGGTTTTTTTTTTTTGAAGTCTTTCCTGCCACTTTGCATTTGATTCTTGGAATGTCTTTGGAGTTTTGACACACTATAATCCCTCTACACAAATTACTTTCACACAAAAGCTGAGTTTCTTCAGATAAGGCTAAAGACATATTACCTCTTATGGCTAAAAAATGCATTGCTCGCAGCTTCTCCACACCAGAGAAGAAGAGCGAAACAACTTATACAGCAGATAAGACGGAATACAAAGAAAGAACGTAACTGGCTTCCCAGATCAAATTGTTTATATGCCGTGGAGTTATAAAGCCTAACTGAGCTGCTGCAGGCAGACCTAGGAAATGATCATTCTCCTAGGCCCAAAAACAGAGCAGATTTCTGTGAAGGAATGGAAATGTTTCCCCCGAAAACTCCCCAGCAGTGAAACAATGATGCAATCATTTATTTTTCATATTCAGAGCCATAGAATGTCAGTATTTTCCCAAAGCAGGCCTCTGGGCTCCCAGAAATTTTATATATATATATATTCCTAAAATGGAGACTAAATGCAACTCAAAAAAATGGAAGAAGAAACAAGCATAATAATATCTCTCTGCTTATGGAGCTAAAAATAATCATATCCCATTCTGTTCAGTTTACAGACTACTGAAGGCCGGCCTCAGTTCTCACTTTATCTGACCCAATACATTCATCCACACTAAAGCTCCCACCTCGTACTTGCTCTGGCCAGACTCCAGTCAAGATATTTTACAAGTTGAAAGTGTGATAGGCTCTTGATGACAGCACATATTTTCCCCCATCTGCACTAAATTCAAACCATTCTTCGCAGCCCTATTAGACATGAGCAAAGTCGCTCGTAGCCAGTAGGTGTCCTTTGATTGTATTTTTAGAATAGCCTATGAATAAAATGGAGTTGGATTACCCAAAGAAAGCCAGTAACTAAATATGACAGTCTGAATACATCAGGAGAATTCTAACGTTTTATCTGGAGAGCAGTTTCCCCCAATGTCATTGGAAGTTATATGTTTTATTCCAATTCCTGATTTCAGATAATCCCAAGGAGTTGCTTTAGGTGTTCAAAGATACTGGAAATCAGCACAAAAACACTGTAATGCTCACAGCGAAGGAGCAGGCACACACATGCACGCACACACATGAGCACGCGCATCAGGCAACGCCAGGAGAAGAGACTTCAGTGAAAGAAGAACCAACCTACAGTCTCCTGTTAGACAATCCTCTCTCCCTAAATTCCAGCCTTTTCTCTAAAGCCCAAACTTCCTCCACTGCTATCTTTAGATATTTAATTAATTTGCACCCACATCCCCCAAACAATTGTTCCTTAACTTCCATCTGAGTCTGGCCCCAGAGAGTCGAATACATATTCACACTCTCAAAAGCTGGAGATCTTACCATATTTAACAAGAAGCATCTCTGACAGTAATTGGAGTTTCGTATCAAGGTAAATAAATGGTAAGATCATAAGAACACACTCCAGTGGCCCTGTGCATCCTGGAAATGCTAACATCAGAGAAGAAATTTAACATAAGACCTCGGTGGAAATGAATTTTCTATAAACATTGTGAAGAAAGCCTCACTTTTGTCATGTGTTATTCCCATTGAAGAAAAGATGAATATTCTATTTCATATATTTGTTCCCAGAAGCTGCCGACTCATTTATTTAATAGGAGGCTTTCCACTTCCTTGCCGAGTGGACCAAGTTATCATCCCATCTTGGCCAGCAGTTCATGAGCTATCACAACTAGCAGTGGCTTTTAATGCAAATTGTCCAAAGTAGTAAATGTGCTGTGAAGTGAGTCAGTTTAAAGATAGCGTATGTTTCTTTTATCCACATTGAATGAAGAACCAATCTTCTAGGACTAGGAAGCTTTCTGTTGAATGGAGTTTCTCAACCTCAACACTTGTAACATTTGGAACCAGATAATTCCGGTTGTTATGGGGAGCTATGATAGGCAGAACCACGGCCCCTCAAAGATGCCCATGTCCTAATCCTTGGAACCTGTACCTGTGTTATGTTATGGCAAAAGCTGCAGATGGAATTAAAGTAGTTAACAAACTGACCTTAAAATAGGGAGAGTATCCTGGGTTATCTGAGTGAGCCCAATGTAATTGCATGGACCCTGAAAAGTGGAAGGGGAGGAAAATGTTCAGTCAAGGAGATCAGATGCCATGATGGAAGAGGCAGGCGATATCCCACCAGAAGAATGACTCAACTGGCTGTTGCTGGCTTTGAATATGGAGAAAGCAGGCTACAAGACAAGGAAGGTGGGCAGCCTCTAAAAGCTGCAAAAGGCAAGGAACAATTACCCTCTAGAGCCTTCAGAAAGGAACACAGCCTTGCCGACACCTCAATTTTAGCTCCGGGGGAACCAGGCTGGACTTATGACCCACAAAACTCTAAGGTAATATGTTTGTTTTGGTTGGAATATGTTTGTGGCGCTTTCAGTCACTAGACCTGTGGAAATTTGTTACTGCAGCAATTGAAAGCAAATACAGGTGCTTTCCTATGCATTGTAGGGTGTTCAGCAGCATCCCTGGCCTCTACCCACTACATGCCAGTGGGACCCCTCCCCAACTCGTGGCAATCAAAAATGTCTCCAGACATTGCCACCCCCGGTTGAAAACCATCGCCCTGGGACTACCAGAGCCAGTTCTTTTCAGAATAATATTCTCTTCTCACTGTCAGGGCATAAATACCTATTCAGCCTCAAACTTTTGGGCCAAGTCATTTCAATATCCCAGTATAGTGCCCCAAAACAGTTATTTCCATTTAAAAAAATTGAAAAATCAAACAGAAATCTTCTGCCACACCTTATTGTACTAGAAAAAAAAATTAATCTTCACTCTATGAGGCAAGTGAGAAGGTGAAAGTTACTGGCTAATGTCAGACCCATGTAGGGAACACCATTACCAATAATGATAAATACAAGAAAAGTAATAAAAATAACTAAGGGCTTCCTGTCTATTCCTTGATTTCATCTTCAAAACTATTTGTATACATTTGTGGGGCATAGCTCAAGAGTGTTGGGACATTCTTGCTGTCATTTGTGAGTCACTATTTTTTTTTATAGCTGACGCTTCAGAAGTGGCAATGGGCTGATGTTTTATTTAGGGACAGGTGAAACCAGAACAGAATGGGCGGAGAGAATAGAGTTGTTCTGGGAAAGGATAGATAGGGCTTAGAACTGGTTCATTCTGCTGAGAATTTGCATTTCTAACAAGTCACCAGGTGGTGTTAATGCTGCTGGTTAGGGACAAATTCTGAGAATCACTAACAGAGCAGTGATTCTCAAACTTTATTATATGTAAGAATCACCTACGGATTTGTTAAAATGTAGATTCTGATTCAGTATATCTGCGGTGGAAATGCAGACCCTCAGCAGGGAACTTGTTAGAAATGCAAATTCTCAGCAGGAGTTAGAACTGGAACGAACCCTTTGGAAGTCCTGGAGGCCTAGTCCAGCTCCTTGTGTGCACTGGGTGTCCCATGAATGTTTTCAGACTGATTAAAGAGTCATAGGGACCCCACACAAGTGGCAGAGAGCAGCACTTTGTCTCAGTTATTCACATCCTAAGACCTTCCCTAGTTAACTGGGTGTTCACAGCCACTTCTGATGAAAACATACGCACACAGTCCTAGAAAACTTTTTAAGCGAGAATTAGCTATTAAAGCTCATGGTGGTGCCTACTTAAAGTTAGGACTTATTTTCCCCAAAATACCTACCCAGTACTGGGTTGCTGTCATTTCTTGACACAGCCCCAAGAGCTTAAAAAAAAAAATCAATGCCCCAGGGAAGTGCTGGCAGGAAGTCTAGAGGAAATGCCAGCCCTGTGTGCTCCCTGACACTGGGCCATCCTTAACCTCATAGGGTACATTGTCCTTTGATTTTCCACTGTCATTTTCTTAATATTTGAACAAATGATTTACCTCTGACCCAGCTTGAACCTTCTTTGCAGCCCCCACTTGCCCTGAGAACTTCCTAAATAACAGCTCAGCATTCACCTTCCCTAGGAATACTCTTTATGAGGGCTTTGGTGATTCTGTGGTGAATTCTCACCTTCCATCCCAGAGACCCAGGTACGACACCCAGCCAATGCACCTCAGGTGTAGCCACTGCCCATCAGTCAGTGGAGGCTTGCATGTTGTTATGATGCTGAGCAGGTTTCAGCAGAGCTTCCAGGCTAAGGCAGACTAGGAAGAAAAGCCTGGCAATCTACTTCCCAAAAGCAGCTAGTGAAAACCCTGTGGATCACAACAGTCTGATCCACGACAAATCACAGGAATGGCACAAGACCAGGCAGTGTTTTGTTCCGTTGTGTATGGGGTCACCATGAGTCAGGAACTGACTTGGCTGTCACTGACAACAGGAGCCCTCTGGTGGGAACAAGCGGCTGTTATGGTATTAAGGTGAGCGCTGCTTTCCATTCTCTAGGTGCACGATCAAGGTGACTCTGGGACCACCTCATTAAAGTATTATTCACTGGATGAATTGCAAACTTTCTGTCTGCCGGACGTTGCCTTGTGGAAACGACGGTTTTGATTTTAGTGTTCCTTTTTTTGTGTTGTGGGGATTCAGAAAGGGTCTGTAAAAGTGAACTGGGGGTCGGGGAAGACAAAGCAACAGCAAGACATCCAAGGACCCTTCCTGGAATGGGCAATAACTATATCACTCTCACATTATCCATAAAGGACCATTCTGCTAACGGAGATTTTTTTCTTTTCCAGCTCTGCAATATATGGCTCTCTTTACTACCATATTAAACGTGAGAAATCAATGCTAGACCCTTTGCCGAGTCCAATGTCAGGAGTATTTCTTGCTACTTTACTTGGATGTCCCCTTCCTCTGCCTTTTAATTTTTTTTTTTTTTTAAGTCTTGCTTCAGGAGGTAATCAGCCTCAGGGTAAAAAAAAAAAAAGAGAGAGACAGAAATACGACATCACGTCAGAAAACGCCACTTAGATTATATTTAATTGATGTCAGGCTAACAACACCTCCCAAAAATGGACAGTAGCTATTTAAATTCATTGTATAGTACAGCTGTATATTCGCTTACACTGTGCAAAAGAAATGGAGTCCAAAATCATTTCTAATATCCAGTCAGTAATTACGGCGAATAAAAGACAATTTCACATCCAGACAAAAGCCTGAACTGCAGCTGGAAGACAGGTCCCACCTGAAACCCCTTTCAGCAGCTGGAAAGCCGGTCAGCCACCTACCAGGATGCTGCTTCAGCAGCACGAGGAGTGATCTTTGAGCAGTAAATTCTGCTTTAGGCATCACAATGGCAGGAAGGAAACGCAGGGCAAGTGAGGCACAAAACCTCGCTGAGGAGCAGAACGCTGTCAAAGTGGGTCGTTTAGTATCTTGCAGCTTTGGATCTCTTCACGCTGGGCTAACAGGCCCTGGGTGGATCCCACAGGAGGCAGGCAGCGGCTGCGCTGCACTGGGCCTAGTGGGGAGAGAAAAGAAAAGAGCTCCAGGCAACTTTCTTGTTTTAAAGAAAGACCCTCAAACAAATGCTAAGGCTGCCTTGTTAGTTCTTTTCATTCCCCCAAGAAAGGAGAAATTAAAAATTTGGGTGAATTGTGTGTGGAAAATTCGTTCGACAAACATTTATTGAGCATATCCCATGCAGAAGCAACAGACTGACAAAAAAAGATAGAAAGAAAAAAAAAAGACACTACCTGAGAGGTGGCCCCCTTTTTGAAGATTTATACTTACCTAAGTAACCACAATATGAAGTAACTATAATACACAGGTGGAGTCCCTGGGTGGTGCAAAAGGTTAACACAATGGGCTGCCAAACTAAAGAATGGAGGTTCAAATCCACCCAGAGATACTTCAGAAGAAAGTCCTAGCAATCTACTTCCAAAAAAGCCTGCCATTGGAAAACCCTATGGAGCACAGTTCTACTCTACCACACATGGGATCACCATAAGTTCGAATCCACCTGATGGCAATTGTTCTTTTTTTTTTTTTTTTTTTGGTAGGAGAGGTAGAATCAAGTGTTCTCATACCACCCACAAAGGAGGGGTCATAGAAAGTGTCAGGAAGTAGATAGTATTTGAGCTGAGCCTTCTAGTCTGACAAGGGTTGCAACAGATGGAGAGAACATGGGAGGGCATTCCAAGCTAGGAGCACAGCTGTGAGCAGAGGCCCAGTGATATGGGCGTGCAGAGCACATCTGGGGAGCAGGCTGCACTCCCTGTGGATTGAAAGTTAGAAGTGAAAATGAAAAATGATGCTGTCTTTTCTATATTCCAAGCAGCTTGCTAAGACTATGCCAGGCCATAGTGAACACTCAGTCAGTAGTTGTTGGATATGGCAGAAACACCCCAAACCACCAATGAGTCACAACCTGGTATAAGCCCCTCTCCTTGAGTTTAGGTGGAATCTGTGGCTTGCCTCTAACTGATAGACTATGTCACAGGTGATAGATGACATTCCATTGATTACATTCCATTATACAGGAAAGGTAATGGGGTATTACTTCCATGATCATGTTGTGTTATATCTATAAGATGTTATTTTAGCAGACTGAAGAAATAGGTTCAGTCCCTGGCTTTGAAGAAGTAAGCTGCCATGTTACGAGAAAACAATGTGGCCAGGAACTGTGGGCAGTCTCTGGAAGTCAAGAGCATCTTCCCACCAACAGCCAGCCAGAAAAGGGGGAAATTAATTCTGTCAACAACCTGAAAAAGCATGGAAGCAGATCTTTCCCAGTCAAGCTTCAGATAAGAAGATCGCCATCCGGACCAACACCTGGATTCCAGCCCGGTGAGGCAGTCCCTGAGGAGAAAACCCAGCTAAGCCTTGTCTGGACTCCTGGCCCACAGAAAGTGTGAGATAGCAAACGAGAATTGTTTTAAGACACCAAGTTGGTGGTAATTTGTGTGCAGCATAGAAAGCAAATACATTGGGTACATAAATGTTGAAAACAGTTGGCATTCAAGATGGGGAGGGGGAGGGAGTCCTTGAATATCATGCTAAAAGGATTGAATTCCTTCATGAGTAATATGACCCAATCCTCTGCTTTGTTTTTGACAATTACTAGACCAGTTGCTGTCAAGTCAATCCTGACTCATGGCAACACCATGTGTATCATAGTAGACGTAGAATTGTGTTCCATAAGGTTCTCAATGGCTGATTCTTCGGAAGTAGATTGCCAGCTCTTTCTTTCAAGGTGCCTCTGGATGGACTTGAACCGCCAACCTTTAGATTAGCAGCCAAGTGCGTTCACCGTTTCTACCACCCAGGGACATCTTTTGACAATTACAGACACCTTATTAAATGAGCTAACATGTTGAGTGCTCCATACTGTGCCTGGGACATAACAAATGCCATGAATACTAACTATTATTGTTGTTGCTGCTATTATCATCATTATTTCTTGCCATGAAGACAAGATATTTCCTCAAGAAATGGAATACAAGATACTGTTCAAGATGAAAGTTTACCCAAAAACACTCCCCTTAAGTCGTAAGGTTTTGGGAGCTTTGAGAACCTGAAGAAAACCACACACTAACCACCACCCAGAACAAATGCACGTATTCACTTATACACAAAACGTTGCCTACAGTTAGCTCCCCGGGCGCTCAGAGAAGGGAATGCGGCACTCGCAAGGCAGGTCAGACACTCCCCTGAAGGTCCCAAGAGACTGTAGACTACGAAGCTCTGATTTTACCCTCAACTCTGACTCTGAAACTGCCACTGAGGATCTTCTTTGGCTAATGACACTTCTTTTTAAATTGTTGTAAATATATATATAACGCAACATTTGCCAATTTAATGTTTTTCATGTATATAATTTAGTGACACCAATTATATTAATCATGGTGCGCAACCATCACCTACATTTGCTGTCAAATTTCCCATCGCCGTATCAGAAGCCTACTGCTTCCTAAGCAGTGACTCCCCATTTCCCCCTCCCTTCTGCCCTTGTAACCACCAACAAACTTGGTTTCTATACACTTGTCTATTCTAGATAGATCACATGAGGGAGAAAAGTGGTCAATGCCACTTTTAAGTGCTGCTCAAAACTGTTCAAAGACACAGAGTTTCCCAGGTGGAGAGGATTCTCATCTCAGCTCTTTTGAGTGGTGGGCAATGCCCATCACCTTCAGATTGCTGAAGGAGAAAGCCCACAGCATAGTTAGCATTCCTGAGTCAGCCACAGCAAATTCTCTTCAGGCTTCTTTAAACCTCCTGAGGGCAGTGTACCAGAACCAGGGAGGCAGTGCCCGTATCCCCTGAGCTCCATCCCCCTCGTGAGGCATTACTGTGTCTGGGTTCTTATGTAGGTGGAATGTGAGAAACTGAGGGAATGACTGGATGTCAAGGGAGTCCTCAGTCCACAGGACAATCACTCGTGGTCCAGTGGCCTACTCTGCACGGAGCGTGTCCATGCAATCAGTGCAGATATAACGCAGGCTCCAGAGACTGCCTGACTCAATTTGCTTCTTTAAATCGTCAACTGTGTGCTCTTGAGATTGAGAAGCGTTCAAGATGAAACTGCAGAGCCTGGGATTTGTGCTTCCTGCCTGGAAAAGGAAAAAAGGAAGATGTACAGAAGTGTAATGAACAATGTGTGGGCCAATGAACAAAAAACATAATGTGCGTGGAATTGGTGAGAAGTGCACCCCATGCTTCCATCAATGCAGTCATTCAGTTGTTCCAAAAAAAACTATATATATGTATATGTATATAAGCGTATGTATATACATGCATATATATGTATACATACACACGTATATATGAATACATACAAATTTCATTCTCACAGTAAGTAGAAATTAATAATCAAACTTGCATATCATTCTTAATTAAATCCGCCTCATTTCTCCCCTACCAGCTGTTGGCCGGTGTTTACGTGGAACACATCTGGCAGCCCCCAGCATTCTCCACAGTCACCCATGCTCCCAGTCCCTAGATACACCTGTTTTCTGCAGCTGGGCCCCAACAGGTGCAAAGGAAAGCCTAGTTGATGGGCCTTATAAACACTCCCGCTGCTGAGCATCTGAGAGGCCAGCCAAGCTTTATGAGGTAACAATGGGCCCAATTCTAATTCCAACGCTCCTTCCTCCATTAGAAGCAAAAACACCCCGTGACAGCTAAACATGCTGGAGGCGCCATCGGCCCTTGCCCACTCCAGGAAGAAATGCTTCAGGTCAACAGGGTATTTACAGCTGGTGCCGCCTTCTGCCTTCTGAGTAATAAACAAAAGTCTCAGCGGGGAGCTAAGCCTTGGTCAATCTGGGTTTGTCTAAGCTTCCAAGCCCTCAGCCAATGGCCTGGGCACTCCATCTGCATTTGCCCTGATGAGCACAGCACAGATAGCTCTTGTGGTTCCCTAGTTTGTAACCATTAACCACCTGGTTTTGATTGGGGAGCCTGCCGACCAATGCTTCCCACAGCATTTCCAAATGAAAAACACATGGAAGCAACACATACTGTGAAAATTACTATATTTGCAATTCCTTGTTGATAAAGGGGTAGGTATTTCAAAGCAAGAAATTTTCAGAATAGCATGCAGGTTTCTTTTTTTTTTTTTTGGTTCTTATTATCCCAACCCCTGAAGTTTGGAAAGGGGTTCAGATTATTTTTCCTGTGGTGATCTGAAAAATACCTCACCCTATACTGAAAACATCCATGCAATTAGTCCAGATATAAATACAGACTCTAAAACTATGCTCCGTGGCACCCAGGTTAATGGACTAACGCAATAAGCCGATAAGTTACCATAAGGAATTTCAATACAATTAAAACCATAAAGCTAATGATGATCTGTTTCAAATGAAGCTCTAGATGAAAATAAAGCACTAAAAGTCACTTATTCATTAAACAGCATTGGTTCCACTCACAGAAGTTCACAGAGGGCGTTAGTCATCTAAAGTGTAAGATGTGCTGGAAATGAAATCCATAAAAATGGCCTCCGTTCTGTTCTGCTATTTATTTCCACACTCCTGCCTCCATGTCAGTGAACTACTCCCCACGTGTCTGTAAGGCAGAGTTCAATTGCCACTCCATTAGTATCTTTCTGTAGCTTATTTATCCACATTTCAAGCTACTATGCCCAGCCCAGGAATTACGTTGGTCACCTGAGACACACAGTCTAGGTCAGGATCCCAGATTACCATTAGCTGTGGTGATGCCTCCCACTTGCTTGAAAGAGTTATTGTGTCACACTGGGATCCTTAAAGGACCCTAGTTATCCTCAGGTAGTTTCTGCTGCCCTGGGAGGATCTAGTCCCTGCATGAAATGACTATCCTATTTAAGCTTCTTTAACATATATATGTAAGTCCCTCCTGGTCTTCTCCTGGCATCACCCTACAGCAGAACGTCTTTCTAACACTGCTGAAAAAGGAGGAGGTAGACTCTGAAAATGAACGCGTTTCTCCTCAAGAAAACGTTTTACAATTACGTTCAAAGAACAAGCACTAGAAGTTCAAGGATCTATGTACTATATTTCCAAAGGCACTGCTGCCCAGGGAGAAGGAAAGTGATGCTCTGTATTCTTGGCACCTGTTGCTTATGTGAGCCCACATGTGTGTCTCTGGGCATATAAGACCAAAAGGACAACCAAAGCCAGTAGGAGCTTTCAGCATAGCACATCCATGGGTGAGTGAAAACTCCGTATGTGGTTTTCCTTACACAAAACAGTTTGTAAGTTCTGTCTTCTATAGAAAATATCCACCTAAAACCATTGCTGTTTCTTCTCTTCTCCCTGGTCAGGGTTATGACTTCAAAACAAATACAAAGAAGCCACCAGAAACCTGATTCATAAACTCGGCCGATGGGGTTGAGTAGAGGAAAACATTATGGATGTCCCACCAAAATATGTATCAACTTGGTTAGGCCATGATTCCCAGTATTATGCACTTATCCACCATTTTGTGATCCGACGTGGCTATCCTGTGTGTTTTAAATCCTAACCTCTATCATGTCAATGAGACAGGATTAAGGGCAATTAGGTGAATGAGGCAGGACTTAATCTACATGATTAGGTTGTATCTTGAGTCAATCTCTTTTGACACATAGAAGAGAAAATCAAACAGAGAGGATAGGGACCACAGGCCACCAAGCAAGGAGAGCCAGGAGTGTAGAGTATTCTTTGGACTTGGGGCCCATGGACTGAGAAGCTCCTAGACCAGCAGAAGGCTGATGACAAGGACCTTCCTCCAGAGCCAACAGAGAGAGAAAGCCTTCCCTTAGAGCTGGCACCCTGAATTTGGACATCTAGCCCCCTAAACTGTAAGAGAATAGGTTTCTGTTTGATAAAGCCATCCACTTGCGGCATTTCTGTTATAGCAGCACGAGGTAACTAAAACAGAAGAAGCTCCTTTCCTATTATTCTTGCTAGTGGGCTCTAGCACTTTGCTGCGTACCTTCAGGTGCACTGTCCACCCTTCCCCACCCCTCTCTGTGCCCCAAGAAGCTGACATACATGGACTACGCCACAGGGTCCCCTGAGCTCTGGCTTCCAGTTGTTTTAGGCCAATGGAAGACACTGGCAGGAGGCAGAGACTGAAAGCACTTATTTATTCCGCCGCCCCCCGCCCCCGCCACTCCTTCCTGCCAGCTGGCCATGGTTGACTGTGTTCCTTGACAGAATGCCTCAGCTCCCAACAGGCAGCCCTCTCCTTAGAGCTGCCAGCCCCATGCTCCCATAACAGCTCTTCTCTTGCCCCTTACATGTACCAGTGGTAACCACTGCCCAATGTGACTTTCCCAGGGTACTCTACTACCCTGAGTAGTTTCCTTTAACTCTGCCTGCTATTGTTGTTGAGTGCCGTTGATCCCGACTCATAGCAACCTCATGTGAGAGAGAATTGCCTTACAAGATTTCCTAGGCTGTAATCTTTATGAAAGCAGATTGCCAGGTCTTTGTCCCACAGAGCCACTAGTGAGTTAGCAGCCAAGCACTTAATGGTTGCACCAGCAAGGCTCTTTAACTACACCTCTGTAAATAGTCCCTTTATCAAACCCTCCTCAAATTGCCTGTTTGAATGTGCCTTTTATTTCCTGCCAGGATGCTGGCTGATAGAGCCAAAATCATATCTAAAAACAAATAACTCACTAAAGTTAGGATTTGGGGGACCTGAAATAATATTTCTAATAACAAACAGTGTATAAACAGAATGTCAGGGTGCAGATAGCAAGCCGTAGAAACCATTGGCCACTTTCTCAGTCCTTCAACAGTATCTACTAAGCATCATGTGCGACAGGAGCTATTCTCAGAAGAAATAAGGATATCCTGGCTCTTTGAGGCCATCTAGAAACTGCCCTCAGTGGTCTCTCTATTGCAAATGCTACGTGCATGTATTTGTATAACTGTTCAATGTAAGGCAAAGGGTAATTCAGCACATTAGCGTGTACTGTGGAAGTCGGCAGACACAGACATTGGCAGATCTAACAGTAGCTTCACACTTCATATCCGTTGTTCTCAAGCTTGGCTTTAAATCACAATCACCTGTGAACTTTCTAAAAGTGTAGATGATCTACTTCCACTCTCAGAGATTCTATTTTCCTTGGGTGAAATCTTTTTTGTTAAAAAAAAAAAAGGCTATTTTGAACAGGTATTTCCGGTGAGTCCAGGCTATCCTGCACCAAACCCCAAAACCAAACCCATTGCCCTATGAGTGGATTCCGACTCATAGTGACCCTATAGTACAGAATAGACTGCCCCATAGGGTTTCCAAGGCTGTAATCCCACAGAAGCAGACAGCCACATCTTTCTCCAGCAGGGCAGCTGGTGGATTCAAACCATCACCCTTTCGGTTAGCAGCCAAGCGCTTTAACCACTGTGCCACCAGGGCTCCCCTCTCCTACACCAGTCTTCTAAAACTTCAATGTGCTTAGGAATCACCTGAGGATCTTGATAAAATACATATTCTTATTCACTACCAGGGACAATGCTGCTGGTCTTCAACAATATCTACGGAACATCATGTTGTGTTAGTATTTTGCTATTACAAATAAGAATGAAACGAACATCTTTGGACATACATATTAATACAAGTTTCTGAATATTTCCTTTAGGATAGGTTTATAAAAAGGAAATTATTGACTCTAAAAGGATGTAAACTCCTCTTTTAGGTTCTTAATACGTATTGCTAAATTGATTTCTATAACGCTTATACCAATTTACATTCCAAATAGCAATGTCTGCAAATGTATTTCACTGTACCCTTACCAACACTGAAGAATAACCTTTTTCTATTTTTGCCACTTTGATAAGTGCAAATGGGATCTCATTTCAATTTGCATTTCTTAATTAGTGAAGTTGAATGTTTTATATATTATTAGTCATTTACATTTCTCCTCCTGTAAATGGTGTAGGACTTTTGTTGGACCAGTCTTGAATTATTCCCTTGTCAAATGATGGTATCATTGATTTTTTTTCCCCCTTTTCATAAGACTGCATCTCCAATTTTATAACTGAAGTAGTAAGGAAAAATAAAAGCTCACTTTAAAGAAATTCAGTTTATTGCTAAGTTGTGAAAACATATTTCAGTACTGACTTCAGGGGAGAGCCTTCTGTGATGTTGCAGACAGGGAGATTCGACCATAAAATCAGAACCGTATACTTTGTCTTTGCCATAACATTTGTACATTTCAGGTTGTAACAGAAAAAGGCAAATTCTATATTTCACTCCTTGATGGATGGTTCTTTTCTTGGCAGATTTTAAATTCAAAAAGAAAGAAAGGAAGGGAAAGGAAATAGAGATAAAACCAATCCACGTTTCTCCACATCAAATAGCTACACAAAACCACAGTGGTGTCGCAGTCAAGTATTGATACCACTGTAGATATTTATGAAATGCCACAGTCACAGAAACACTTGGTACAAAATACAGTAAGGATTTCATACTGTGAATGCGGGAGAGTATTTTCAACATATTGTCAACATCGTAAAATTCAGAAATCTAAAGCTCCTGCAACAAATGTGAACTGTGAACACTGAATCAAATACCGCATGATATTGAAAGTTAAATCGACAAAAACTTATTAAACCCTTACTACTATTCACTATTCTCTTCCCATGTATAGCCCATATATCCCCAAAAAACGTAAGACTCAATTCTTGCTCTCGATGAACTTAAAATTACATTACCTCAACTCATAATTTTTTGAGAGTAACTTTTGAGGGCCATTTCGTACACGGTCAGTGGGAATGTCATTGGAATAACCTCTTTGGAAAGTAATTTTTAATATATAGCAAAAGCCTTAAGGTGGCTTGTACTTTTAAATCAGTAATTTTGTGTCCAAGAATTTATCCCCAAAAATCATCCTAATGTAAGAAGAGTTTTATGCACAAAGATGTCTATAGCAGTAACACATGTAACGGTGAAAGAATGCCAGCTTGTATGCCCTGTAGGGGCTGCTTATGTAACCACTTACAAAGAGCCTATTGGTCATGGTGCCAAATATAACAGCCATCTGCAAGTTCGTTCATTCAGTATGATCACAACTATATAAAATAAAACCAAGCATACAAGAAAAAAAAAGGCTAGAAGGAAATAAATGTTAACTAAGGTTATTTATGGTTTTAGTTTTATTTATTTTTCCAAATCTCTCAAATGAGCAATTACGACGATGATAACAGAGGGAAGGCTTTGATGGACAAACATACACATTGCCGAAATTGTCTCTAGTTTGGTTCAGTTTTGCTCAAGTGAGGCCATTGCCTGGAATGGAAAGAGAGGACTTTGCTGAGAGACCCTGAGAAGCCACAGGTTTTTGCCCCAGTTTAATGTCCCAGGGAATGGATAGATCATGTATGTTCATTTGGCTGTGTGGGTCCCCCATTTCATTTAATAATTACTCTGCCCATGTGGATTCTCAATAGGTGCTGTCAGAAGAAACTGAGTCCCAATAATTCAGAAAGAGTTCATGACAGGCGCTGCTGTTCTTGGGGGACTCAGCGTATCAAGAGAAATCTTCCCGCCTGATGTAGTGACCTTTTGCAGGCAAAAAACATTTATTCCTGTATCCTCAACCTCAGAATTGTTCAACATGGGCACTTTTGACATTTTGGGCCACAAAATTCTTTCTCATGAAGGATTGCTGTGTCCATCATAGGACATTGAACAGCATCACTAACCTCTACCAACTAGGTTCCAGTAGCACCCCTCAGATGTGACAACAAAAATATCTCCAGACAGGGTCAAATGCCCCCAGGGGGGATTGCCTCCAGCTGAGAACCCCTATTCTACATCTAACCAGCACCAAGAATAAAGTAGATACTCAATAAATATTTGTTGAGCTGAATGGGAAGAAGAGGGGTTGGAGGAGAAGTTGGCCAGGAAATGAATGGGCCAACTAATGATTGAATCCAATGCCTTCAGATCAGAGAAGCCCTAGATCTAAGTCAAGCTCAGTCAGGTCTTATCTTGGTAGCTTTGAACCAAATATTTCACCATTTTGAACCTCAGTCTCCTTAGACATAAAATGAGAAGGTTAGACTAGAATAATGATTACTTCAGTTCAGCCACTCAAGATTTGATCACAAAGCCTAGAGCATAATAGATGCTCAATAAATATTTAATGATAGCATTTACTGGGAACCTATTGTGTGCCAGGCTTTAGAGTAGATATTTCACATACGTTGTGTCATTTAATTGTCACCACAGCTCTCTGAGATAGGTACTAAAATGATAAAATCAGTCTGACAGTTGAGGATGCCAAGACCCAAAGAGGTTCTATAGCAAATTGTGCCTGATCATGAAATTGAAACCAATGTATGCCTACCTATCTTCAGGCCCGAACTTGTAGCACCATATATATGACAGTACACATACCCCAGAGCAGCCTGATGGGGAAAAGAACCTAGAATAAATAAGAACTTAGTCCTGTAAGTATTAGTCAAGAAAACCAAGAATCTCAGTGTTGGAAATCAGCAACCATAGAGACCTTCTCATTCAATCCGTAAAGAATACTGAGATATCATCAGCGACATTCCTAGCAAGTCTATGGTTCATAAATTCAATGCCTACAAGGGTCCAGGGAGTGAAGGGGACAAGGTGGAGATGGCAGAAAAACAAAGAAGACTTTTGTCTTCCGATGGGGTACAACCAATCTGTGCCGTGCAAGAATGTGTGTCCAATGCTGCCAGCCTTCCCTCTTTCTCAAGAGAAACAAAAATCCTAGAATTTTTACGCTGGTAACTGGTCCAATAATTAAGGGCAAAAAAACCCAAAACATCAAAGCCAAAGAAAGCCACTGGTGATTCAAGGCCACACTTGGGTCTCCAGTTTGTGAGCTCTAATCTGTTGATTACCACAGTGACTTGGAGATCACTCCTTCAGCAGCCAGTCCACTCGATTTTTAAACAGCCAGTTCTGCTTTCCTATTCCTCCACCTGCCATGCAGAGCCTCACAGATTCCCTCAATCCACTCTCCCTTTGTTAGTGTGTCTTTTTCAGCTACTGCTCAGATGCATGATAGAAAGCCCCCTAACACCGGCGTCACCTGCAGCTGTTAATACACCACCCTCAAGAACACGGCACAATTCCTCACTCATGGTTTGGCAGTCACCAAACAAAACAGACCTTTCATGCCTCTCTCTAAACGCCCAATTCTACCAGAGTGGCCTTAGATCACACTGACCGTCAGGATCTGGTGGCTTTTCTTTGATTCTGGCAGTAACCCACACTTGGATGAATGCTAGGTTTGCACCTGATTTTTTGATTCTTTATGCCCCACAGCAAACCATCAGTAAGGCCCATCAGCCCTGCCTCCCAAAGAGATCTGAGTCCAATGGATCCTTTCCGATCCACTCAGGTCATCACCATCTCTAACCTGAATTACTGGCATTCTTTCTTCCTCTCTTAATCCCCCTTCTAAGCAGAAAAATCTGATGAAAATGTGCATTTGATCATGTCTCTCCCCTGCTTTATACCTTCCAATGACTTCTTATTGCACTTAAAATAAAAGCCAAACTCCTCCCCACAGCCTACAAGGCCCCATGCTGCTTAACTCCTGTCTCCCTTCACCAATCCTGCTCCAATGACACTGGGCTTATCATTACTTCTCAATTGTCATTAGGTGTCATCAAGTCTGTTCCAGCCCATAGTGACCCTGTGTACAACAGAACAAAATACTGCCCAGTCCTGCACCATCCTCAAAATCATTGCTATGTTTAATTAAGCCCGTTGTTACAGACCCTGTGTCAACCCACCTCATTGAGGGTCTTTCTCTTTTTCACTAATCCTCTACCAAGTCCTTCTCCCAGGGCTGGTCACTTCTAGTAACATGATCAAAGTACGTGAGATGAAGTCTTCTCATCCTAACTTCTAAGGAACATTCTGATTCTACTTCTTCCAAGACAGATTTGTCCTTTCTTCTGGCAGCTCACAGTATATTCAATATTCTTCGCCAACACCATAATTCAAAGGCATCAATTCTTCAGTCTTCCTTATTTGTTGTCCAGCTTATGCATGCACGTGAGGCAACTGAAAATACCGTGGCTTGGGTCAGGAGCACCTTAGTTCTCAAGGTGACACCTTTGCTTGTCAACACTTTAAAGAGATCTTTTGCAGCAGAGCCCTAGTGGCATAGTGGTTAAGAGCTCAACTGCTAACCAAAAGGTCAGCAGTTTGAATCCACCAGCCCCCCCTTGGAAACCCTATGTGGCAGTTCTACTCTGTCCCACAGGGTCATTATGAGTTGAAATCGACTTGACGGCAATGGATGTTGCAGCAGATTTGCCCAATGCAATGCGTTGTTTGATTACTTGACGGCTGCTTCCATTGAGGTTGATTGTGGATCCAAGTAAAATGAAATCCTTGACAACTTCAATCTTCTCTTCGCTTATCATGATGTTGCTTATTGGTTCAGTTGTGAGAATTTTTGTTTTCTTTATATTGAGGTGTAATCCATGCTGCAGGCTGTAGTCTTTGGTCTTCATCAGTAAGTGCTTCAAGTCCTCTTCACTTTCAGCAAGCAAGGTTGTGTCATCTGCACAATGCAGGTTGTCAAGTCTTCCTCCAATCTTGATGTCGTGTTCTTCTTCATATAGTCCAGTTTTTCAGATTATTTGCCCAGCGTACTGATCGAATAAGTATGGTGAAAGGATACAACCCTGACACACACTTTTCCTGATTTTAAGCCATGCATTATCCCTTGTTCTGTTTGAAAAACTGCCTCTTGGTCTATGTACAGGTTCCTCATGAGCACAATTAAGTATTCTGGAATTCCCATTCTTCCCTACATTAACCATAATTTGTTGTGATCCACACAAATGCCTTTGCATCAATAAAACACAGGTAAACAATTTTCTGGTATTTCAGCCAAGATGCATCTCACATCAGCAGTGATATGCTTCATCCCATGTCCTCTTTTGAATCTAGCTTGAATTTCTGGCTGTTCCTTGTCAATGTACTGCTGCAATTGTTTTTGAATGATCTTCAGCAAAATTTTGTTTGCGTGTGATATTAATGATATGGTTTGATAATTTCCACATTCTGTTGGATCATCTTTGTTTGGAATGGGTACAAACATGTATCTCTTCCAGTCAGTTGACCAGGTAGCTGTCTTCAAAATTTCTTAGCATAGTTGACGGCGTACTTCCATCGTTGCATACATTCATTGAAACATCTCAATTAGTATTCTGTCAGTTCCTGGAGGCTTGTTTTTCACAAATGCCTCCAGTATAGCTTGGACTTCTCCCTCCAATACCATCAGTTCTTGATCATATGCTACCTCCTGAAATGGATGAACATCGATCAATTCTTCTTGGTACAGTGACTCTGTGTACTCCTTCCATCTTCTTTTGATGCTTCCTGCATCGTTCAAAATTTTCCCCATAGAATCCATCAATATTGCAACTGAAGGCTTACATTTTTTCTTCAGTTCTTTCAGCCTGAGAAATGCTGGTTTCCTAACTCCAGATCTTTTCTCATTTAATTATAATACTTTATCTTCTCAAGGTGCCCCTTGAAGTTTTCTGTTCAACTCTTTTATTTCATCATTTCTTCCTTTAGCTCTACAGCAACTTTCAGAGTCTCTTCTGACATCCATTTTGGTCTTTCCTTTCTTTCCTGTCTTTAATGACCTTTTGCTTTCTTATGTATGATGTCACTGATGTCATCCCACAACTCATCTGGTCTTCAGTCATTAGTGTTCAATGCATCAAATCTATTCTTGAGATGGTCTCTAAATTCAGGTGGGATATACTCAAGGTCATACTTTGGTTCTTGTGGACTTGTTTTAATTTTCTTCAGCTTCAACTTGAACTTGCATATGAGCAATTGATGGTCTGTTCCACAGTCAGCCATTGGCCTTGTTCTGACTGATGATATTAAACCTCTCCATCATCTTTTTACACAGATGTAGGTGATTTGATTCCTGTGTATTCCATCTGGCAAGCTCCACATGTATAGTTGTTAAAAAAAGTATTTTCAAGGAATTGGTCATTGGTCTTGCAAAATTCTATCATGCGATCTCCAACATCATTTCTATTGCTAAGGCCATATTTTCCAACTCCTGATCCTTCTTCTTTGTTTCCAACTTTTATATTGCAATCACCAGTAATTATCAATGCATCTTAACTGCATGCTTGATCAATTTAAGACTCCTTCACAATTACCCTATGCTTATTTTCACCTTAGCCCTTTTTCATTTGATGTTTTCTATGACTGTAAGACTCTGGCTGCAATGTACCTAGGTTTGGCTCCTCCTCGTAACTCAGGTCTCATCTGCAATAGCACCTGTACAATGGGATCTTCTCCAACCTCACAATATAAATCACTCCCCCTCCCCCAATCACTATTACATCACTGTTTTATTTTCATCACAGCACTTCACATTATGTGAAAATATTATGCTTATATTATTTGGTCACTTTTTCTGAGGCCTGTCCTCCCCCTGTTGGGATATAAGCCCTAAAAGATCAACAGCTGCACATTATAGGTGTTCAACAAATTATTTGTTGAATGAATGAAAGCAGGCAGAAACCTTGTCTGTTTTATTCAATGATTTACAGCAAGTGTCTAGAGTAGCCTTGTCTGAAAGGACTATAATGTGAGCCACATAGGCAATATTAAATTTTCTAGTAGGTACATTTTGAAAGTAAAGAGATAACAGGCTAAATTTATTTCAATAATTATTTTATTTTACTGAATATATTCAAAACATTATCATTTCAACATGTCGTTTATATAAAATATGATTGGAGTACTTTATACTCTTTTCTCATATGAAGCCTTTGAAATCCAGTGTGTACTTTACATTTGCAGAACATCTCAATTCAGACCAGCCACATTTCAAGTGCTCAGTGGCCACATGTGGCTAGTAGCTGCCGTATTGGACAGCACAGCTCTAGAACTGTATCTGGCACGTAGAAAGTGATAAAAATGTATATATTGATCCAGTGAGTGATGAACCTAAACCTCTGAGTCTTGTTCACAAGAACTTTTGTTATGCCACTTCTCCATACTCCATATTCACATCATTGGTTGGTTGGGGGGTTGGTGGGTTGGTGGGTTGGTTGGTTTTGGTGATTTAAAAACAGGATTTTATTTTATCTCTATCAAGTGTGATTTTTAACATTTATCTCCTGGATCCAGCCTAACATATTTGCTAGTCTTCTCCCTTTCTTGTCATGCTTAAATGTGGTAATCGTACCATCTATATTTAAAAAGCTTGGAAAAACCTGGTTTAAGGTGGATTTCTACACTATCCCTCTTGAGGAATACTATAGAAACATGGTGTTGATCCACTTGCCACCCATCTTTCAGGCTCTGCCACTTCATATATGCCCCTCTAAGTGAACAATCCCATCGTTCTAATTTCTCCAGTTTTTCACGTGAATATCACTTGCATATTGAGAGGAAATCAATGCCTCAAGAAGTCCCTTGAGTAGCATCTTGGGTCTTAAAACCTTGTGAGTGGCATCTAAAATACTCCACTGGTCCCACCCCATCTGGACCAAAGGAGAATGAAGAAAACCAAAGGCACAAGGGAAAGATTAGTCCAAAGGTCTAACAGACCATGACTACCACAGCTTCCACCAGACTGAGTCCAGCACAACTGGATGGTGCCCAGCTACCAACACAGACTGCTCTCACAGGGATCACAATAAAAGGTCCCAAACAGAGCTGGAAAAAAATGTAGAACAAAATTCAAACTCACAAAAAAGACCAGGTTTACTGGACTGACAGAAACAGGAGAAACCCCAAGAGCATGGCCCCCAGACACCCTTTTATTTCAGTACTGAAGTCACCCTCAGTTTCATACTTCAGTCAAAGATTAGACAGGCCTATAAAACAAAGGATAATACACGTACCTCAGTCATGAATACAAGACTAAATGGGCACACCAGCCCAAGGGCAAGGATGAGAAGGCAGGAGGGGACAGGAAAGCTGGACGAATGGAAATGAGAAAGCTAAGGTGGAGAAGGGGAGACTGTTGACACATTAAGGGGTTGGCAACCAATGTCATAAAATAATGTATGTATTAACTGCTTAATGAGAAACTAATTTGCTCTGTAAAATTTCATCTAAAGCACAATAAAAAGTAATAATAAGGGGCGGAGCCAAAATGGCGGAATAGACAGAGGCTTCTGAGGCACTCTTTACAATAAAGACCCAAAAAAACAAGTGAAACGAGTACATCTGTGACAAGCTGGGAGCCCTGAGCATCAAAGGAAAGCTTAGACAACGAACTGAGGGGCAGGCGGAGGGGAGGAAGAGGAAGTTCAGAAGTGTAGAGGAGTTACTGGACCTGAATCATGGGGAGCCCTCATGCACCATTTCCAGAGTGGTGGCGGCGGTGGCAGCTGGCAGAAGCTTTCGGCCACAGTTTCCTCAGGGAGAAGCAGCCAACCACACAGCCCATTCACACCTCCGGAACCTGCGGAGAACAGCACTCTCGGCAAAAGCTAAGTACGTGCATATATTTTACCGTGCCCCCCCTCACCCCCAAGCCGGCTTCAGTGGCTGAATCCCTGGGCCTGAGACAGACCCTGGTGAGCACTTAGAGCCATCCTCCTGCCCTTGGGGAAGGAAAAATTTTGCAACTGGGGGGAAAAGAAAATTTGCTACCTCCATTAACCAGGGGAGCTCAGGACAGAAGCAGATCCTGTCCAGGCATAAACTGTCTGTGGACCTTAAGCACCTTTCCCTTCTGCATGGACCTATGTGGGCCTATTTTGGGAGAATAGGCCCTTGTTGGCAAACTCCAACCATTTCAGCTGTGCGGTGGGGAGGTGGGTGTTTGACATTTGACATTGCTTTGCCTATTAAACAAGGTCCTCACCTACCCACATCAGGGACCTAAGGACTGGTAGCTCCACTCAGGTCACCCAGCCACCTGCGACAGGGGTTCAAAGACAACTAGTACCTCCCAGTCCTTACAATGAAAAACTTTGCATGCCCATGGTCTCTCTGCAGAACCCACCCATCAGCACTTTCTAGGGAACAGAGACGCGTTTTCTTCAGAGACACTTGGGGGTCGATTCTCAGCCCCCTGCCTTGTTCAGAGTGTGACACCCTGCTGCAATCAGATAACAGTATATACACCAATCACCCCTGCCTCTCTAAGGCTGTAGGACAGAGCCAGTACCACACACTTGGTATCAGCTACCAGGAAACCTGAGCTGAATTCATACAAGAAAACTGAGTGGACTCCTAGACTGATATACCTGATAACAGCTCTAGCCAGCTGGGGACAGTACACCAGAGCTCCAACGGCAAAAACAATCAAGCTAGTTCACTCAAGCAACCCATAGGGGTATATCAAAACAAAACAAAGCAAGCAGCTACAACACAGTAAGCAAGCATAAACTAATACAATAACATATAGATGGCTCAGAGACAACAGTCAATATCAAGTCACATAAAGAAACAGAGCATGATCACCTCAACAGGCTCTCAAAACAAAGAATTCAGGGATCTTCTAGAGGAAAGTGCATTCCTGGAATTACCAGATGCAGAATACAAAAGTTTAATACATAGAACCCTTCAAGACATAAGGAAGGAAATGAGGCAATACGTAGAACAAGCCAAGGAACACACAGATAAAGCAACTGAAGAAATCAGAAAGATTATTCAGGAACATAATGAAAAGTTTAATAAGCTGGAAAAATCCATAGACAGACAGCAATCAGAAATTCAGAAGATTAACAATAAAATTACAGAATTAGACAACTCAATAGAAAGTCAGAGGAGCAGAACAGAGCAAGTAAAAGCTAGAATTTCTGAATTCGAAGTTAAATCACTTGGCACTAATATATCTGAAGAAAAATCAGATAAAAGAATTTTAAAAACTGAAGAAACCTTAAGAATCATGTGGGACTCTATCAAGAGAAATAACCTACAAGTGATTGGAGTACCAGAACAGGGAGGGATAACAGAAAATACAGAGAAAATTGTTGAAGATTTGTTGGCAGAAAACTTCCCTGATATTGTGAGAGATGAGAAGATATCTACCCAAGATGCTCATCAAACTCAACATAAGGTAGATATTAAAAGAAAGTCACCAAGATATATTATAATCAAACTTGCCAAAACCAAAGATAAAGAGAGAATTATAAGAGCAGCGAGGGATAAATGAAAAGTCACCTACAAAGGAGAGCCAATAAGAATAAGCTCAGACTACTCGGCAGAAACCATTCAGGCAAGAAGGCAATGGTATGACATATTTTAAAAATTGAAGGGAAAAAATTGCCTGCCAAGAATCATATACATCCAGCAAAACTGTCTCTTAAATATGAAGGTGAAATTAAGACATTTCCAGATAAACACAAGTTAAGGGAATTCATAAAAACCAAATCAAAACTACAAGAAATACTAAAGGGAGTTCTTTGGTTAGAAAGTCAGTAATATCAGGTATCAACCGAAGACTAGAACACTGGGCAGAGCAACCAGAAGTCAGCCCAGACAGGGAAATCCAAAAAACAAAGCAAGATTAAAAAATAAAAAAGGCCCAACACAAGGTAACGGCAATGTTATTATATAAAAGAAGACAACATTAAAATTTTAAAGAGGGACAAAGAAATGTAATCATACACCTTCCATATGGAGAGGAAGATACGGCGATACAAAGAAATAAAAGCAATCTTTCAATTTAGAAATATAGGGGTAAATAATAAGGTAACCACAAAGGAGACAAACTATCCTACTCATCAAAATAAAATACAAGGGAAAAATACAGACTCAGCAGAAACAAAATCAATAACAACAAATATGGGGAAAGGACAATACATAAAGGAAATCTACTTAGCACATAAAATCAAGTGGGAAAAAGAAACTGTCAACAACACACAAAAAAAGACATCAAAATGATAGCACTAAACTCATACCTATCCATAATTACCCTGAATGTAAATGGACTAAAGGCACCAATAAAGAACAGAGAGTGGCAGAATCGATTAAAAAACAAGATCCATCTATACGCTGCCTACAAGAGACACACCTTAGACTTAGAGACACAAACAAACTAAAACTCTAAGGATGGAAAAAAATATATCAAGCAAACAACAATCAAAAAAGAGCAGGAATAACAATATTAATTTCTGACAAAATAGACTTTAAAGTTAAATCCATCAGAAAGGATAAGGAAGTACACTATATAATGATTAAAGGGACAATACACCAAGAAGACATAACCATATTAAATATTTATGCACCCAATGACAGGGCTGCAAGGTACATAAAACAAACTCTATCAGCTTTGAAAAGTGAGATAGACAGCTCCACAATAATAGTAGGAGACTTCAACACACCACTTTCGGTGAAGGACAGGACATCCAGAAAGAAGCTCAATAAAGACACGGAAGATCTAAATGCCACAATCAACCAACTTGACCTTGTAGACATATACATGACACTCCACTCAATAGCAACCAAGTATACTTTCTTTTCTAGTGCACATGGAACATTCTCTAGAATAGACCACATATTAGGTCATAAAGCAAGCCTTAGCAGAATCCAAAACATTGAAATATTACAAAGCATCTTCTCTGACCATAAAGCCATAAAAGTGGAAATCAGTAACAGGGAAAAGAAATCAAACACTTGGAAACAGAACAATACCCTGCTCAAAAAAAGACTGGATTATAGAAGACATTAAGGGTGGAATAAAGAAATTCAGAGAATCCAATGAGAATGAAAACACTTCCTATCAAGACCTTTGGGACACAGCAAAAGTGGTGCTCAGAGGCCAATTTATATCAATACATGCATACATGCGAAAAGAAGAAAGGGCCAAAATCAAAGAATTATCCCTACAACTTGAACAAATAGACAGCAACAAAAGAAACCCACAGGCACCAGAAGAAAAAAAACAATAAAAATTAGAGCTGAACTAAATGAAATAGAAAACAGAAAAACAATTGAAAGAATTAACAAGACCAAAAGCTGGTTTTTTGAAAAATCAACAAAATTGATAAACCACTGGCCAAATTGACAAAAGAAAAACAGGAGAGGAAGCAAATAACCCTAATAAGAAATGAAATGGGAGATATTACAACAGACCCAACTGAAATTATAAGAATCATATCAGATTACTATGAAAAACTGTACTCAAACAAATTTGAAAACCTAGAAGAAATGGATGAATTCCTAGAAACACACTACCTACCTAAACTAACACAAACAGAGGTAGAACAACTAAATGGACCCATAACAAAAGAAGAGATTGAAATGGTAATCAAAAAACTCCCAACAAAAAAAAACCCTGGTCTACACGGCTTCACTGCAGAGTTCTACCAAACTTTCAGAGAAGAGTTAACACCACTACTACTAAAAGTATTTCAGACCATAGAAAAGGACGTAATACTACCAAAGTCATTCTATGAAGCCACCATATCCCTGATACCAAAACCAGGTAAAGATACCACAGGACAAGAAAATTATGCACCTGTATCTCTCATGAATGTAGATGTAAAAATCCTCAACAAAATTCTAGCCAACAGAATTCAACAACATATCAAAAAAATAATTCACCATGGCCAAGTGGGATTCATACTAGGTATGCAGGGATGGTTCAACATTTGAAAAACAATTAATGTAATCCACCACATAAATAAAACAAAAGACAAGAATTACATGATTTTATCAATTGATACAGAAAAGGCATTTGACAAAGTTCAACACTCATTCGTGATAAAAACTCTCAGCAAAATAGGAATAGAAGGAAATTCCTCAACATAATAAAGGGCATTTACACAAAGCCAACAGCCAATATCACCCTAAACGGAGAGAGCCTGAAAACATTCCCACTGAGATCGGGAATCAGAGAAGGATGCCCTTTATCACCACTCTTATTCAACATTGTGCTGGAAGTCCTAGCCAGAGCAATTAGGCTAAATAAAGAAAAAAAGGGCACCGAGATTGGCAAGGAAGAAGTCAAAGTATCTCTATTTGCAGATGACATGATCTTATACACAGAAAACCCTAAGGAATCCTCCAGAAAACTACTGAAACTAATAGAAGAATTCAGCAGAGTATTGGGATAACAGATAAACATACAAAAATCAGTTGGATTCCTCTACACCAACAAAAAGAACATCGAAGAGGAAATCACCAAATCAATGCCATTTACAGTAGCCCCCAAGAAGATAAAATACTTAGGAATAAATCTTACTAGAGATGTAAAAGACTTATACAAAGAAAACTACAGTACACTTCTGCAAGAAACCAAAAGAGACTTAACATAAGTGGAAGAACATAACCTTGCTCATGGATAGGAAGACTTAACATTATAAAAATATCTATTCTACTGAAAGCGATCTATACATTTAATGCAATTCTGATCCAAATCCAAAGGACATTCTTTAATGAGGTGGAGAAACAAATCACCAATTTCATATGGAAGGGATAGAGGCCCCAGATAAATAAGGCATTACTGAAAAAGAAGAACAAAGCGGGAGGCCTTACTCTACCTGATTTTAGAACCTATTATACCACCACAGTAGTCAAAACAGCCTGGTACTGGTACAACAACAGATACATGGATCAATGGAAGAGAATTGAGAATCCAGACATAAATCCATCCACATATGAGCAGTTGATATTTGACAAAGGCCCCAAAATTGTTAAATGGGGAAAAGACAGTCTTTTTAACAAATGGTGCTGGCTTAACTGGATATCCATCTGCAAAAAAATGAAACCAGAATCCATACCTCATGCTGTGCACAAAAACTAACTCAAAGTGGATCAAAGACCTAAATATAAAATCTAAAACAATAAAGATCATGGAAGAAAAAATAGCGACAATGTTAGGAGCCCTAATACATGTCATAAACAGTATACAAAACATTATAAAGAATGTAGAAGAAAAACTAGATAACTGGGAGCTGCTAAAAATCAAAGAGCTATGCTCATCCAAAGACTTCACCAAAAGAGTAAAAAGACTACCTACAGACTGGGAAAAAATTTTTAGCTATGACATTTCTGATCAGCACCTGATCTCTAAAATCTACATGATACTGCAAAAACTCAACTACAAAAAGACAAATAACCCAATTCAAAAATGGGCAAAAGATATGAATAGGCACTTCACTAAAGAAGACATTCAGGTAGCTAACAGATATATGAGTAAAATGTTCACAGTCATTAGCCATTAGAGAAATGCAGATCAAAACTACAATGAGATTTCATCTCACTCCAACAAGGCTGGCATTAATCCAAAAAACACAAAATTATAAATGTTGGAGAGGCTGTGGATAGGTTGGAACACTTCTACACTGCTGGTGGAAATGTGAAATGGTACAACCACTTTGGAAATCGATTTGGCGCTTCCTTAAAAAGCTAGAAATAGAACTACCATATGATCCAGCAATCCCACTCCTTGGAATATATCCTAGAGAAATAAGAGCCTTTACACGAACAGATATATGCATACCCATGTTTACTGAAGCACTGTTTACAATAGCAAAAAGATGGAAGCAATCAAGGTGCCCATCAACGGATGAATGGATAAATAAATTATGGTATATTCACACAATGGAATACTACACATCGATAAGAACAGTGAGGAATCTGTGAAACATTTCATAACATGGAGGAACCTGGAAGGCATTATGCTGAGTGAAATTAGTCAGTTGCAAAAGGACAAATATTGTATAAGACCACTATTATAAGAACTTGAGAAATAGTTTAAACTGAGAAGAAAACATTCTTTCATGGTTACAAGAGCGGGGAGAGAGGGAGAGTGGGAGAGGGGTGCTCACTAATTAGTTAGTAGGTAAGAACTTCTTTAGGACAGCACAAAATACAGGGGAGGTCAGCACAATTGGACTAAACCAAAAGCAAAGAAGTTTCCTGAATAAACCGAATGCTTCAAAGACCAGCGTAGCAGGGGCAGGGGTCTGGGGACCATGGTTTCAGGGGACATCTAAGTCAATTGGCATAATAAAATCTATTAAGAAAACATTCTGCATCCCACTTTGAAGAGTGGCATCTGGGGTCTTAAACGCTAGCAAGCAGCCATCTAAGATGCATCAATTGGTCTCAACCCACCTGGATCAAAGGAGAATGAAGAACACCAAGGACACAAGGTGATTAAGCACCCAAGAGACAAAAAGGGACACATGAACCAGCAACTACATCATCCTGAGACCAGAAGAACTAGATGGTGCCCGGCTACAAGCGATGACTGCCCCGACAGGGAACAGAGAACCCCTGAGGGAGCAAGAGAGCAATGGGATGCAGACCCCAAATTCTCATAAGACCAGACTTAATGGTCTGACTGAGTTGAGAAGGACCCTGGTAGTCATGGCCCCCAGACCTTCTGTTGGCCCAGGATAGGCACCATTCCTGAAGCCAACTCTTTGGACATGGATTGGACTGGACAATGGGTTCGAGAGGGATGCTGGTGAAGAGTGAGCTTCTTGGATCAGGTGGATGCTTGAGACTATGTTGGCTTCTCCTGCCTGGAGGAGAGATGAGAGGTTGGAGGGGGTTAGAAGCTGGCGAAATAGACACAAAAAGAGAGAGTGAGCTGTCTCATTAGGGGGAGATTAATTGGGAGTGTGTAGCAAGGTGTATATGGGTTTTTGTGTGAGAGACTGACTTGATTTGTAAACTTTCACTTAAAGCACAATAAAAATTATTTTAAAAAAGTAATAATAAACAATAAATGGAGTTCCTGACTTACCTAGTACACAACATTATTCTCATTTACGTGTTCCACTCTGCAAATATATTGTAGATTTATTTAATGAATCAATTGATTGATTTAATAAATTCAACAAGAGATTCATTTTAAAAACCTCCAGTGTATATAACTAAATAATTATACAAATCTCTGGCATTTGCGGATTTGCCGTACTTCATTCCAACTGTACCCTATGTGATAATTCTTAAGTATGTTCCCCAAAATTAGAATTGTAGGCACTAAAAAACTAGTGTTTGAAAGAGAATTATTTAGCTAATAGGAAACTAGCCAACCCCCAGCACCCCTATTTCAATTTACTTCATAATTCTCTACTCTAACTACATAGTAACTCTCCTAATATAATTTAAACAGTAAATTTGTATATAGTGAGAACTCACCTCCAAAAGGAACCTAGAATACTGTCAGTGAAACATATGTGAATTGAATAATTGTTAAGCAATAACAAACAAGCAAACAAAAAAACAGTAGTAAAAAGCAAACTGTTAGATTCTGCAGTAACTCAGAGGTATCTGCCTTAGTCATCTAGTGCTGCTATAACAGAAATACCACAAGTGGATGACTTTAACAAAGAAATTTATTTCCTCACAGTAAAGTAGGCTAAAAGTTCAAATTCAGGGTGTCAGCTCCAGGGGAAGTGTTTCCCTTTCTGTCAGCCTTCTCATCAATCTTTCCTTGGACTAGGAGCTCCTCCACACAGGGACCCTGGGTCCAAAGAACATGCTCTGCTTCCAGCGCTGCTTTCTTGGTGGTATGTCACTCTGCTCACTTCTCTCTTTTATATCTCTAGAGATTGCCTCAAGACACTATCCAATCTTATAGATGGAGTCCTGTCTCACCAACACAAATGCTGTCCATCCTCCTTCATTAACATCATAGAGGCAGGATTTACAACATATAGAAAATGACACAATACCGGGAATCATGGCCCAGCCAAATTCATACACGTATTTTTTGAGGGACATAATTCAATCCATGACATTCCACTCTTTGGCCCCCCAAAAATCACATCCTTGCAATGTGCAAAACATATTCACCCCATTATACCATAGCAAAAGTCTTAACTCTGAGTCCAAAATCCAAAAATTTCTCTTCTTCTGTGAAATCTAGAATACAAGGTATCTGCTTCCAAAGATACAATGGCAGAACAGGCACAACATAGACGTTTCCATTACAAATGGGAGAAACTGCAGGAAAAGAAGGGATAACAGGCACCAAGCAGGTCAGCAGAACACATTACATTAGCCCTCAAGCCTTTGAAAATAAATCCCTGTTCTCTGCGACAATTTACACAATGGCCCTGCCCTCCAAACTCTAGGTATTGGCCACACTCTCCAGATTCTGAGTGGAGGCACCTCAGCCCTGGGCTTCAGCTCTGCCTTCCAGGTACACTGGGGTGGCAACTCTGCTCCCTCGGCTTTAGGTGCACAATTCTCCTAGTCCATCTGAGTGGCAGCTCCACCCTTAAAAACACCAAAGGCCATGGCTCCACCCTTTGAAACCCCAGAGGTCATAGCCACACCTTTTGAGACTGAGGCAGCTTAGCTTCTTGTGTTCCTAGTTTCTTCAGCTTCTGCTTCCTAGATTCTTGGCCTCTCATATCCTCAGGCCTCACACCTGCATCTGCCCTGCTGGGACAAGTGTTCCAAAGCTCTGTAGCTCCACCGATAAGTGTCCAGAGGCACCCCACTCGGCCAGGAAGCCTCCTGCTCACAGGCACTCAGCTCTCTCACTCCATAGGTCAGCTCCAGTGCCATCTTGCACTGGCCTCCTGGTTCTGCTGCTGCCACTTCTTTGCCACTGCAGGTTCTCTGCTGTTGCTAGTCCTCTGCTGCTGCCACTTCCCTATCCATTCACAGTTTCAAAATTGCTTCTACTTTTTAGGTATCTGTTAGAGCAGCACCCCACTCTCTGTACCAAATTCTATCTTAGTCATCTTGTGCTGCTATAACAGAAACACAAGGGGTTGGCTTTAACAAAGAGAAATTTATTTTCTCACAGTAAAGTAGGCTAAAAGTCCAAATTCAGGGCGTTAGTTCTAGGGGAAAGCTTTCTCACTCTGTTGGCCTTCTCATCAATCTTCTCTCGGACTAGGATCTTCTCGTCCCAGAAAATCCAGGTTCTTTATTTCCAGCACTGCTTTCCTAGTGGTATGAGGTCTACCTGTCTTTCTGCTCTCTTCTCCCTTTTATATCTCAAGAGACTGCCTCAAGACACAATCCGATCTTGTAGATTGAGTCCTGCCTCGCTATACAACTGCCACCCATCCTCCATCATGAACATCATACAGGCAGGATTTACAACATACAGGAAAATCACTCAATACTGGGAATCATGGCTCAGCCAAATTGATATACACATTTTTTAGGGGATATAATTCAATCCATGGCAGTGTCTTATAGAGCATGTACTCTGTGCCAGGCATTGTGCATTTCATTATTTAAATCTAAAAAAAAAAAAAAAAAAAAAACCTTTGATAAAGTCCTATTATTATTACCTCCATTTTACAAGTAAGCAACTAAGTGACTTTCTCTGAATCACACAGCTAGTAAGCAGTGGTCCTGGAATGATATAAATGAGTCCATTATGTGCTCTACATAAACAAGAAACAGAATTCATGGAACTGATTCACATGTGAGCAGTGCAGCAACTGTGGAAGCTGTTCATCAGGCAAAAAAGAAAATATTTATGAAATATGAAGACAGTTAACTGGGTGTGATGATATGGAACTATGGTTCAGAAGAAAGCCACGAGTCTGTAGAAATGAAATACTTATAAAGCCATGGTCCATGTGGTCCAGTCCCAAAGAGGTACTGCAGTCAAAACAATATAGATGCAAAAGTCATTTCAAAGTAATTCCAGTTCTTTGTATACTTTCTCAAGCACCTATGAAAACCATGTGAATATTTCTTTAAAATTCTCTTACATCTTCCACTTCCTTCATTTACTGCGACTTCCTTCTCTTACATCTCTCATACAAAATGCTCCCAAACTGTCCTACCCAGAGCCCTAATTTCCTTTTTCTTTCCCTTTCCTGTTTTTTTTTTTGTTTGTTTGTTTTTTTGTTTTTTTTTTTTAACAAGTAGGGGAAAAGGACAGGAGAGGACTGGGGGCATTCATACTTTAATAATTTTTGTTCCTTACAGAAACATTCCCATGTTCAAGAACTTAGGGTTACTTAAAGGTTACATGCCAAAGCCCTTCTGAAATTTTGCTCTGACACATGCCCAGTGCTTCAACTTGGGCAGGTAATTCCACACGTTAACAAACTTCACCTTAGGAACTCCATTCTACGGATGAAGAAACCAGGGCACCCAGCAGTTAAGTAACTTGTTAAAGGTCACATGACTAGTTATCAGCAGATATGGGAAACAAGCTCAGGGTTTCTAACTCCAAATCCACTCATCATTCCATTATACCAGAGGTGTTTATGGAAACAAAATAGCTGTAGAGGAGACCTTTCTCCTTAGACTCTGCTCTGGCTCTGGACTTCCCCCCACCCCCTGATGACAGTCACCCTCAGAGTTCACTGTTTTCTAGCTACTCCTCTTGAGCTGATGGTGCTGCTGTTTCTGTTACAGGCTACGCAGAGCCCAGAGCAAAGCCTGTTAAAAGGGAGGTTGACAGATGTTATTAGGGAAGCATTACAGACCTTTAGAAACTAACCAATACTTTCTCTTTGATGTAGATCAGAAGAATTGAAAGAAATTAAAGAGCTCTTTTAGAGAAGTCAGCTATATTTTTAACATCACAGTAGGTGCTCAATGTTTACGGAATTCATGGAAAATTGAAAACAATTATAACCATGATGCAACAGGAACAGATATTCACACATTTACCTCTGTCCAGAAAGGTCTAGGGCAAATCTCTTTGACTTGAGTTAATTCTCATTGAGGAAGCTTAATTAAAATGCAGGCACACCAGTGGCACAGCAGTTAAGCACTCTTCTGCTACCCGAAAGGTGGCCAGTTGGAACCCACCAGCCACTTCATGGAAGAAGGATGTGGCAGCCTGCTTCCGTAAAGATTAGAGTCTTGGAACCCCTAGGGACAGTTTTACTCAGCCCTATAGGGCCACTATTAGTCAGACTCAGAGGCAATGAGTTAAATAAAATGTGAACCCCGATATCTTTCTATCATTCAAGAGCAGACAAATCTAGCTCCTATTTTATCATCTATGAGTCGGAACGACTCGATGGCAGTGGGTAGCGGGAGCATATGGAGTCACCACGAGAGGGAATCAGTTTGATGGGAGTGGGGGTTTTTTTGGTTTGGTTTAGCCCCAAAGTGGGAATCCCTAAGTGGTGCAAATGGTTAACGTGCTTGGCAACTAACCAAAAAATGGAGGTTTGAGCATGCCCAGAGGCATCTTGGCAAAAAGGCCTGGCATTCTACATCTAAAAAATCAGCCACTGAAAACCCTGTGGAGAACAGTTTGACTCTGACACACATGGAGTTGCCAGGAGTCAGAATTGACTTGACAGCAACTAGTAAGCATCAATGTGTTTCTGAAACTTCGATCTGCAAAACCGCGTATGTCAGAGTCACTGGGATGTTTCTTTAAAGCGCAATGTCACAGGCCCTACAACACCTAGTGAATCAGACTTTTTGGGGATAGGATCTATAACTCTTTCGTCATTTTGAACAAGCTCTCTGAGTGATTCCAACGAACATTAAAGAACTTATTTAGGGTCTACCTTACAAGGTATTTTAAAATAAAGAAGAGGTTTTCTGGAAGAGTTGGGTGTTCCCACTTAACATAAATTAGGATCACATGGAGAGTGCCTTTAACATATAAATGCCTAGATCACACCAGAGATGGTGCAAATTAGGATCTCTTGGGGTTATACCTGGCAATACATACATACTTTTAACACAAATTCTCTGATTCTTAAGAAGCTGCAGGCCAGACCTATCAGTTGATGGGCATTTGGGATTCGCTGGGTATATGTTCCCGTCTGAATCACGTGTGCCAACTTCTGCAAATTTTAAGCCAGTATCAGTAAATTAGAATTCTTGGTTGCATAATTTTATAGAAAAGAAAAATACAAGATGTAGTAAATTGAGATGCTTATTTACCTACGTGGAAGGAAATACATATCCAACTCAAAAATTTGAGGGAAAAAGAAATAAGCTGCTCTGGGAAGATGAGTTAGTATAAATGATAGAAAACCGAAACACCAAACCAATTATTGTTGAGTTAATCCCAACTCATGGCAAGCTTACGTGTGACAGAGTTGAGCTTTGCTCCATAGAGTTTTCAATGGCTGAGTTTTTGGAAGTAGATTGCCAGGCCTTTTGTCCATGGTGCCTCTGGGTGGACTTGATCCACCAATCTTTTGGTTAGTAGCCGAGCACTTAATAAATGATACAACCTCAAGTAAATAGTAACTCTGCAATTATCCCATTGATTTCCTGGATTCCAGTGGACGACTGAGGGACTTTCATAATTCAACCCCAAAGTATTACACACAGGTGATGGCATTTTTGAAATTTCTACTTAAGATTTCCATTCCTCAAACCCAGAAGACATTTTCCCTCATGTAAGACCCATTTCTTCTAGAATTCCAAGTATGATTTTGCTTATGAGGTCCCATGTAATCCAACTCAATAAGGCATCCAGGTTATAACAAAGAAAATGTGTGAATCTTGGCAGTGAAGAAACATTACTGATCAGCTGCCAGTTGACTCATAAACTGGTCCACGAAATGTGAGCACAGTGCTGTTTTTGAACAGGCCAGCAGAAAGAAATAAAGTGTCAAGGAGTCTGAAGTAATAAAGAGAAAAATGTCTAAACAACTAATTAAAACATTTAGAAGAGTATCCTACTCTACGCTCCATCAGAACAACTGCTTGCTGGTCCCTCTGGAAATATCCCAGACTTACCCTGTTCTGTAGAAGGCCTTTTATGTAGTGCCTTGTGGAGAAGGCTAGGGCCCAAAGGGATACCAGGTAAAATAAGGCTGTGCATGGCCTCAAGTCAGCAGAGGGATCTGGCAGGATGGCTGCATCCAACCCCCAAATGCAGGGCACTTGTATGATGGCTGCTGGGATAATGTCACTAGGGTCAAGAGTCATGGACTCCAAGTACTAGGAGTCTGAGCCCACCAGAACAAGAAGAATAAAAGTTATTTGAGGTGTTTCAACAAGGAGCGCAACAAAGGAAGTTCCCCTACAGAAGGAGAAACAGAGTATGGCTAACCAGAGGTTAGGAAGAGGAGGCCCTTGTGCTTTTGACATGAGCCTGAGGGTATCAGTGCTCCCAACAGTGAAGTCAGGTCAGCCAGAGGGAGTGACAGATGTAAGAGAAGTGGAGGATGTGTTGAAAGCGAAATACGTAAGTGGTAGAAACCTTCTCAATGGACCTGTACTTGACTGACTCACCAGATTAACCAATACTCCCCATTCCCTCTCTGAAACCCACGAATGTAGGCCAAGGACAGCAGGCTACTCCCCGAGATTCCTAGGCATCTCTACTCCCACCAATGATGCTCACAAGAGACCTAAATTATCTAGGCCGAGTGTATTTGCTATTATAAGTGCGAAAATTGTTTAAATGTATTTTTAAAAGCCCCATTGCCTTCAAGTCAATTCCAACTCAGAGTGACCCTATAGGACAGAGTAGAACTGCCCAGTAAGGTTTTCAAGGCTGTAATTTTTACAGAAGCAGACGGCCACATCTTTCTCCCACGGAGCAGCTGGTAGGTTTGAACTACCAACCTTTCAGTCAGCAGTCAAGCGCTTAACCACTGTGCCAGGGCTCCTAAAAGTTGATCTACTGAGAATAGGGTTCAAACCCACATGGGCGCTAGCCCACTGGATCTTAAGTCCAACACCTTAACCACTCAGCCAGCCCAGGGGTGTTTAAATGTATAAAAATGGTGAAATAGGAGGATTAAGAGCAGTTTCTATGAAAACAAACTTAAATGCTTTAAGAGGACACTATAAAATTTATTGTTTTTAAAAAGTTACTCTGGAATTAGGGATGGGTGAGACAACTGTTAAAGACTGAGAGTGTTGTAAAATCTAGAAAAATGTATTTACATTCTAGCTCTGTTTAAAGAAGCCAATCATACTTTATGGGTTTCGTTTATACAAGAAAGATGTCTGAGAACTCTAAGTAGCAGAACCACACCCAAAGGAAAAGCTCAAACCCTGTATTTAAAAAACTTGGTGAGTGAGAAAAACTAAAACCAACCATGATCCCACTAGCCAGAGACAATCACTGTCAACCTTTTTTTGTGTATACCTTGTAAATATACATATATACACAGGCATACATATGTACACACACGGACATACATGCACACACACATCGGGCTTTTTATTGTTAAAATAATGTTACTTTATAATGTATTTTTCTTTCTTAATAATATTAATAATTAATCATGATCATCTTATGATGACAATAAAAATTCATCTATAATACCTTTTTAACAATATTATAGCATTCCACCCTTTAAAAAAAAAAAAACTCATTGCCGTCAAGTCGATTCCAACTCATAGTGACCCTATAGGACAGGTTAAAACTGCCTCATAGAGTTCCCAAGGAGAAACTGATGGATTGCAACTGCCGACATTTTGGTTAGCAGCTGTAGCACTTAACCAGTACACCACCAGGGTTTCCATTCTACCCTATGGACACATCATAACTGATTCAATAAATACCCTATTGTTGGACATCTAAATTGATTCCAGTATAATAATCCCCCGTTGTAAGTGATGGCACCAAGATTGTGCACAGCCTCCACTATTTTTGTAGGACGAATTTTGGTGGTTGGAATTTGAAACACCAGGTATCAGCTCCCAGCTCTGCTCTTTCTGATTCTTAAGAAAGCCATCATGCCAGCAGCATGGATATTGGGATGGAGTGTTATAAACTCTGCTAAGAGCCAAGACAGAGCCTTAATATTTTCAACACATTTATTAAGTATAGAAGAGTTATTTCCTCTCTGAGAAAGTTTAATCTTGATAAACGAAGAAAATTTTTGATGGTCATTGTGCTGAGTGACCTGCATAACATGCATGAAAGGAAATTGATGGATCATCTAGTACAAGGGTTGGCAAACTTTTCCTATAAAGGGACAGATAGCAAATAGCTTAGGCTTTATGGGTGAGCCACCAATCTCAGTCACATATTCTTCTTTGTTGTCTTTCTTTTTTTTTTTACAACCCTTTAAAAATATAAAAACCGTTCTTAGCTCAGGGACCAAACAAAAACAGGCCTTAGACCAGATTTGGCCTGTGGTCTGTAGTTACTGACCTCTGATCTAGTCCAGTGGTCTCTAAGCTATGCTCTAAGGAGGCCCAGAAAAAAGCTGGACCACTGGAGCTGCCAGGTGGTTCTTGCAAAAGGCCTGTAAAGAGGTCTCAGGATGCCACTCTTACTTCAGACACAGCAGCTCCTCTCTTTCTACAGGCTTGATGTGAAGAAAGGCCACTATTGCTTGAAAAGTTTTGGAAAACCACTGCCTATTCCAACTTCCTCATTTTGTAGAAAATAAAATGGAGGACCAGAGATAGCAAGTGGGACCCCAAACCCTTAGCCTGTGAACTCAGTGTTTGTTCCGTTATGCCACTCAGCCTCCCTCCAAGGAAGGACACCCCCCCACTCAACAAATCCCCTGAGACTGACGTCTTAGATCCCAATAGATTCAAGTGATTTATTCAGCACTCCAATGTGCCCAGAAAATGCTGTGAGAAAATAAGGAAGGCAAGGTTCTGCTTTGTTTATTGTTGTTGTTAGGTGCTGTCGATTTGGCTCCAACTCATAGCAACCCTACGTACAACAGAATGAAAAGCTGCCCAGTCCTGTACCATTCTCACGATCACTGTTATGCTTAAGCCCATCGTTGCAACCACTGTGTCAGTCCATCTCGTTGAGGGCCTTCCTGTTTTTCGTTGACAGCTACCTGGACAACTACCTGGAAGAAATCTATATTTTTGCCCACGCCAAAGAAAGGTGATCCAACCAAAGGTAGACATTATCGAACAATATCATTAATATCACACATTAGTAAAAGTTTGCTGAAGATCATTAAAAAATGGTTGCAGTAGTACATCGACAGGGAACTGCCAGAAATTCAAACTGAATTCAGAAGAGGGCATGGAACAAGGTATATTATTGCTGATATCAGATGGATCTTGGCTGAAAGCAAAGACTGTAAGAAAGATGTTTACGTGTGTTTTAATGACTATGCAAAGGCATTAGACTGTGTGGATCATAACAAATTATGGATAACATTTCAAAGAACGGGAATTCCAGAACGCTTAATTGTGCTCATGAGGAACTTGTACATAGATTAACAGGCAGTCGTTCAAACAGAACAAAGGTATGCTGTGTGGTTTAAAGTCAGGAAAGGTGTGCGTCAGGGTTGTATCCTTTCACCATATTTATTCAACCTGTATGCTGAGCAAATAATCTGAGAAGCTGGACTATATGAAGAACACAGCATCAGGATTGGAGGAAGACTCATTAACAACCTGCATTATGTAGATGACACAACCTTGATTGCTGAAAGTGAAGAGGACTTGAAGCATTTACCGATAAAGACTAAAGACTACAGTCTTCAGTATGGATTACACTTCAGCATAAGAAAACAAAGATCCTCACAAATGGACTGATAAGCAACATCATGATAAATGGAGAAGAGATTGAAGTTGTGAAGTATTTCATTTTACTTGGATCCACAATCAATGCCCATAGAACCAGCAGTCAAGAAACCAAGTGACTCGTTGCATTAGGCAACTCTGCTGCGTAAAAAGCAAAGATGTCACTGCACTGTGGTAGGCTGAATAATAGCTCCCTAAAGATGTCCACATTCTAATCCCCAGAACTTAAGAACATGTTACCTTACATGGCAAGAGGGACTTTGCCAGGGTGATTAAGTTTAAAGACCTTGGAAATATCCTGGATTATTCAGCTGGGCCCAGTCTAATCATGTGACTCCTCAGAAATAGCCTTTCCTAGCTGTCATTAGTCAGAGGAGACGCAGCCACTGAAGACTGGCCACAGAAATGTGATGCTGCTGGCTTTGAAAATGCAGGGACACAAGCCAAGGAACGTGGGTGGCCTCTAAAAAGAAAAAACCAGACCCGTTGCCGTTGAGTTGATTCCGACTCATAGCACCTGTCTCATAGGACAGAGTAGGACTTCCCCGCAGAGTTTCCAAGGCTGTAATCTTTACAGAAGCAGACTGCTGCCATCTTTCTTCTGAGGAGCAGCTGCCAGGTTTGAACTGCCGACCTTTCGGTTAGCAGCTGAGCGCTTTAGTCACTGTACCACTAGGGCCTATAGAAGCTGGAAAAGGCAAAGGAACAGCTCACCCTACCCGCCAGAGCTTCCAGAAAGTATCACATTCTGCCAATACCTTGATTTTAGGCCAGTGAGGCTCATGATAATAAATGTACATTGTTTTAAGCCCCTAAGTGTGTGGTAGTTTGTTAAGGCAGCCATCGGAAACTAAAACATATTCTCTAACAGACACAGAACGGCTTACTTATCCTGTAGCGCGTAGTCAGCTAGAAGCACCTGCTCATTTGGCCCTCCGTCTTCTCCACTAATGAGCATATTGGCCCCTTGAGCACACAGCCTTGCCCAGAAGGCTTGGAAATCAAAATGTAAGCCAGTCTGGATATTTCCCAAGGCAAAAAATAGTAACAATAAAAAATTTAAATCTACCTCTATAAATAACAATATTTCAACAGCTAAAAGGGGGGAAAAATCATCAATTCAAGACCTCTCTATCCTGAACACTTGGTTGTTGTTGTTGCTGTTATTAGGTGCCGTCGAGTCGGCTCTGACTCATAGCGACCGTATGCACAACAGAACCAAATACTGCCTGGTCCTGAGCCATCCTTACAATCGTTGTTATGCTTGAGCTCATTGTTGCAGCCACTGTGTCAATCCACCTCGTTAAGGGTCTTCCTCTTTTCCATTGACCCTGTACTCTGCCAAGCATGATGTCCTTCTCCAGGGACTGATCCCTCCTGACAACATGTCCAAAGTATGTAAAACGCAGTCTCGCCATCCCTGCCTCTAAGGAGCATTCTGGCTCTACTTCGTCTAAAACAGATTTGTTTGTTCTTTTGGCAGTCCATGGTATATTCAATATTCTTCACCAACACCACAATTCAAAGGCATCGATTCTTCTTCAGTCTTCCTTATTCATTGTCCAGCATTCACATGCACATGATGCGATTGAAAATACCATGGCTTGGTCAGGCACATGGTCAGGCACACCTTAGTCTTCAGGGTGACATCTTTGCTCTTCAACACTTTAAAGAGGTCCTTTGCAGCAGATTTACCCAATGTAATGCATCTTTTGATTTCTTGGCTGCTGCTTCCATGGCTGTTCACCGTGAATCCAAGTAAAATGAGATCCTTGACAATTTCAATCTTTTCTCTGTTTATCATGATGTTGCTCATTGGTCCAGTTGTGAAGATTTTTTTTTTTCTTATGTTGAGGTGCAATCCATACTGAAGTCTGTGGTCTTTGATCTTCACTAGTAAGTGCTTCAAGTCCTCTTCACTTTCAGCAAGCAAGGTTGTATTATCTGGATAACGCAGGTTGTTAATGAGCCTTCCTCCAATGCTGATGCCCCGTTCTTCTTCATATAGTCCAGCTTCTCGGATTATCTGTTCAGCATACAGATTGAATAGGTATGGTGAAAGAATACAACCCTGACGCACACCTTTCCTGACTTTAAACCAGTCAGTATCTCTTTGTTCTGTCTGAACAACTGCCTCTTGATCTATGTAAAGGTTCCTCATGAGCACAATTAAGTGTTCTGGAATTCCCATTCTTCACAATGTTATCCATAACTTGTTATGATCCACACAGTCGAATGCCTTTGCATAGTCAATAAAACACAGGTAAACATCCGTCTGGTATTCTCTGCTTTCAGCCAGGATCCATCTGACATCAGCAATGATATCCCTGGTTCCATGTCCTCTTCTGAAACCGGCCTGAATTTCTGGCAGCTCCCTGTCGATACACTGCTGCAGCCGGTTTTGAATGATCTTCAGCAAAATTTTGCTTGCGTGTGATATTAATGATATTGTTCTATAATTTCCACATTCATTTGGATCACCTTTCTTGGGAATAGGCATAAATATGGATCTCTTCCAGTCAGTTGGCCAGGAAGCTGTCTTCCATATTTCTTGGCATAGACAAGTGAGCACCTCCAGGCTCAATTCAAGACCTCTCTATCCTGAACACTTGGTAGGCAAGGCCAAAGTCTGGGTCATCATAATGTTAAAACTATGATCTGGTCTATGCATCGTTTATGTGTGTGAGAGAGACAGATAGACAGACAGACACAGGGTAGAGGAATCAGTTCAACCAGTTCTTTCACTACATTGACCTGGAACATCATTCTAGAAGTCATCCAGCTACATCCCTCAGGCCAAAACCAACCCACTTACAGTTTTTGAAATAAAATTTTATTAGAACACAGCCACATTCATTCATTTATATAACGTCTATGGTTGTTTTTCCATTATGATAGCAGAGTTGATTAGCTGTGACAGACACCTTATAGTCTGAAAAGCCGAAAACATTTAGTATCTGGCTCTTATCAGAAAGTTTGCTGACCTCTGTAGATTGACCAAGGAAGCCCCACGTAGACCAAAGAAAAATGACCTCTGAGAAGAGTTCACAAGCTCCCACCAGCCACCATTCCCCCTGGTGACCGCCATGATATGAGTGGCATGTTTGTCTTTTCTCCTGCCGTTGATTTGGTGACTCATATTTTTTTCTATTTGCCAGCTCTGTTAGGTTAAGAAAGGCAACCACATAACCCAGGGATACCCAGATATGACAATCAGGCTATATTTTCTTTCTAATTCTCCACCCTGATATGTAAGCAATATCATTTGATGCATTTCTTCTAATCCAGAAGTCCCCCAACCTTTTTCACCGTATTTTTGAAAATATTGCATTGACCCATTGCTGTCAAGTCGATTCTGACACAACGTGACCTTATAGGACAGAGTAGAACTGCCCCCACGTGGTTTCCAAGGAGCGGCTGGTGGATTCGAACTGCCGACCTTTTGGTTAGCAGCCAACCTCTTAACCACTGCAACCAGGGCTTCTTGAAAAATTACACCAATGTATTTTTCGTTATCCATAAATCATGTTGCCCTCCAGCTCCAAACCTATCGATTCAATGGTCTTTGTTGCTTCAGGGAAAAAGAGGCACAACCTTAAACCAAGAAATCCTCTTTTTAGCTCATGTTTTTTTTTATATTAGATTTCTCAAGTCAGACAGAAACTATTGTTTTAGATACCAGTTTGGTTGAAAGAGAAAAAATATTATTTCTATTCCAAAAATCACCTTTGTACGTACTAGTAATAAAGCTCAGGGGCTTAAGTATAGAGTTTTTACTATAAGGTACAGTGTAGAGAGGACAGAGGATATAATGTAGGGGTCATTCCTGTCAGACAGAAGGAGAAATAAAAAGACTTTCCACCCATCTCCTCACTTCTTGGCGCTTGGCCCTGGAAAAAGGGGAAGAGTGAGACAACAAAAATTTCAGATGGGCTGTGGGAAAACCCAAAAGCAGTTAAGCTGGTGCTTTAATTTCTTCTTGCTTGAACCATTCCTTCAACACATACATGCATGTATGCACACACACAGTCCATGTGGCTCGGGAGCAGTAGAACATCATTAAACCAAAAACCAGTTGCCATGGAGTCAATTACAACTCACGGTGACCCATGTGTGTCAGAGTAGAACTATGCTCCAAAGGGTTTTCTATGGCTGATTTTTTGGAAGTAGGTTGTCTTTCTTCCAAGGCACCTCTGAGTGGCCTTGAACCTCCAACTTCTTGGTTAGCAGATGAGTGCATTAACCGTTTACACCACCCAGGGGCTCCAGAACATCATTGGCAAAGGGAAATACCTAAGTAGATGCGCTAAAATTAACATTCTCTTGTTTCCCGCACAGGCTACATCTGGCACAGAGACATCTAGAAGTTCCCTAGTGGCCGTGTTGTAGACATGAAAGAAGGTAGCTGAGAATTAAGTTAGAGTGTTTGCCAGTGGGCTGCCTGGCACGTGGCAACAGAATCGTATAGTAGAGGCTGAATAGTAGACCTCCTGAATCCAGGTTCTGATGGGAGTTCCTGGCTAAGCCTCACAGGGTCTACAGCAGCAAAGTCAAGGTGGATGATGTTAAGCCTAGGGGCAATCACCATGCACTGCTCATGACAAGACAGATTGTCTTGTGCTATAGCAAGCAAAGACACCTTGGCAGCAGATGCAGCAAGGACAGAGCTAATGCCCAATGGTGAATGAGATAAGCTGTATCTCCACTGAAGCCCGCAGAGAAAGACAACACATATACAAAACATCCTGCCCCAACCATGACAACGTCATCCATGTTTTTCCCTGTGCCCTGCTGTCAGCCAGAGGGAAGGGGAAGAAGGGCAGAGAGGAGAAACCCTGGAAATAAAAGCTTTCACACACATGCAGAGAGACAGAGAGAGGCTATACCTGGCATCTGAGCTTACCTGAATGATGTTGCTTCAAAGCAAAATAGACCAATTTGACTTCAATGGGCAAGTTTTACTCTTTGTTTGTTTTGTTTTCTTTTTGGTTACTCTCCATGAATAAGGACTCCAGGGCCAGGTAATATCGATTACAAAAAATAAAATTTCCATTTTTTGAGTAATATTTGAGTATAGTTGGGTATGTTTCTAGTTGCCCCATACTCACTTCTTAGACCTCCCCTGCCCCTCACATAGGTTTCAGTCCACTTTTTTACAAGCACACGTAGAAGGGAAAAACTCCCTTCCCCCAAGGCAGAGAGGAGAAAGAAATCTTGATGAAGTCACACAAGGGTGAAGAGTGACAGCAACCTTCACCCGTCCTCGGACAGGACTCCCCTGGAAACGGGAAGTGGGTCAGAGGCTCAAGGCGAGCTTCCTCTTGCACTAGCCAGCAGCAAAGCAATGGAGAGGGTACGTTCTAGTTCTCTCAGTGCTGCTCACTGCTACCAAAAGCTTTCCAAACCAAGTGGTCACTTCTGTGGGTTCTATGATTTCAGACCCCCCATTTCCACGATGGCTACCATTTCCACAACGCGCTCTCCCAGGCTCACTGTATAACTGCGCCATGTGCAGTACCTGCCAGAGAAGCCATCATGGTGGGCTTTACGCCCTCTTCCCTGAGAGGACCCAGAGCAGGGTGCAGGATGGAGACATGAGTAGGTGCATATTTACAGTATTTCTCTGAAACTGGAATTAATTATCACCACTTGCTCCTCTGTCCCTCTTAGATCTGCAAAGTGTGGGTCACAGTGACTTTGTTTTTATTGGCCAACCACATATTGAAACCATTCCTGCATATTGATACCGAATAGCTTGGCCAAATCCTTGTGAAAATTACTTACTGTGCAGTACAACAGAATGACTTTCTAAAGTTAAATGTCTTGGGATATTTTATCTTTTCAAGTACATACCAAAAACAATTAAGTTCAAACTGTGGAATACAGTCTTTGCCAGTTTCCATTCTTGGCACATATGTGTCTGGGTTTATAAGTTCAAAGACCTCTTAAAGGATCAAGTCTCCAGCTTTAACTTTCTCTTTGTGAGTGAAAAACAGTCCTGCACCCGTCCTTAAAGCATCTGGAAGGAAGTCTCTGGTGTGAGGCCTCTACCCAAGACCTCTCTAAGGTGGCCAGGATGGGTGGATCCAGACCCGACTGTTGTCCCTCTCCAGCAGTCCACAAGTGGCAGGTAGTACAATTGGTTGAAAAGTTAAACATTCAGTCACAGAGCCCTACCGCTGCCAAAGGACCAATCTGACTCCGAGTTTTTATGACACTGGGTGATTGTAGCATTCAAGATGACCTCATGCTTCCTGCTCATTTTCCTGGCTCTTTACCTCAGTCACCTGGACTACTTTCTGCTGTTTCCTGAATCCCTGTGTCCTCACACAAGTCCTTCACCTTCTCCTTACTTCTCTGAGGGTCACATTCTCTCTATTCCTTGTCTTCTCCCACCTCAAACATGAAGGCCTTTATCAGCAGTATTTGCACATGTAATTAATACACTGGCTACTACTACGAGTTGCTGTCAAGTGGATTCCGACTCATGGCAACTCCACGTGTGTCAGAGTAGAACCGTGCTCCATAGGGTTTTCAATGTCTGGTTTTTTGAAAGTAGATCACCAGGCCTTTCTTCTTAGGCACCTCTGGGTGGACTTGAACCACCAATCTTTTGGTTAACAGCTGAGTGTGTTAGCCATTTGTTTGTACCACCCAGGGACTCACAATAAGTCCTGAACATTCTAGAAAATCCCAGAAAACATGTTGCAATTTTCCCCGCCCCATTCCCCTCCTCCAAGTTTATCTTTCAACCCTGGTTTTCAAAATAACTATAACAGAAGTCAAATAGAGATTTTCAACATAGTTCATTCTGGGCGAACACAACCTCTTCCATAGAAGTATATTTCCAGAAATACACTTCAGAAATTTGTTTTTCTCTGTAGGTGGGGTGGATGCTTCTTCACCCTCTGACCTTAGCCTCAGGAGTATCCCAACTCCAGGCTCTATCCCAGAAGTTCCCTCTCCACCCTTACACAGGAGCCAGATCCTCCTCTATAGGGAGCCTCCCACACTCGCCTCACATTCCTGGAGGAAGTCTGCTAACCTCCTCCCATTCTCTAGATTCTACCCTCCTGGAACCCCCCACTCATTAGCCATGATGTGCAACAGGAAGTGGACTTTGTGTATGTCCATTTATGTTTTTGCTGCTTTTGTCTTGATGTACGCTTCATCAGTCCCATCTCCTCCTTGGTTTGTGAGTTTCCTATTCCCTTCATAAGGCTCACAGTGCTTGCTAGAGTGCTTTGTATTTCTGTGGCTGTGAAGTAAATTTGGCTGATGGATGGAAATGCTCATTGGTCCAGACTTTCCTGCTCATTGCACTGATGTCTTCAATCACTTCCTCATACTCCAGGCAGGTAAGACGTTCTTATTTGTGATCCTTCTGTCCCTCAATCTGATTTGTAGATTTAAAGGGAAGGCTTTATTCAAGCACCAAACCAAAAATCCAAACCCATTGCCATTGAATTAATTCTGACTCATGGCAACTCCATGTGTTACAGAGTAGAACTGCTCTGTAGAGTTTTTGTTTGTTTGTTTGTTTTGTTTTGTTTTGTTGGCTGTAATCTTAATGGAAGCAAATCACCAAACCCTCCTTCCGTGGCACTTCTGGATAGGTTTGAACCACCAACCTTTAGGTGAGTACTCAAGCACAAACTGTTTGTGCCACCCAAGGATCTTTATTTAAGCACAGCACATGAAAATGTGAAAAATTATAATGTTTCAGGATTATGGCATGATATGGTGACTGTGATTGATGTAAGACACTCAACAATTCTAAGTCATGTGTGTGTGACTAGCTAATTTGGGAGTATAAATAGCCCTTCAGTGTTTATCTTCTTACTGTCTCAATGCTTTGAATCTGTTCTCTCTTTTCCCCCTGAACCCCTCCCCCAGTAAGGCACTTCCTCTCTGTGAGTAGTGGCACCCGCTTGAGTCAGATAGGCTTTTAAATCTCAGCTCGTGCAGCAAATACTTGAAGAAGGGATGATCAGACAATAAAATCACCACTGGGTTACTCCTAGTGAATTGTGGGATCCACGCATTGAGCATCAGTAGCAGCTGTGTCACCAAGAGAGAGACACTCATGATGGAAGAACGCAACACCACTTATTAAGTAGTCTTCCCCCGCCCCCCAAAAAAACCTGAATCTGACCAAGCCTCCAAAACTCCAACTTCCACTTTATAAAAAATACAAAGGACATAGGGACATGTCAACTTAGAAAATGGGGATGCAATCGGCAAAGTCCAGACTATAGGAGACTCTACCCAGAACCCAGTGCCACCGAGTCGATTCCGACTCATAGGAAACTCTACCTACAGTCAAATAACTTGGTTTCTCCAAAAGGTTCATTGCAAAGAGAGAAAAGAGACAGAGAAGTACAGCCAGAATGCTCACTAGAAGCAAGGATGGAGAGACTAGTCTCGCATACTTTGGACATGTTATCAGGAAGAACCAGTCCCTGGAGAAGGACATCATGCTTGATAAATAGAGAGTCAGCAAAAAAGAGGAAGACCCTCTATAAGATGGATTGACACAGTGGCTGCTACCATGGGCTCAAATATAACAACGATTGTGAGAATGGCGCAGAACCAGGCAGTGTTTTGTTTCTGTTGTACATGGGGTCACTAGGAGTCGGAACTGACTCAACAGCACCTAATAACAACAACATCTACTTCTATGTACATTCAAATTTCTTCATAATGAAAATTTTAAAATAAGCATATAAATTGTAGCTCCGCATCTTACTAGCTGTATAGCCTTGTGTGGTTCCTAAACCTCGCTGAGCTTCAGTTCCCTCTGCTAAAAGACCTGCCCATTAGTATCAGCATCATTAGTATCATGCTGAGGGTTCAGGTGCATGGAGTTGAAATCACAGTATCAGACTAAAAAATAGTCTCTGTCATCTCTCTTCTAGTATCTTTCAAATCTGTATCTCTAGTTCAACTGCTTATCTGCATTCCAGGGCTCTAGTTCTAAAAGTCAAGAGATTTTTCTCCAAAGTCAGCAATTCTAAGCAGAAGGAATCGTTGCCTATTCAAAAGGCATTTTCATTTCCTGCTCTGCTAACAGCCACAATTTTTTTTTTCTCCTAATTTTATTTATTTTGTTGTTGTTGGTTGGCAATATACACAGCAAAACATAAACAGTTTCTACATGTACAGTTTCTACATGTACAAAACATAAAACAGTTTCTACATGTACAATTTAGTGACATTGATCACATTCTTTGAGTTGTGCAACCATTCTCGCCCTCATTTTCTGAGTTGTTTCTCTCCCATTAACATAAACTCAGTGCCCCCTAAGGTTCCTATCTAACCTTTCGAGTTGCTGTTGTCAGCTTGATCCCATAGAAATAGTTCTTAAAAGAGCATAATGCTCAAGGCAGACATTTTTTACTAGTTAAGCTAAACAACACAGTTTAGGTTCTGATGTTATCTGCTTCCCGCATGTGACCTGAGTAGATTCTCTTAGATCTAAGACAATCGTGATCCTTCCATTTCCTTTGCCAGTGATTGGTTTGGGGGGTGGGGGTCACCAACTCAGTTCTGGACACTGAGACATGAGAAGAAGTCTTCTGGGGACTTCTGGGATAGGATTCTTTGCCCTTTAGAAAATGATGCATACCCTCATACACTGCTTTTTGGAATGTAAAACAGTTTGGCAGTTCTTCTTCAAAAGGCTAAACATAGAATTATCACATGACCCAGCAATTTCACTCCTAGGTGTAGACCCAAGAGAAATGAAAATGTATGCCCACAAAACTTGTACATGAATTTTATAGCAGCATTATTCATAATAGCCAAAAGGTGGAAACCACTCAAATGCCCATCAGCTGATGAACAAGATGTGGTATATCCATACAATGGGATATTATTCAGCCATAAAAAGGAATGAAGCACTGATAACGCTACAACATGGATGAGCCTTAAAAGCATTATGCTGAGTAAAATAAGTCTGCCACAAAAGGACAAATATTGTATGATTCTATTCATATGAAAGTCCAGAGTAGGGAAATCTCTAGAGACAGAAAATAGATTAGTGGTTGCTTGGGGCTGAGGATGAGGTGTTGAGTGAACAGGAGGGTTATATCTAAAGCATGTGTGATTTTTTTTTTTTGATGTTATGAAAATTTTCTAAAATTGACTGTGGTGATGGCCACACATATCTATGAATACACTAAGAATCGTTTAATTGTACACTTAAAATGGGTGAATGAATTGTATGGTATTTGAATTATATCTCAATAAAACTGGAACAAAGAAGAAAAAAAAAAGGTGCACAAAAAAAGAACAGTTCTGTTTCTTCTCCTAGACATAGTCACATCTGCATGTGATGCCTGGATCTGCAGCAGCCATTTTGTGTCTATGAGAGGAAATAGCCTGAGAGGAACATGCTAAACAGGGCAGAGTATAAAGGTAGAAGGAATCTGGGTTCTCAGAGACATTCTTGAGCCACTGAGTTGGCTAGCCCTAGATTTCTTATTATGCATCATAACAAGTGCCATTATGATCTGAGATAATTTGAGTAGGTTATTGTGTTACTTGTTTCCTAATTGAAACAGGCTCATTAGAATCACCTTGTGAGAGAGAGAAGTACCTGCACATTGCCCTTCTCCTATTTCCCCATTGAGACCATATTTCCTCCTTCATGTTCCTGTTCTTTTCTCATATCCTGCTCATCCCCTCCCATCCCCACTCCCATAAGTGCATGCCATATCCCTTATGAGTGTTGGGATAGAATAAAGGTTACAGCCACTGCATCTTAGCTGTAGGAGGTCACAGAGTGTCTTTTTTTTTTTTTTTTTTTTTTTAATTCCTAGCGCCTAGTATGGGGCCTGCCAAAATTAAAAAAGATCTATTAAATTCAGGGAGAAAAACAAATCTACAAATGAATGCCCTGGCACCTCTTAAAGCTTAACATTTTCAAAATTGGACTCAACTTTCCCTCAGTGCTCAAGTAGCACATTTTTGCATCATTTCTTGCCTGAGAGCTAATGGCCTTCTATTATTCTTCCTGTCTGCAGCCTCTCTCCACTGCTGTCCTTCCTCTCTTGTTGTTGTTGTTAGGTGCCATTGAGTCAGTTCCTACTCATAGCGATCCTATGCACAACAGAACGAAACTCTGCCCAGTCCTGCGCCATCCTCACAATCCTTGCTATGCTTGAACCCGTTGTTGCAGCCACTGTGTCAATCCATCTCATTGAGGGTCTTCCTCTTTTTCACTGACCCTCTGTTTTACCAAGCTTCCTTCTCTAGAGTCACCAAATTATCTCCTAAAATACAAATCAGATCATTTGTTGCTTCCTTAAAGATCTCCAAACCAAACCAAACCCATTGCCGATGAGTCAGTTCTGACCCATAGTGACCCTGCAGGTCTCCAATAGATCTTAATTAGCGACAGGATTAATTCCAAATCTCTTTCATGGAATAAGGCCTTCCTTCATCTGACCATAGCTAGTTTTACTGCTAAATGTCCCACTTCCCTCTCCCTCCTTACTCTCCCACCCCGACAACCCACTCTAAGTTCCGGCCATACAAGTCACCTGTAGTATTCTGCACATCAGTCTCTTTTGTACTTCTGTATATTGTGTTTTTTCTTCCCACCCACCTAACTAGCGTAACAAACTCCTAACCTGATCACCTTTCATGACTTCCTTCAGATGTCAATTTTTCTTCACTTTTACAGAGCTCGTTGTGCTTCTTTGGTTTTCTCATACCCTTTGACCATAACTTTCCCCAGCCCCCTGTCACATCAAATTATAATTATTTGCATAAATGTCCATCCCTCCTACCAAACTAAAAACTATTCCAGAGATGGATCTACATCCTTAATCCCTACAACACCATATTCTGGATAAAAGTTCTTCAGTGACAGAAAGGAGGAATGAAGGAAGCCATTGGCATTTTTCTAGTCGCTAAGTCTAGAAACCTGGAAGTCATGAATTCCCAGAACAGAAAGGAATGTTACATATCATTGTGGAAAATTTTTACTTTAAAGATAAGTAAACTGACTGTGCTTTCATCCCCCTTATTCAATTTGTCACCAAATCCATTTATCATATCCTCCTTCGACATGTCTACTAAGTGCCCCCCCCAACCCTGCACCTATTCATCCCCACTGACCACACAACCAGTCCCTGCTCACTTACTCACGCTGACATTATTGGAAGAGCCCTCTGAGAGGGCCTCCTTTTCTCTCCCAGTTTGGAACTATCTTGTACACAATGGATAGAGGAAGCTTTCTAAACTAGTACTTTTCTCGTGTCACCCTGGCCTCCCCAAAAAAGTACTCTATAATTTCCTATTGACCTTATTTTTTAAAGTAATCTCCTACCCCACTCCACTTCATCCCCATCAGCCTGACCTCATTCATCTGGACCATCGTGTTAGCCCAACTCTTCCCCAAACTTCTGGATACACACGCCATGGCCCAGTGCCAGAAAATATGGTGGAACTCACCCCTGCCTTCAGATTTCTATTTATGCCCCAAAATTCTGCCTGCTCACCTCTACTCATTAAAAAAAAATAATAACCACTTCTCCTTCAAAGTCCTCCCTGCCATTACACCAACCCTTCCTCTTGCCACAGATCAGACTGATTTTTTCCTTTCCTTGAACACCTATAGCCCCCACATTCACTATTCTGTCTCATACTTAGATTGTAAGTGACTTGAGAACAGAGACCATATCTTAAAACATTTTGTATGCTCTGTGTGTCTGCCTCCTCCCATCCTGGCCAATTGCCACCTTACTCTTCCTTGAAGACTCAATACATACACCATCTCCCTGTGAACTAAAGCAACTAAACTAATATCTGAACTCCTGTAAAACTTTGTTGGTATCTTTCTTATGGCATTTATCACATTCTTCCTGCTGATGGAACTGTATGCTTCTGTGTTTCATTTCTCTCAATACAAGGTAAACTCCCTGAGGATAGGGTGGATTCTCCTTATCTCTGCAGCGAGTCATCCCATGTGCCTTCGATGCCTATAAGAGTGCTTTGGACCAAGTAAGCCCTCACTGTAAGATCGTTTCTTTGAGCCTCTCTGTTCCTCTTTGGCTCCTAACATGGATACTGAATGCAGAGTCTCAGGCAAACACAATCGCAACGTGCGTATGCAACTGTGCAAATTGTGGTGCGGGGAGATACGGGCATGCTTTTGTGTAAGGCACATGCATGTGCCCATCCCCCCATGTTGATTGGCAAGTGAAGTCCTAGTTAAACGGTCCTCAGTGATAGCCCTGAAGAGGAGAAAGATCATAAAAGATTAGGCAGAGAGGTGGGTCCATTCCCACAAAATCTGTCTTTGTAATCCACGGAGGACTGACCTGGTTTTAGCATTGAAAGTCCTGCATCCTGGGAAATGATTTAACTTCAGGAAAACCAAATGGTCGATCACCGTAATCCCAGCCTAACTTTAGCACCTGAGGCTTCACCGTTGTCTCCCTTTTCCTGACTCCATAAGTCACTGTTGATTCACCTGCATAAACCTGGGATAAGCACACCAATTTATGATAGCCAAGAGCTCTGGTGGCACAGTGGTTAAGCATTCGGCTGCTAACCAAAAGGTCAGAAGCTCAAATCCACCAGCCACTCCTTGGAAATCCTGTGGGGCAGTTCTACTCTGTCTTATAGGGTCGCTACTAGTTGGAATCGACTCACCAGCAATGGGTTTAGACCACACCCAACTGTGATAACTCTTTAGATTTCTTGAAGCCTAATCAAGCCTTGCTTTGCAAAGTGGATATTTTAGATCTCAGTAGGAATTATTTCAATAGATGAAAAATACTTCTTTAAAAATATATTTGAGGTATTTCAGTAAAACATTAGGCAGGTGAGTAAGTACATGGATATTATGTAAATACTATAAAAATGTCATTGAATAGTAGCTTATTTTCTCCATTCACCCTCAAATCATATAAAAAGACAACTGAGGTAAAGAACCTTCTAAAACAATCTCAGTATGTTATATTCTGCTTTGAGCTTTCCTTTTATTCATAAAATATTTCAACTTCTATCTACTTAACTCTGTCTTATTTTGATGGTTTCAAACCAACTGTATTCTGAACCTCAGTATTTCCAGGTCAAATTTTCATGCAGACAAATTAATTTAAAATGTTCAGAAAGAACTAAGCCTCAAGCCTCCCTGGTGATTCTGTGGGAGTCCATGTCTTTGGTCTGGCGTTTACACCAGATCTTCAGTGTGGGAATACGTTCTACTGAGCTTCCATGAGTTTCCACAAGGGAATGGCACAGCCTTTCAACACTTGTTAGAGCCCCTTTTTCAGCCCTCCACCGTGTCTAATGCCTCAGAGGCAACATCTGAAATGATCATGTACGCACTGGTGTGACACCTGAGGACCTATAAAATGTACTTAACTTGGTAAAACATTCAGTTAGTATTCTGGGAGTTTCCACATGGTTTACAGCATGCAAATTGTTCTAAGTGGACTCAACTGACTGAATTTCTTGCTGGATTAACTGGAGGTTCAGACACCTCCTAAATCCACCATTGCAAGACTCAAAGTATGTGACTATCACTACCCATAAAGTTAGTACAATCAATTATTTTTGAACAGGAAGAAAACATTAGATTGTCCCTTCACATTGGCTGTGCCATCAGTCAAATAAGCTACACAACTTTTCATAGAAATATGATTTGATATGAGAACATCTGTAACCGTCTGGAACATATTTTTTCCCAGGACTTTATTTGGAGCACTCTATAGATATCAGATGTTCCCCACAGAATCTGTGACATGTCTTAGGATTCTTGAATAAACATCAGTTATGCCTCTGTGTTGAATAGTGTCAATCTGAGTTGAAAATGTGCCAAATTTCTTAACATCATCACCAGCAGATTTCTTAATTAATCTGCTGATACTGTGATAGACTTATATTAAAACAGAGTATTAAAAGATCTTCCACTTAGTTTAGAAACTCACTTTAGTTTCCAAAGACTCAAGATATGTTTGAGCAAGCAACAATCTGAGAAATATACAATAGAGCCCTATCTCCCTGCGTTACATGTGCTAGAGTGCCGTTTGTCCTGTGATAACTGACAGGGCCCTTTACCAATGACCCTAAGTCCATTAATCACGCAAAATAAAAATACTTCAGCACAACTTGTTCTATCCTCATGCACTTTTGATTTTAGAATGGGAGACTGGTGATGTGACTAATAGTACTTATTAAATGGGAAGTCTCCATCTCTTATATAGTCTTTCTGACATAAATGTCCTGTGAATTACATCTGAAGCACACATTACAAAAAAAAAGAACCTACTTAATTAATTTTAATGAAACCGTCTCAGATATGCACAAAGATGTACGTATGAGGATATTCTTCTCGAAGTTGCTTAGAGGTTCTAAGAACTTGGGACAACTCACACCACAGGAAAGAGTTGACATGGTTTATAGTATATCCCTACAAAGAAGTACCATGCTGTCATCAGAATTAATGCAGCAAAAGTGTTTTTATTTACCAGGATAGTCCACCATTATTGTTAAATTGGGGAAAAATTTTAAAAACAGTATTATAATATAATAGATTTTTGTCTGGTATGTCTATATTGCATAGAAATAAGTACAAAAAGATATACCTCAAAAAGTAAGAGTGGTTATGGCTGGGTGTTAGAATTCTGTGTAAATTTTATTTTCTAACTCTTCTTTATATCACCACCACCTCATTGTGACCTATTGGTACCCCGTACAGGAAGGCAAATCCTGAGGTGTGAGCAAAGGGTAGAGGGTGCTCACAGGTTAACCAAATGACTCTCAGGTACCTTAGGATGTCATGGTCCCACATAAGAAATAATGAAGGCCACAGATCTTTCTCAAAAATACCCCTTCTGCATGTTTGAAAGTCTCTCCATTAATTTATTCAACAGCAGGCATTGAATACTCACTATTTGGAAGGCCTGGTGGCGCAGTGGTTAAATGATACAGCTGCTAACCAAAAGGACAGCAGTGCAAATCCACCAGACACTCCTTGGAAACCCTACGGGGCAGTTCTACTCTGTCCTGTAGGTTTGTTGTGAGTCACAGGTGACTCAACGGCAACGGGTTAAACTAGGGGCAAGGAGCCCTGGTGGTGCAACAGGTAAGCACTGGCCACTAGTCGCAAGCTCAGCAGTTAGAATCCACCCAGCTGCTCTGTGGGAGAAAGACCTGGTGACCTGTTCCCGTAAAGACTGGTGGTGTTGTCACATGCCATCAGGTTGGTTCTGATTCATAGCCACCCTATATGACAGAGTAGAACTGCCACTTCAGGGTTTCCTTGACTGTAATCTTTATGAAAGCAGGTTACCAGGTCTTGGGTGAGCTTGAACTACCAACCTTTAATTAGCAGCTGAGGCCTTAATCCTTAACACCACCAAAGCTCCTCCCGTAAAGACTGCAGCCTAGAAAACCCTATGGAGCAATTGTACTCTGTTACATGGGATTGCTATGAGTCAAAAATCAATTCGATGGCACCTGAAAACAACAAGGTAGAGGCCAGGAGCCATGGATCTCACTGAGCTTTTAATCTAGTGAAGGAATCAGGACACACATACACACAAAAATTATCAATAAAAGGCAGCTTAGGAGGGAATTGGTTAATAAGTGTTGTGGTCAATGAGACCCCTACGGCAGCGCTACTCTGTGTGTCCCTGGACAACAGCATCTACAGCACCTGGGAACTAGTGAGAAATGCAAATTCTCAGGTCCTGCCCCAAACTAGTGGCCTTCAAGTGTACTCCTGCTCATGGCAACCCCATATACCACAGAGTAGAACTGTGCTCCATAGGTTTTCAACGGCTGATTTTTCAGTAGGTCGCCTTTCTCCCAAGGTGCCTCTGGGGGGTCTCGAACCACCTGTTTTGGTTAGCAGTCAAGTGCATTTACTATTTATGTCACCCAGGGGCTTCTGATCCCACCCCAGACCTACTGAATCAGAATCTTTGGGGGCGGGCCCAATAATTGACCTGCTGTCCAAGTGGCTCTGTACTCACTAAAGTTTTAGGGTCACTGCCTAGGATGTCAGAGGAAAGGGAGGATTCTGTGGCTTGGTCAGAGACGACTTTGGGATGAGAGAATGAGTGTCTCTAGGAAAATACAAGAACATTTTCAAGGAACTTGACGTAGCATCACACTCTAACCCATTAACACTTCAGTATGAATCAGCGGCTCCAATAAGCAGAACCAAGAGAGAATGGACACAGGCCAGGTATGATTTGGTTTAAGAGGAGAAACTTTTTAAAGTCCTAGAGACAAACTGAAAATAAACCTGAGGACTGAAGGCCCCTCTCCGAGTGCGTTAGAAAAGAAGCAACCTAACATTCTGCCCGGCAGCCTTCTTGTGTTCACGCAATAAACTAAAACCAAGCCTGTTGCCCCCGAGTGGATTCCAGCTCATGGCGACCCCGTGTGCTACAGAGTATAACTGCTCCATAGGATTTCCTTGGCTGTAGTCTTTATAGAAGCACATCGCCAGGCCTTTCTTCCACGGAACCACTGGGTGGGTTCCAACCGCCAACCTTTAGGTCAGTAGTCAAGGGCAAACTGTTTGTGCCACCCAGGGACCTTTTTCAGGCAATATATTCCTAAATAAAGAGATTTTTTAAAAGAACGGAAGGGGGGAAAAGCACAAATTAAAAAAAAAAAAAGAACGGTTCCTACTCCCCCAAGAGACTTTTAGGCAAGCTCCAAGTTAGAGGGCAAGAAGAAGCTGAACTCGGAACATCTGAGGGATCGTTCCTTCCCACATGCTACTGTTCCCACCAGTATCTGCCAAGACCTAGAGTGTCACCATCTTATAAAAGGCATTTTGAGAGGCCACAACACTTCCTCCTCTTACCCCAACATAAGGCCCCTGATTAAGCCAGAACTAATTCTTATGACAAGTTACAAACCGCAGGCAAAAATAATGAAAACACTGACACGACTCACAAACTCAGGGAAGACTTCAGAGCCCTCCTATGACAAAGCCCCTGTTATTCCTCAGACTCCCCTGATGGTTCCCAGTGCTGGGTATGGCAGCCTCCCTAATCCATGTAGAATGAGGCAAAAAGCAGGCTTTCCAAAGTGAGTCTGGTCCAACCTTCTGGCAGACGGTTCTGCATATCTGTCCAAATTTTTTATAATTTTTTTTTTTATTTAAGTCAGGTGAAGCAAAGGGAAGGATGTTAGACTTGGAGTCAAAAGTCCTGGGTTCTGTATCCCAGTTTATTTTTAAAATGCCTGGCCTGAAACAGGTTAGTTCATTTCTCTGAGTCCCAGAGTATGTACACATATGTGCATGTTTGTATGTGTGTGTGTGTGCATGACGCCTTCAAAACTGAGACTTCAACACATCTAGTGTGGACGACACCCATTCCTCCAAATGCCTTTGTTCAGCGTTTCTTCACTGGAGAAGGGAGGAGTCCGGGAGCATGGTTCCTGGAGAAGGAATGAGGATAGCGAAGGGCTGCGCTCCACGTCAGTCCCCGCACCCGCACTGGGAGCAACACCATTGGCCTGGAAATGAGTAGGAGCCATGTATCTGCCCAAGGAACATGTGGCGCCTGAACCCTGAGCCCAAGTGAGATGCCATGGGTGACCCCAAAACAACAAGGGAACCCATAAGAGGGCAGCAAGGCTGTGCAGAAAGGTCCTGAGCAACTTCTGAGACGGGTCATTCAACTTAATGCAATTTCCCTCCCCCCTGTGCCAGCATGCTCTGGGGATGGACACGCAGTGGGAAGGACAACTCTTCTGCCCACACCACAGGGTCAACTCGAGGCTCAAACCACGTAAACGTACGTGAAGGGGATTTGTAAGCACTGTGGAGATATAAGATGTTCCTGCTTTCTCTTCTGTCCCAACATGAAATTAATGGGCAGCGGAGGTGGAGCACTCACACTGCACCTACAGGCTGAGCCCTCAGAGGGTCCAGTGTGGCTGCATCAAAAAGCATCTTGAGGAAACTAGGGACAGGCATCCCTGCTTACCCAGGGAGTCCAAAAAACCTGGATTCTACCTCTCAGGTCAAAGGCTCTCTTACTTTCCAGAGTCCCCAGATCTTTGCTACTGGGATGACTTGGCCTACTGCAAATTGTGAATTCATTCCCTCTATCTTCCATATCCAGTCCCTCTGCCCCCTTTTCTGTGCAGTGTCCAATCTGCCTTTCTTCCTTTCCCATTTGAACAGCTCAGGTACTAGGGGCAGAATTCTGCTAGGATGTAATTTCCACGAGAGTAGGGTCTCTCTGTATCCCCTAGGGTTGAATTAATACTGGGTCCCTACCAATAAATGCCACCACCCATCTGTCAGTTTGCCATACTGTGGTGACTTGCATGTTGCAATGATGCTGGAAGCTATGCTACCAGTATTTCAAATACGAGCAGGGTCAGTCGTGATAGACAGGTTTCAGTGGAGCTTCCAGATTATAACAGACCAGGAAGAAAGGCCTGGTGATCTACTTCTGAAAATTAGCCAACAAAAATCTTATGGCTCACAACAGCTCAGTGTCCAACATGGAGCTGGAAGGTGCAAACACACCAGTGATTGTGAAGATGACACAGGACCAGGCGACATTTCGTTCTGTTATACACAAAGTTGCCATGAGTCAGAGCAACTCAACAGCAGCTAACAACATAACAACAACCGATAAACTAGCATTCCCTAAGCTGATGCTGACTTGATAGCTGTTAGCCCTCCAATGCGAATCTTGCATTTAAGAGCCCATTCAGGGAGAGGGAATTATTTATCTAAAGCAATGATAATCCCATGTTGGATTTTCAACTGCTAAGGCCCTCATTGGAGAAGACACTTGGAAGACTCAGAGTCTTCCCAGATATCCTCCAATGAAATCAATAAATCCTTCGACGATCCAACTTCTTCCACAGATGGCCCTGGAGGCAGTAAGGAGAGCTACCATGTCCCACCTGAACCTGCTTCACTTAAAGAACTGTGGGCTCACAAATGATCTTTGCTGTAGAGCCAGGTGACCATGCACAGATATTGGCCCATGGTGACCAGTGGGTCTTGCTGTATGCATCCCACACACACACAGAGATACATACACTACTTACTCCAAAAAGCCCGCACCCTCCAGATCCACTTTTTTCTTTTTTTTAAGAAAATAAGAGTTTTTTTTTTTTAATTAATTAAAAAACACTACATGCTTGGCCAGGTCACCAATGTGCTCTCTGAATGCCAGGTCCCAGACTCCCAAACTCCCGTTGCTTAACATCTCTTCATAAAGTGCCCCTCAACACACACACACACACACACACACACACACACACACACGGCCATGTGGCACTTCTCCAGCATTAATTCCCACCAAAGCTATCTCTCCTGTGTTCACATTGCTCAAGACACTCTCTTCTGCTTTGCTATCTCTTTGATAAATCTGGCCAAAAATGTTTTAATGGATCCTGTTTTCCTAAAAGGAGTCTGTCCTAGAATTGAGGCTCTCATCTTAGAAACTGCCTGAATCCTCCTAGATACTTGGGGGACTTGTCATCAGATTAACAGCATTATTTATGGTGGTCTGGCCCCCGAATTGTTCCTGCATAAGTAGACCAGAGAGAAAAAGCTGTCTGGTTCACTCACTTTTCTGCTCTGTAAAAACCTGGCACTTTTTAGGAAGCTGCGAGCAAGTGTAGATGCCCACTAACGTCCATTTACAAGCAAAGTCATTAACACAGGCCCCGTGAATGGCCCGTGCCCTGTCACTGAACAGCTGCTGTCGGGCATAGGTACACCAATGGCCGTTCACCTACAAGGTGGCCCCAACAGTTTCAAAGTTTCCAGTTATTCTATGTCTGCTCCAACTTCTACCGTCTTTCCTCTGCCAGCCTCTGCCTATTTTCTTTTCCTACTTTCCTGATTCCACATTCTATGTATTCTTTGCTGCATCTTCATATATAAACCAAAAAAAAAACAAAACAAACCCATTGCCGTTGAGTTGATTCCGACTCATAGTGAACCTATAGAACAGAGTAGAACTGCCTCACAGGGTTTCCAAGAAACAGCTGGTGGATTCGAGCACTTAAACCACTGTGACACCAGTGCTTCATATATATATAAATACAATTTAAAAAAAGAAACCCCCCCCCCCAAAAAAAAGAAACCCATCGCCGTCAAGTTGATTCCAACTCATAGCGACCCTGAAGGACAGAGAGTAGAACTGCTCCATAGGGTTTCTAAGGAGCAGCTGATGGATTCACACTGCCAATCTTTTGGTTAGCAGCTGAGCTCTTAACCCCTATACCACCAGGGCTCCGTATAAACGTATAATTATATATATATATATATACATACACACACATATATATGTACATATATATACACACACACGTATGTATATGGAGCCCTGGTGGTATAGGGGTTAAGAGCTTAGCTGCTAACCAAAAGGCTGGCAGTTCAAATCCACCAGTCACTCCTTTGGAAACCCTATGGGGCAGTTCTACGCTCTGTCCTAGTGTCACTATGAGTTGGAGCTAACTTCAGAGCACCTAACAACAACAACAAACCAAACCCATTGCCTTCGAGTCGATTCCAACTCATAGTGACCCCAAGTGACAGAGTAGAACTGCTCTATAGTGTTTCCTTGGCTGCAATCTTCACAGAAACAGATCGCTAGGCTTTCTTGCTCAGCGCTGCTGAGTAGGTTTGACCCACCAACCTTTAGGTTAACAAACAAGAGCAAACCATTTGTGCCACCCGTTTGCATCAACTACTGAAATGCTAGATAAAAGAAATAATTTAAAAGTCTTCATTAGGCTATACTTTCATATATTTAGTTTGATCAACTTGAAATCACACAGGAATCTCTTTCCAAAATAGTTGGCCGCTCAATTTCACCAATTCGGACAGGTTTTCCTTTTCTATCAGTTCAGATGGATCAAGAGGCTTTGCCAGGCCTAGAGGGTTTCCCCATCGCACGCCTTCTCTGATGGAGCCTGGTGAAGATACTGCTAAAAGGAACATTTGATCGGATGCTTAAGCGTTAACCACGTGCAAGGAACGCCGTTAAATGAATGAACCTTCTGTGAATTAAATTGATTTTCTGGAAAATGAAAACAAAATTGAATCCAAGAATAAACTATCTTAAAATTGCATTAGAAGAATAAAAACATAAAATATTTTTTCACCAGGACTATAAAAATTAAATTAGCTAAAAGAGGAAATAAATGCTTTTGTGTCTCGAGCAGTTCCATTTACTAGGACAATAGGTACCTAGGAAGGAACCAAAACTCAAAAAGGATCTGTAATCGTTTCTCATGATGATGCTTTGTGTAGTGAAAGGAAAGGCAGCTTTTTCTCTGCGTAGCTTCCCTGAAGAGGAGAATGTGACTCAGTGGCTGCTCACACTTGGGAGAGGAGGGGGAGATAATAAGAGGCTCAGCGAAGTCCACGTGTGACCCAAATCAGATTGCTGAATTGACAGGCAGATTCAGGCTGATAGAAATTGCTAGAATTCACCAATATTCAGTTCTCCTCTCTTTCCTGGGCACAAGGCAAAGCTAAGATCTTGATAAGGTCTCACTAAACTGCTGAGTGGCAACTGTCTCCTTGCGAAGGAGAGGGTGGGCAGACTGGCTTCTCCACTTCTTTCATCCCTCTTCAGGTATCCCTAGCCTTTCCTTGGGTTTCAGTTGCTTCTTTACATTTCTGGTTCTCATGTGGGCAGGTCCCATAAGCTGCTCAGGGCTCAGCAGCCTTTGTCAGTGGGTTGAGTCGTATCATGCCATGAAGTCTGCAGCATAATTTCTGTTGTGCCCCGATCCTAGCTTTATTAGCCAGGGTAAACACACTAGCTGCTATAACAGGCTAGAATTTCAGAAGCCTGAGAAAATTTAAAAAGTCCAGACCCCTCTTCCCCACGTGGTGACTCAGGGATCTGAGCTCCACTATGTTCCAGCCAATTGAATGGGAGGGAGAGCAAGAGCTCGTGGAAGATTGCGCAGTGAGTTATAACCAGGCCTAAAGAGGCACATAGCACTCCCACCCACATTCCATTGGCCAGAACTCAGTTACATGGTTCATCTAGATATGTAGGGAGATGGGAAACGTAGCTTTGCTTTGTGCCCAGGAAAGAGAGGGGAACTGGATATTGGTAAATTCTAGCAATTTCTATCACCCCGGCTCTACCCGCCAATTCATAAAACTTGTGCTAATGTATTTTGCATGTCACTCTGTCCAAAACTAGAGTAAATGGTGAGCAGTGCATCGTCCTTGATTAGCCTCAGTCTAATGGGAAAGGAGAATGGATAAATTAATAATTACATTACCAGTACCAGTGGCTGTCAAATCAAATCCAACTCACGGTAACCCCGTGTGTGACCCCACACGTGTCAGAGTAGAACTGTGCTCCACAGAGTTTTCAATAGCTAATTTTTCTAATGTAGATCTCTGGGATTTTCTTACAAGGTACCTCTGGGTAGATTCGAACTACCAGAGTTTTGGTTAGCAGCCGAGCAAGTTAACTGTTTGTACCACTCAGGGACTCCAATAGTTACATTACAACATGATAAATTTTATAACAGTGGCATTAGCAGCATGCTGAAGGAACGCAGAAAAGAAGGAAGTTCGGGTAAGCTTCAGGTACATTGGAGCTGAGTCTTGAAGGAGAATGGTAATAGCCAATATTTTCTTAATCACTTCCTATTCACCAGGCACTGTCCTAAATGCTTTGCATGTATTAACTCACATAATCACACAACAACTCTGAGAGGCAGGTATTATGATTATACCCACAGATGAGAAAGCTGAAGCACGGAGAGTTTAAGTCACTCTGTCAATACCTTGCTGTTTGTTAGTGATACCGGCAGGATTTGGGCCCAGACAGTTTGTCTCCTGAAACTACTCTCTTAACCACTACACTACTAGGAAGCAGTAGGAGTTCACCAAGGAGCAATGACATTTCTGGTTTATGTAGGCCCTGCATCAGCATGTCCATAATAGTCCAGCAGGAGGGCATTTGGAAGTCTAGAGAACCATGTCCTAGTAAGGTCTTACTACACCCCTACCATCTGTGCCATTCAGCTGTGGGTCTCACAAACAGCATAAGAACCTGGAACCAAGACAAACACCACAAGGATGGAAGGATGTCAGGACATCAGCGAGATGAGCCAAACTGGACTCAGGAGCCCAAATCTGAAGAGTAATCCCTAGATAGAATTCTCTAGAGAAACAGAACCAATATGTATATTTGAATGTGTAAAGAGAGAGAGGTTCATTTTAAGAAATTGGGTCATCATATGGGCTTGCAAGCCTACAATCTTTAGGGTGGGCCAACAGGAAGGAAACTCAGCAGGATTTCTTGAAGCAAAATTTCTTCCTTCCTTGGGAAACCTCAGTTTTTGCTCTTTAAAGCCTTCAACTGATTATATGAGGTCCACCCACATTATGGACAGTAGTCTTCTTTACTTAAAGTCAACTGATTATAAACATCAATCACATCTAAATATCTTCATAGCAACATCTAGGATAGTATTTAACCAAACAACTGGACACCATAGCCTAACCAAGCTGACACATAAGATTAATCACCACATCTCCTTAGGCAGGACCAGTAGTCAAGGAAGATATTAGAAGAGGGTAATTTATTTAATAAAAATTTACTAAGAACTTATTAGGTTCAACATACATCAGTCCAAGTTGAAGTTGACCTAGAGGTAGGGACAGTGTCCCTTCCCTATATGTAAGTGATCATGAGCTGTGCAAGTTATCATTGTTTCAAAGAAGAAAGTGATGTCACAAACTTGATTCCCTAGACTTTTGGCATCCCTGGTGAATACCCATAATATCTGACTCTGACCATTCCCAGGATTCTGCTCCAACTGTATGCACTAAATTCCTCCATGTAGGAGAAGCTTCTGGTGTTCCCCCACCTCCAGTTCTTCTCTCCTCCCCGGCCATACAGGAAGTCTACACTTCCAGCTCCCTTGCAGCTGGGCAGGACCATGTGACTAGTTATAACAAACGAAATATGTGCAGAAGAGATATGTGCTTCTTCTGGGTCAAGGCATAAAGAATTGATCTCTACTCCCTTGCCTTGGCCATCCTGGAAGCCACCTGTTAAGAAGGATGTAAGGAATGTTGCCTGGAAGAATCACCTAACCTATATTAAAGTTTTTACAAATAAGAAATGTACTTTTTCTTTAATCCCTGAAGTTTCTGGGTTTATGTATTAATGCAGTATAGCCTGGCTAGTGTATATAATACTATATATTTTAACCATCTGCCCATTGCTGGTTTTGTTTTTACTTCTGTTTCAACCTTAGAATTCATGCCAACCACACTTCATTATTCAGCCAAGAATAAATCTGCTGAATCCAACCCAGCAGTATGCACATATGGTGACTCTTTGTTTATTAGTCTTTATGTTTTCAAACGAAGCTATAACAAACTCCTTGACCACCACTTGGAATGTCATTGCCTAAATTTGATGCCCTAATGGTCATAGAGTCTGAGCTATTTTCCAACACATCCTTCTGCTCTAAGTGGAAATCTAACAGGACGAACTTTCCAGTAATGAGGCTTGACAACCCTACCACCATCAGGAGAAGAAACAGTCAAGCTGGGAGGTTGCTAACTTCTTCACAGAAGTGTTGACTAGACTTTGCACAACTGGCCTTCTAGTAGAGAGATTCTTATCAGTCCTCATCTGGACACTTTGTGAATTCTTCCTAGTCCTCCCACCCACCTCACTCATATACACACACAGTAAAAGAAGCTGTGCCCAATACAGGTGTCCTCCATATTATAAGAAAGGCTATATTCAAAAAGTATTAGGTGTGAATTCAATCAGAATTAGAATTCAATCAGAATTTTGGTAAATGTCAATATATTTACTGTGTTTTCTTAAGGAGATATACACACACCCGTACAATTCCAAAGTAGCCATGGTGGCACAACAGCTGCTACCCAGAGGGTTGAAATTTGGAACCCACTCAGACAGACGTTCCACAGGAAAAAGACCTGGCAATCTGCTCTCTTAAAGATGACAACCAAGAAAACCCTATGGGGCAGTTCTACTCTGTCACATGGGGTCGCTATCAGTGAGAACCAACTTGACAGCACCCAAAAACAACAACATATAATTCCAGCTTCAACTTGACGATTATGACTTGCAAACAAAGCATGGGGAAACAGTAAATTAAACGATCTGTTAAACTCTAGTATCAGTTAGGCAGTCAGGTGCAAGTCTTAAGCAGACAGAAATACATGCTTTCCTTCATTATGGTCACCTTGAGAAATGCACACCAAAGTGGGCATAGCAGCAGGACAGGAGCCCAGACGGAGGACAAAGACTGAGAGCAAACAAAATGCAGAAATTGTATAGTAGTCTAAAAAGCCATGACGTTACTTAGCTAAATTTTTTAAGGAATAATATTACTTAAAATGACAATCACCGTCCTTGATTAATTTGAACATGTTTCAAAATACCTGGGTAGCTTTTCATTTTGCAGAGTATAAACAAATTCCAGGTATAAGTGATTAGCATTTTTCAAGGCAAATGCCTTGAATCCCCCACCCACCCATTTCTCCTCATCCTGTCACCTCCCACTCCTCCTCCCCGACCCGTTCCCAGAACTTTCTTCCTAGACTTTGCTAATACAAGCCGGAACTATAGATACAGCTTACCATTATCAGTATTTTTACACTGTGTATCTTCTCAGAATGATTTTTTACATTTTCTCTGAGTTTGTAAATAGAAATACAATTGCAGCATTTGTCTATAAAACCTAATTATTATTTATAGTTATCTAGATATAAAGAAGTCCTGGTGGTGCAATGGTAAAGTGCTTGATTACTAACCAACAGGTCAGCAGTTCAAACCCACCAGTGGCTCCTCCTTGGAAGAAAAGACCTGGGGATCTGCTCCTATAAATATTTACAGCCTAGAAAACCCTATGGGGCAGTTCTACTCTATCGTATAGGGTCACTATGAGTTGGAATCAACTCAATAGCACACAACAACACAATAACATCTAGATATTAAAATAGATGTACATTATCTGGTTTAAGCATTTGCTTCCAGACTTTTTTTTTTTTATAATAACTTTTATTAAGCTTCAAGTGAACGTTTACAAATCCAATCAGTCTGTCACATATAAGTTTACATACATCTCACTCCCTACTCCCACTTACTCTCCCCGTCTTGAGTCAGCCCTTTCAGTCTCTCCTTTCTTGACAATTTTGCCGGCTTCCCTCTCTCTCTATCCTCCCATCCCCCCTCCAGACAAGAGTTGCCAACACAATCTCAAGTGTCCACCTGATATAATTAGCTCACTCTTCATCAGCATCTCTCTCCCACCCGCTGACCAGTCCCTTTCATTTCTGATGAGTTGTCTTCGGGGATGGTTCCTGTCCTGTGTCAACTGAAGGTCTGGGGAGCATGGCCGCCGGGATTCCTCCAGTCTCAGTCAGACCATTAAGTTTGGTCTTGTTATGAGAATTTGGGGTCTGCATCCCACTGATCTCCTGCTCCCTCAGGGGTCCTCTGCTGAGCTCCCTGTCAGGGCAGTCATCGATTGTGGCCGGGCACCAACTAGTTCTTCTGGTCTCAGGATGATGTAGGTCTCTGGTTCATGTGGCCCTTTCTGTCTCTTGGGCTCTTAGTTGTCATGTGGGCTTGGTGTTCTTCATTTTCCTTTGCTCCAGGTGGGTTGAGACCAATTGCTGCATCTTAGATGGCTGCTTGTTAGCATTTAAGACCCCAGACGCCACATTTCAAAGTGGGATGCAGAATGATTTCATAATAGAGTTATTTTGCCAATTGACTTAGAAGTCCCCGCAAACCATGTTCCCCAGACCCCCGCGCTTGCTCCGCTGACCTTTGAAGCATTCATTTTATCCCGGAAACTTCTTTGCTTTTGGTCCAGTCCAATTGAGCTGACCTTCCATGTATTGAGTGTTGTCTTTCCCTTCACCTAAAGCAGTTCTTATCTACTGATTAATCAATAAAAAACCCTCTCCCACCCTCCCTCCCTCCCCCCCTCGTAACCACAAAAGTATGTGTTCTTCTCAGGTTTACTATTTCTCAAGATCTTATAATAGTGGTCTTATACAATATTTGTCCTTTTGCCTCTGACTAATTTCGCTCAGCATAATGCCTTCCAGGTTCCTCCATGTTATGAAATGTTTCAGAGATTCGTCACTGTTCTTTATCGATGCGTAGTATTCCATTGTGTGAATATACCACAATTTATTTACCCATTCATCCGTTGATGGACACCTTGGTTGCTTCCAACTTTTTGCTATTGTAAACAGAGCTGCAATAAACATGGGTGTGCATATATCTGTTTGTATGAAGGCTCTTGTATCTCTAGGGTATATTCCTAGGAGTGGGATTTCTGGGTTGTATGGTAGTTCTATTTCTAACTGTTTAAGATAACGCCAGATAGATTTCCAAAGTGGTTGTACCATTTTACATTCCCACCAGCAGTGTATGAGAGTTCCAATCTCTCCGCAGCCTCTCCAACATTTATTATTTTGTGTTTTTTGGATTAATGCCAGCCTTGCTGGTGTGAGATGGAATCTCATCGTAGTTTTAATTTGCATTTCTCTAATGGCTAATGATCGAGAGCATTTTCTCATGTATCTGTTGGCTGCCTGAATATCTTCTTTAGAGAAATGTGTGTTCATATCCTTTGCCCACTTCTTGATTGGGTTGTTTGTCTTTTTGTGGTTGAGTTTTGACAGAATCATGTAGATTTTAGAGATCAGGCGCTGGTCGGAGATGTCATAGCTGAAAATTCTTTCCCAGTCTGTAGGTGGTCTTTTTACTCTTTTGGTGAAGTCTTTAGATGAGCATAGGTGTTTGATTTTTAGGAGCTCCCAGTTATCGGGTTTCTCTTCATCATTTTTGGTAATGTTTTGTATTCTGTTTATACCTTGTATTAGGGCTCCTAGGGTTGTCCCAATTTTTTCTTCCATGATCTTTATCGTTTTAGTCTTTATGTTTAGGTCTTTGATCCACTTGGAGTTAGTTTTTGTGCATGGTGTGAGGTATGGGTCCTGTTTCATTTTTTTGCAAATGGATATCCAGTTATGCCAGCACCATTTGTTAAAAAGGCTATCTTTTCCCCAGTTAATTGACACTGGTCCTTTGTCAAATATCAGCTGCTCATACGTGGATGGATCTATGTCTGGGTTCTCAATTCTGTTCCATTGGTCTATGTGTCTGTTGTTGTACCAATACCAGGCTGTTTTGACTACTGTGGCTGTATAATAGTTTCTGAAGTCAGGTAAGGTGAGGCCTCCCACTTTCTTCTTCTTTTTCAGTAGTGCTTTGCTTATCCGGGGCTTCTTTCCCTTCCATATGAAATTGGTGATTTGTTTCTCTATCCCCTTAAAATATGACATTGGAATTTGGATCGGAAGTGCGTTAAATGTATAGATGGCTTTTGGTAGAATAGACATTTTTACTATGTTAAGTCTTCCTATCCATGAGCAAGGTATGTTTTTCCACTTAAGTATGTCCTTTTGAATTTCTTGTAGTAGAGCTTTGTAGTTTTCTTTGTATAGGTCTTTTACATCCTTGGTAAGATTTATTCCTAAGTATCTTATCTTCTTGGGGGCTATTGTGAATGGTATTGATTTAGTTATTTCCTCTTCGGTGTTCTTTTTGTTGATGTAGAGGAATCCAAGTGATTTTTGTATGTTTATTTTATAACCTGAGACTCTGCCAAACTCTTCTATTAGTTTCAGTAGTTTTCTGGAGGATTCCTTAGGGTTTTCTGTGTATATAATCATGTCATCTGCAAATAGTGATAACTTTACTTCTTCCTTGCCAATCCGAATACCTTTTATTTCTTTGTCTAGCCTGATTGCCCTGGCTAAGACTTCCAACACGATGTTGAATAAGAGCGGTGATAAAGGGCATCCTTGTCTGGTTCCCGTTCTCAAGGGAAATGCTTTCAGGTTCTCTCCATTTAGAGTGACATTGGCTGTTGGCTTTGCATAGATGCCCTTTATTATGTTGAGGAATTTTCCTTCAATTCCTATTTTGGTAAGAGTTTTTATCATGAATGGGTGTTGGACTTTGTCAAATGCCTTTTCTGCATCAATTGATAAGATCATGTGGTTTTTGTCTTTTGTTTTATTTATGTGATGGATTACATTAATGGTTTTTCTGATATTAAACCAGCCTTGCATACCTGGTATAAATCCCACTTGATCAGGGTGAATTATTTTTTTGATGTGTTGTTGGATTCTATTGGCTAGAATTTTGTTGAGGATTTTTGCATCAATGTTCATGAGGGATATAGGTCTATAATTTTCTTTTTTTGTAATGTCTTTACCTGGTTTTGGTATCAGGGAGATGGTGGCTTCATAGAATGAGTTGGATAGTATTCCGTCATTTTCTATGCTTTGGAATACCTTTAGTAGTAGTGGTGTTAACTCTTCTCTGAAAATTTGGTAGAACTCTGCAGTGAAGCCGTCCGGGCCAGGACTTTTTTTTGTTGGGAGTTTTTTGATTACCGTTTCAATCTCTTTTTTTGTTATGGGTCTATTTAGTTGTTCTACTTCTGAATGTGTTAGTTTAGGTAGGTAGTGTTTTTCCAGGAATTCATCCATTTCTTCTAGGTTTTCAAATTTGTTAGAGTACAATTTTTCATAATAATCTGAAATGATTCTTTTAATTTCATTTGGTTCTGTTGTGATGTGGTCCTTCTCATTTCTTATTCGGGTTATTTGTTTCCTTTCCTGTATTTCTTTAGTCAGTCTAGCCAATGGTTTATCAATTTTGTTAATTTTTTCAAAGAACCAGCTTTTGGCTTTGTTAATTCTTTCAATTGTTTTTCTGTTCTCTAATTCATTTAGTTCAGCTCTAATTTTTATTATTTGTTTTCTTCTGGTGCCTGATGGATTCTTTTGTTGCTCACTTTCTATTTGTTCAAGTTGTAGGGACAGTTCTCTGATTTTGGCTCTTTCTTCTTTTTGTATGTGTGCATTTATTGATATAAATTGGCCTCTGAGCACTGCTTTTGCTGTGTCCCAGAGGTTTTGATAGGAAGTATTTTCATTCTCGTTGCTTTCTATGAATTTCCTTATTCCCTCCTTGATGTCTTCTATAACCCAGTCTTTTTTCAGGAGGGTATTGTTCATTTTCCAAGTATTTGATTTCTTTTCCCTCGTTTTTCTGTTATTGATCTCTAGTTTTATTGCCTTGTGATCTGAGAAGATGCTTTGTAATATTTCGATGTTTTGGACTCTGCAAAGGTTTGTTTTATGACCTAATATGTGGTCTATTCTAGAGAATGTTCCATGTGCGCTGGAAAAAAAAGTATATTTTGCAGCAGTTGGGTGGAGAGTTCTGTATAAGTCAATGAGGTCAAGTTGGTTGATTGTTGTAATTAGATCTTCCGTGTCTCTGTTGAGCTTCTTACTGGATGTCCTGTCCTTCTCCGAAAGTGGTGTGTTGAAGTCTCCTACTATAATTGTGGAGGTATCTATCTCGCTTTTCAGTTCTGTTAAAATTTGATTTATGTATCTTGCAGCCCTGTCATTGGGTGCGTAAATATTTAATATGGTTATGTCTTCCTGATCCATTGTCCCTTTTATCATTATATAGTGTCCTTCTTTATCCTTTGTGGTGGATTTAAGTCTAAAGTCTATTCTGTCAGAAATTAATATTGCTACTCCTCTTCTTTTTTGCTTATTGTTTGCTTGATATACTTTTTTCCATCCTTTGAGTTTTAGTTTGTTTGAGTCTCTAAGTCTAAGGTGTGTCTCTTGTAGGCAGCATATAGATGGATCGTGTTTCTTTATCCAGTCTGTGACTCTCTGTCTCTTTATTGGTGCATTTAGTCCATTTACATTCAGGGTAATTATAGATAAATAAGTTTTTAGTGCTGTCATTTTGATGCCTTTTTATGTGTGTTGTTGACAATTTCATTTTTCCACATACTTTTTTGTGCTGAGGCGTTTTTCTTAGTAAATTGTGTGATCCTCATTTTCATAGTGTTTGACTTTATGTTAGTTGAGTCGTTACGTTTCTCTTGGTTTTTGTCTTGAGTTATAGAGTTGTTATACCTTTTTGTGGTTACCTCATTATATACCCCTATTTTTCTAAGTAAAAACTTAACTTGTATTGTTCTATATCGCCTTGTATCACTCTCCATATAGCAGTTCAATGCCTCCTGTATTTAGTCCCTCTTTTTGATTATTGTGATCTTTTACCTATTGACTTCCATGATTCCCTGTTATGTGTATTTTTTTTTAATTAATCTTAATTTGTTTGTTTTTGTGATTTCCCTATTTGAGTTGATATCAGGACGTTCTGTTTTGTGACCTTGTGTTGTGCTGATATCTGATATTATTGGTTCTCTGACCAAACAATATCCTTTAGTATTTCTTGTAGCTTTGGTTTGGTTTTTGCAAATTCTCTAAACTTGTGTTTGTCTGTAAATATCTTAATTTCGCCTTCATATTTCAGAGAGAGTTTTGCTGGATATATGATCCTTGGCTGGCAGTTTTTCTCCTTCAGTGTTCTGTATATGTCGTCCCATTCCCTTCTTGCCTGCATGGTTTCTGCTGAGTAGTCAGAACATATTCTTATTGATTCTCCCTTGAAGGAAACCTTTCTTTTCTCCCTGGCTGCTTTTAAAATTTCCTGTTTATCTTTGGTTTTGGTGAGTTTGATGATAATATGTCTTGGTGTTTTTCTTTTTGGATCAATCTTAAATGGGGTTCGATGAGCATCTTGGATAGATATCCTTTCGTCTTTCATGATGTCAGGGAAGTTTTCTGTCAGAAGTTCTTCAACTATTTTTTCTGTGTTTTCTGTCCCCCCTCCCTGTTCTGGGACTCCAATCACCCGCAGGTTATCCTTCTTGATAGAGTCCCACATAATTCTTAGGGTTTCTTCATTTTTTTTAATTCTTTTATCTGATTTTTTTTCAGCTATGTTGGTGTTGATTCCCTGGTCCTCCAGATGTCCCAGTCTGCATTCTAATTGCTCGAGTCTGCTCCTCTGACTTCCTATTACGTTGTCTAATTCTGTTATTTTATTGTTAATCTTTTGGATTTCTACATGTTGTCTCTCTATGGATTCTTGCATCTTATTAATTTTTCCAGTATGTTCTTGAATAATCTTTTTGAGTTCTTCAACAGTTTTATCAGTGTGTTCCTTGGCTTTTTCTGCAGATATCCTAATTTCATTTGTGATATCATTAAGCATTCTGTAAATTAGTTTTTTATATTCTGTATCTGATAATTCCAAAATTGTATCTTCATTTGGGAAAGATTTTGATTCTTTTGTTTGGGGGGTTGGAGAAGCTGTCCCGGTCTGCTTCTTTAAGTGGTTTGATATGGATTGTTGTCTCCGAGCCATCACTGGGAAACTAGTTTTTCCAGAAAATCCGCTAAAAAAAAACTGCAGTCAGATCCCTATCAGAGTTCTCCCTTTGGCTGAGGCTATTCAGATGTTAATGAAGCCGCCTGCGTGCAGTCCAAATCCCTGCGGGACGGTTCCCCGGCTCGGATGCTGCTCTTTCTGCTCCAAGATCAGTCACTGCCTCCCGGGGACTTCTCCTACCGGCTGCGTCCCACGCAGCCCGTGGAACCGGCTGGTCCCCCTCCCGGGGTTAGTTCAGGGGGGTGGAGCAGGTCTCTGTGCTTGTGCCGTACCTGACTGGTACTCTGGCTCCAGGCTCTGGAAACAATCGCTGCTTCCCCGTATTAGTTCGTTCTCCGTCTCTAAATCTGTGTTTGTTGTTCAGGGTTCGTAGATTGTTATGTATGTGATCGATTCACTTGTTTTTCCGTGTCTTTGTTGTAAGAGGGATCCGAGGTAACGTCTGCCTAGTCCGCCATCTTGGCTCCGCTCCGCTTCCAGACTTTTTTATACTCTTTCTTTTTTATTTTGACCTCTCACTGTAGCACCAATCCACCTCTCAGTCAACTAGAATTTATCTTCAAGCATGTTTTTCGACAAAGATATACGATTGATACATTTTTTTTTAATTTTGTCTATTAGAGAATATTTTTGTTGCTTTCACATCTGAAAGACAAACTGGCTGGGTATAAAATTTTTGATTCATGATCTTTCACAAACAAAACTCTGTGGATATTGTTTTGGTACAGTTATAACAGAGTGGTACAATTCTAGGTGTTTTTGTCTTTCTTGTTTTTGTATTTTCAGATTATCTATTTGTTCTACACAGAACACATGTTTTTGTAGTAATAAAAATATTTTAAAATATAATAATAAAATAAAGAAATGTGTCCTGAAATCTCATTATTGCATTCCGAAATTCTGTTGGGTGTTGAGAGGCACACCAATAATCTTTGTTGTCAAGGAAACAACGACCAAGCTGTAGGGTTCTAGTCATCCCAGTCTTCTCCCTTCCCTGCACCTCTGCTAATTGGCTTCCTTCATTTCTACCCACAGCCCCACAGGGACCCTTCCTTCTTTCTCTTTTTAAATAGATCCTAAAGACATAGCAACATAGACAGGGGCCAGAAGAGTGAAAACACAATGCTAATCACAACCTCGCAAACATTTCATAAAAATTTTGTAAGTTATATACTGAAATATATAGGCCTAGAAAAGTAAAAATATACACAGTCCTGTAAAATATATAGGCTAACTTGGTGCTATTACTATACAAGTTATTTTACAATTAACTAAAGTACTATCACATTCCTTAGAGGAAAAAAAAAAAAAGAAGTAGTGCATTTGGAATACCGAATAAAATAAAAACATCACAAATCCTCAAACCTCTCCATGACCTTCCACAAGGCAAGATTCTGAAATCTGAAGGCTGTAGGGGCTCGCAGGATTAAGTTTAGCTCTAACCTCCTTTAAGTTGAACAAACATATTATGTCTTTATCCAGAAAGGTGAGAACCTTCCCCTCCCCCATCCAAAAAATAAAAGATATGGCAAAACTAATTATACAGGAGAAGGTCAGATGGAGAAGAGGCACAGCACAGTTGTTACAAACACATTATCTAGGTATCTAGGATACTCCACTGGTCTCACCCCTTCAGGAGCAAGGAAGAATGAAGAAAACTAAAGATACAAGTGAAAGATTAGTCCAAAGGACTAACAGACCACATCAACCACGGTCTCCACCAGACTGAGTCCAGTACAACTAGATGGTGTCCAGCTACCACCACTGACTGCTCTGACAGGGATCACAATAAAGGGTTCTGGACAGAGCTGAAGGAAAATGTAGAACAAAATTCTAACTCACACACACACAAAAAAAAAAACAGACTTACTGGCCTGACGGAGACTGGAGAAACCCTGAGAGTATGGCCCCCAGATACCCTTTTAGCTCAGTAATGAAGCCACTCCTGAGGTTCACCCTTCAGCCAAAGATTAGACAGGCCCATAAAACAAAACGAGACTAAAGTGGCACACCAGCCCAGGGGCAAGGACTAGAAAGCAGGAAGGCACAAGAAAGCTGGCAATAGGGAACCCAAGGCTGAGAAGGGAGTGTTGATATGTCATGGGGTTGTTAACTAATGTCATAATTGCATACTAACTGTTTAATGAGAAACTAGTTTGTTCTGTAAACTTTCTTCTTTAATGTATAATTAAAAAAAAATACCTGCTGCCACCAAGTCGATTGCAACTCACAGCGACACTATAGGACAGAGTAGAACTGCCCCACAGGGTTTTCAAGGAGTGCCTCATGGATTTGAACCACCAACCTTTTGGTTACAAGCTATAGCTCTTAACCCCTAACCACTATACCACATATGGTGATGGAAAAATCACATAGATTAAGGGTAGGGTTACATAATCAATTATCGTAATTGCTGTCAACAAGTTGTAAGAAAAAAAGGTGAAACGGCAACAGTTGTGTGACAGACATAGTTACAACAATTACAAAAAAAAAAAAAGGGTAGCTGCTGAGGCTGCTTATGAATGACCAAACACCTCAAGAAATTTTGTTCCTTGGTTTGGAGATTTAGGGTCATAGTTTCATCCCAGTTAAATGGCCTAATTATTGCATTTAGTACTTCTGTCCTACCTCCTAGTTCATTGTGTAGTGCCTGAGATCTTAAAAGCTTGCAAGCAGCCCAAGGTGTAACAACTGGTCTTTATTCACCTGGAGCCCAAAGAAGAAGAGTCAGGAATAGGAGGAAGAAATGGAGCATGTGGCTGATTGCCTCCGTGAACAACTGCTACCTTTGCCTTGAGACCAGAAGAACTGGATGGTGCCAACTACTATTACTGAACATTTTGATCAAAGATTCTATAGATGAATCCTAATCAAAAGTGGGAATCTACAGAACATATTTTCAAATTTTCATGACCTCCAGACTTTCTGAAGCCATGGAGGTTGGATGAATTCCTGAACTATTGCTTTGAGATAACCTTTAAACCTTAAACCAAAAATATCCCCAAAGTCTCCTTAAAACCAAACCATAGTTTACCTTAACTAGTAAGAATGTCTGCCATGAGCACTGTACTCTTTTAAAATCTGTCAGTTTGTCATACCGTGGGGGCCTGCGTGTCACTATGATGCTCGAAGCTATGCCATTGATATTCAAATACCAGCAGGGTCACCCATGGCAGACAGCTTTCAGCTGAGCTTTCAGACTAAGACAGACTAGAAAGAAGGAACTGGCAGTCTATTTCTGAAAATATTTAGCCAGTGAAAACTTTATGAATAGCAGTGGAACATTGTTTAATATAGTGTCAGGAGATGAGCCCCTCAGGTTGGAAGGCACTCAAAAGATGACTGGGAAACAGCTGCCTCCTCAAAGTAGAGTCGACCTTAATGACGTGGGTGGAGTCAAGTTTTCAGGACCTTCAGTTGTTGACAAGGTAGAACTCAAAACAAGAAGAAACAGCTACAAACATCCATTAATAATAGGAACGTGGAATGTATGAACTATGAATCTAGGAAAATTGGAAGTCATCAAAAATGAAATGAAACACATAAACGTTGATATCCTAGGCATTAGTGAGCTGAAATGCACTGGTATTGGCCATTTTGAATTGGACAATCATATGGTCTACTATTCCGGGAAAGACAACTTAAAAACGAATAGTGTGGCATTCATCATCAAAAAGAACATTTCAAGGTCTATCCTGAAGTACAACACTGTCAGTAATGTCAATCCACGGATATTAATCCATACACCTACAAGGAAGACCAGTTAATACAACTATTATTCAAATTTACACATGAGCCCTAAGGCCCAAAGATGAAGAAATTGAAGGTTTTTACCAGCTTCTGTAGTCTGAAATTGATCAAACATGCAATCAAGATGCACTGATAATTACTGGAGATTGGAATGCAAAAGTTAGAAACAAAGAAGAAGGATTGGTAATTGGAAAATACGGTCTTGATGACAGAAACAATGCCGGAGATCACATGATAGAATTTTGCAAGACCAAGGACTTTTTCATTGCAAATATCTTTTCTCACCAACATAAATAGCGACTATACACATGGACCTCATCAGATGGAATACACAGGAATCAAACCGACTACATCTGTGGAAAGAGATGATGGAAAAGCTCAATATCATCAGTCAGAAGAAGGCCGGGGCGGACTGCAGAACAGACCATCAATTGTTCATATGCAAGTTCGTGTTGACACCGAAGAAAACTAGAACAAGTACACAAGAGCCAAAGTAAAACCTTGAGTATATCCCACCTGGATATAGACACCATCTCAAGAATAGATTTGACACGTTGAACACTAATGACTGAAGACCGGACAAGTTGTGGAATGACATCAAGGACATTATACACGAAGAAAGAAAGGGGTTATTAAAAAGACAGGAAAGAAAGAAAAGACCAAAATAGACGTGAGAAGAGACTCTAAAAGTTGCTCTAGAACATCAAGTAGCTAAAGCTAAAGGAAGAAATGATGAAGCAAAAGAGTTGAAGAGAAAACTTCAATGGGCAGCTTGAGAAGACAAAGTTAAGTACTATAATGACATGTGCAAAGATCTGGAGATGGAAAACTAAAAAGGAAAAACACAGTCTGCATTTCTCAAGCTGAAAGAACTGAAGAAAAAATTCAAGCCTGGAGTTGCAATATTGAAGCATTCTATGGTGAAAATGTTAAACAACTCAGGAGGCATCAAAAGAAGATGGAAGGAATACACAGTCACTACACCAAAAAAGAATTGGTCACTTTCAACCATTTCAGGAGACGCTATATGAGCAGGAACCAATGGTACTGAAGGAAGAAATCCAAGCTGCACCGAAGGCACTGGCAAAAAACAAGGCTCCAGGAATTGATGGAATATCAGTTGAGATGTTTCAACGAATGGATGCAGCACTGGAAGTACTCAGTCATCTATGCCAAGAAATTTGGAAGACAGCTACCTGGCCAACTGACTGGAAGAGATCTATATTTACGCCTATTTCCAAGAAAGGTGAGCCCACCAAACATGGAAATTATTGAACAATATCATTAATATCACACACAAGCAAAATTTTGCTGAAGATCATTCAAAAGTGCCTGCAGCAGTGTATTGACAGGGAACTGCCAGAGATTCAAGAAGAATTCAAAAGAGAACTCAGAACCAGAAATATCATTGCTGATGCCAGATGGATCCTGGCTGAAAGCAAAGAATACCAGAAAGATGTTGACCTGTGTTTTATTGAGTATGCAAAGGCATTCGACTGTGTGGTTCACAAATTATGGATAACATTGTGAAGAAAGGGAATTCCAGAACATTTAATTGTGCTCATGAGGAACCTGTACATAGATCAAGGGGCAGTCTTTCCAACAGAACAAGGGGATACTGCATTGTTTAAAGTCAGGAAAGGTGTGCATCAGGGTTGTATCCTTTTTTCATACCTTTTCAACCTGTATGCTCAGCAAATAATCCAAGAAGCTGGACTATATGAAGAAGAACAAGGCATCAGAATTGGAGGAAGATGACACAACCTTGCTTGCTGAAAGTGAAGAGGGCTTGAAGCACTTACTGAAGAAGATCAAAGACCACAGCCTTCAGTATGGATTACACCTCAACATAAAGAAAACAAAAATCCTCACAAATGGACCAACAATCAATGATGAATGGAGAAAACACTGAAGTTGTCCAGGATTTCATTTTCCTTGGATCCATAATCAACACCCACGGAAGCGGCAGTTAAGAAATCAAAAGGTCCATTCTTTGGGTAAATCTGCTGCAAAAGACCTCTTTAAAGTGTTGAAAAGCAAAGAGATCACCTTGAAGACTAAGGTGCGTCTGACGCAAGCCACGGTGTTTTCAATCAGCTCATATGCATGCAAAATCTGGACAACGAATAAGGAAGACCAAAGAAGAAATGACGCCTTCGAATTGTGGTGTTGGCGAAGAATATTGAATATACCATGGACTGCCAAATGAACAAATAAATCTGTCTTGGAAGAAGTACAACCAGAATGCTCCTTAGAAGCAAAGATGGCGAGACTATGTCTCATATACTTTGGATACGTTGTCAGGAGGGATCAGTTCCTGCAGAAGAACATCATGCTTGGTAAAGCAGAGCATCAGCGAAAAAGAGGAAGAACCTCAATGAGATAGATTGACATGGTGGCTGCAACAATGGGCTTCAGCATGACAATAATTGGGGGGATGCGCAGGACCGGGCAGTGTTTTGTTCTGTTGTGCACGGGGTCACTATAGGTTGAAGCTGACTTGATGGCACCTAACGACAATAACAGTAAGAATGACTGCCTTGAGCACCGTACTCTTTTAAAATCTATCTATATAAGATCAAATTGGCAACAGAAATTCAAAAGATTAGATAGGAAACTTAGAGGGCAGTGAGTTTATGTTAATGGAGGAGGAACAATTCAGGAAAAGGGGGTGAGAATGGTTGTATAACTCAAAGCATATTATCAATGTCACCAAACTATACATGTATAAATTGTTGAATTGGTGTATGTTCTGTGTGTATATTCTCAACAACAACAACAAAAAACCTCTGAAAAAAGAAAAAGAGTAAGTTGTCCTAAACCCACAACTAGGAACATACATGAAGATTCGATATTGCTATTTAATGCAGTTAAAAGGAAGTCAAGAAGCAGTTTTTCATTTCACTAAGCATCTTGTTTGAGAGCTGAAGTCTCTCAGCCCTATGGCCTCGTAATTAATTTGTTGTCACAGTTAATCTAAATGAAAAGGAGGATTTTACTCTCACATCTATAAGCCCATGGTAGGAAAATCCACGAGGCACAACATCCTGGAGTATTCCCCAACAGCAGCAAGAATCGCTAAAAGGGGGCTGTAAGAACACCCGTTCTAGAGGTCAGCTGGGGGAGCCTAGGCAGATGACATAAACCTCAAAGTGTTAAATGTAACACTTATCCACAAAGTGTTCTCATCTGAACAATAGAGATGTAATAGTACCCACCTCATAAGGTTGTTGTGAGAATTAAATGAGAAAATGCATCTAATGCACTTAGCACGGGGCCCTACATGTTTATTATGGGCACCATTATCAGAGCCAGGCAAGCTAGAGACTCTAGCGCTCAAGTATAACATTTCCATAAACTGGGCCTTACCAAGCAATGCACAAAGTCAGTGTGCAGTGCTGAGGGTTTACCTGGAGACTTTTCTGTGTTGTAATCTGTAACAGGCTATTTCTGTGTTCCTGGGAGCAGCTTTTCTTTCATTGCTTTTGTAGAGACTCTAAAACTTTGCTATGGCAGCTCTGAATCTTGCCCCGATGATGAAATACTTTTATGTAGGCCTGAGGCCAGAAATCTCCCACCCCTGGTGTCCAGTTGACTTTTGACCTCTATTAGTCAATGTCGTGGGGCCCAAGTTTGCTCACTTCCACGTCTGAGTAGACATGCAATAGGAAAAACAGCCGGGATGACAGCTTGCAGACTTTTACATCAATTTCAGCTGTGGGATGCCTGAAAATCTCCACATGTCTCAGAGAAACCAGAATCTGATCTCAGGATCCCAGAAGCAAGAGAGAAACCAGATCATTCCCAGGCCAAGGGAGGCCTCTCAAGTTTGGGGTGCAGGTAGCCCCCAAGACCGTCAAGAAAGAAATATCTCACTCAGCCTAGTTGGAGCTGGCTAGTTTTAATCTTCAGAAGGAAGAACAGTGAGGAGGGACAGACAAGCTCATATGTTTGGTCCTCGCAGGCCCTGCGCTCTGGATCTCCAAGACCTGGGTGCACCTCACACCCACTGGTAATCACCCCAGAGGCACAAAGGAAGCCCACTGTTAGGTGGTCCTTACCTCTTTCTCAGGCTTTTAGGAGAGGGCAAAGCTGCCAGCTGGATTTATTTGTTTTCCATCTGACAACCCCTTGCTCTCCTCCCAAAGGACTGTTGGCCGCAACAAACTGAGCAAATACCTTTATTTCATACCTGGAAAAGGGTATTACGGAGAGAGGGTTCACACCATCCAACAAACCCAGTCAAGAGGTCCACACTTCAACTCCAGGTTCCCTATACCTTGGCAATTTGGAGGAGAACCTTCTAGTCATCTCACTCCTCTCACTTTCCTGCCCATTTCTCCCTATACTCCCACACCCAGCTCCTTAGGGACCTTTCCTTCTCTCCCTTTCTAAATAGATCCTAAAGGCACAACAACATAGAGAGGAGACAGAAAAGTCAAAACACAACGTTAATCACACACTCACAGACACTTCATAATAGTTTTGTAAAATAACACTTTAGATGGGGGCTCCTTGGAGGTGAGACGCGCTCATGGTAAAGAGTCTATTTCAAAGACCCGGAGCAAGCATATTGCATGGAACAGTTCATATTGTTTCTTATTAGAGACTGATTGAAAGAACCTGTATCATAGGTTCCTCTATTTGGTTTTGTCAGAAGAGTTTACGACCTAGAAGCAGTCAGACAGTCATACTGTGGAATCCCTCTCTCTCTCAATCTCTCTCTTTCTCTTTCCTCCTCCTTCATTTCCATTGCCTGTAAAAAAAAAAAAAAAAAAAAAAAAAACCCTGGTGGTGTAGTGGTTAAGAGCTAGGGCTGCTAACCAAAAGGTCGACAGTTCAAATCTACCAGGTGCTCCTTAGAAACCCTGTGGGGCAGTTCTACTTTGTCCTTTAGGGTTGCTATGAGTTAGAATCGACTCAACAGCAACGAGTGAATTAAAGGGAGATACCAATGTCCCCCTTATGGGAGCCAGTTATGGCCAGTAGACCCATCACAAGCAGAGAATCTCCTTCACAAAGGTGGCATCATCAAAGGACAGAACAAAGGCAGGAGACTGTATCCTTTCATTTTATTCGCTGGGGCAAGAATTCTACCCCCTCCTTACCCACCACTGTCTGATTTCCCACCAAAGGAGCATTTGCAAGATGAAAGATTTATACTCTGCGAAATATTTCGCTTGTCATCAGCCCGGGGCTTCAGGGTCCCCGGCTGAGCTGGTCAGTTCCCGGAAGGTTCACTGCGCCTACCTCATAGACAGGGCCACACTGCTCCCAAGTGGCTTCTATGGAGAAGCAGGAAGCCAGAAACGGCTGTAGCTGGAATGCTCCCCAGGCCCACGGGGCCCTGCCTCACTGCAGCTTCATTGTGACAGCCCAGCTCTGCGGCCCCAGTCTGAGACCCTTCCTAGCGCCCACCACACTGAGGAGCTCAGCTGCTCCCTCACGCTTCAGGAACACCCTTCTCCACCGCAGAGGGGTGGCCACCCCATGTTTTTAATAAACCCGAAAACACTGCTGGGAGGATCTAACAAAACAGAGTCCAGAATTCAACCTGTGCATCATCGTAGTGGGAGTCTGTTAAGATACAGATGCAAGGAAGCCCTCCCCACCCTTAAAAAGAAGCAAAAGGAATGAGAAGACAAAAATAATTGGAAAATGAAAACAGCTATTCGTACCTATTGCAGAGAATTTTTTCCACCCTGAAGGCAGAGCCTTACACCTTATGAATCTACTTGCAGTAGTTTATGAATGTAAAGCCATTTTAATAAGCAAAAGCTTTTTCAAGCACATCTTTTTGTGCACAAGTAAAAACACAGTGGATCTTCACAACTAGCGCTCTTGTAGCTTTGGTAGTTCCTGCACCCCCACAGGGCATGGACGGTGATCTAGTACTATGCAGGGTTGTGCTCCACGCTTAGAGTAGTATCGGCTCCTCGACTTTCAGCTGATTGGAGAAGCAGGGACAGGCTGCTGTTACTATGCTGCTCCTTGGTAAGAGAGCAAAATTAAGAACCACCCCCCGTCAAAAAAAAAAAAAAAAAGGTCTCAGAGATACCACCCAGCCCTTCCAATTCCTGAATCACCTGGGGAACTTCCACAGCCCAGGCCAAACTTCAGGCCAATTAAATCCAAACCTCCGTGGGCTGGCCCAGGCATCGGTACGTTTCGAAATTCCACAGGTGATTATAAAGTGCAGTCAAGTGTGAGAACCATCGTCTTAGAACGGGGTTCTTAATTCTAGCTGCACACTGAGAATTAACTGGGGAGCCTTTAACCAAGGCCGGTTCCCAGGCTGCACTCCAAACGAGTGGAATCCGAATTTCTGGAGATGGAACCGAAGGGTTTTCGTAAGCTCCCAGGTGATTCCGAGGCACTGAATGTTGAGAATAAAGCTACATTATTTGATTAAACGGTTTCGTTTTTATGAAGAAAGTGTGTTCACAGAAAAAGAAAAGAAAACACAGAGAATAAAGAAGTAAAAAAAGTATTCTAGGCATGTATAATCACAAATTCTAACTTCCGGAAATACAAAAAAACAGTTGCCGTGGAGTGGATGCCAACTCATGGTGACCCCACGTGCCTCAGAGTAGGACAGTGCTCCACAGACTTTTCAATGGCTGATTTTTCAGAAATAGATCGTCAGGTCTTTCTCCCAAGGCACCTCTGGGTGAACTCAAACCTTCAGCCTTATGGTTAGCAGCTGAGAACACTAGCCATTTGCACCATCCAGGGACTCCAAATACCTGAAGTTAGTTACCTTAGGTGGGTTGGAAATGGGGGGTGGGGTGCTAAGGGAATATGTAAATGAAAAAGATGGACTCCCATGTTCTTAATTCAAAATCTGCATCAAACTCTCTGTAAGCAGTTCTGGGGCAGGGGGGAGGCTGCACCCCTGCAGCAGATGTGTACACATGTGGGCATGTGCGCGCGCGCACACACACACACACTCACACACACACACACACACTCACACGCTGCAGTAGAGGAGGCCTGGAGAGACTCTGCCTTCATTTGCATCACTGAGAAGCCCCTTTTATAATTTCATTTTGTCACTATCTGAGTTGGAAAAATTTTGCTCATCGAACTAAATTTATGAAGTAACAATTACCTCATCTGCCCAGTTTTTAAATCAATCAAAGATTTCTATAACTCCTAGTCAGAGCTGCTGATGAGCACAAGACAACCCAGGCTCCAGCACCAAGTGCTACAACACCCCTCTAGAGCAAAGCAGAGGCAACGGTTGTTCAGTGGTAGAATTCTTTCTTTTCATGTGGGATACCCGGATTCGATTCCAGCCCAACACACCTCAGGCAGAGCCACCACCCATCTGTCAGTGGAGGCTCGCCTGTTGCTATGATGCTGAACAGGTTTCAGCAGAGCTTCCAAACTAAGACTGATGAAGAAGAAAAGCCTGGCGATCTACTTCTGAAAATTCAGCCAGTGGAAACCCAGTGGATGACAACAGTCCGATCTCATTGTACATGGACTCACCGTGAGTCGAGCAACTCCATAACTGCAGCTAGCAACAACAGAGCCAAGCAAGGTGGTGCTTATTGAGCCTATGCAGTTTATCTTAGGTAGAGTGACATTTCTTTGAATTATTATTTAAGAAATTTGAAATACCTAAATATCTAAGGAAAATCACTACTTGGGAGCCTGAGGATATTTGAAGGCGAAGAAGGAATCAAAACGAAGAACAAATTTTCCAGAGGTGGTAGGTTCAGACAGGCAGGGAAAGCATAAGGGCAGGGCTACACTGTAACGCTGCAGTTATTAGGAATTTCATCCTGCCAGTAATTAGGGATGAATCCTTGGACATGTCAAGATATCACTTTTGGACCAAGTTTTCTCATATGTAAAACGAGAGATGTTAAGTCTAAGGCAGGGCTCTCACCTCAGTACTATTGACATTGGGCCAGATAATTCTTTGTTGGGGGTCGGGGGGGAGCTGTCCTGTGCATTGTAGGATGTTAAGCACCATCCCTGGCTTCTACCAACTAGATACCACCCAGTTGTGACAATCAAAAATGTCTCCATATATTGCCAAGTGTTCCCCACAGGTCAAAATGGTCCCCATTTCTGAACTGTTGGTGGAGGGTAATTCTGAAAGTCTTTTTATTTTTGAAAATTCACAAATTATGTGGAAGACGTTAGGGAAATGAGTTTGACATATCAGGGCACATGCGTATAAAAGCCAAAGATGGGAGTGTGTGGCAGTATCCTGTAAAGCAGTGGTTCTCCATCTTGGCTAAACATTAAATCACGAAAGGAGATTTCAGTTAAATCTCCATTTCCAGGTCGAACCCCAGACCAATTCACTCAGAGCAATGGGGGTTGGGTAGAGTTCCCTAGATGATCCTAGTGTGCAGTGAGTTGAGGACCAGGGCTGGAGAGCTTATTGTCAAACAGACATAACAATAAGTCTACTCGTTGTTTTTCATGATACTGATACTACTTCATTTCCCTCAAAAACAAAACCAAATCCAGGCTGTGCTAGCATTTTGCAAAGCACCCGGAAGCAGGAAACCGGAAACCAGGTGGATCTCAAGCTTTAGCTTTAAATGAGGCCTACACACACCTCCAGAAGTACATGAGCCTACAGACACCTAAACGAAGTCGAAAAGCCAAGTATACGAAAAGCCACCACTCACCCCACGAATCCTCTCTTCCCTGTGCTTCTTGATCAAGCCACACCAACCGTTCTCTTCAAACCATGACTCAGTTACAATTATTCCATAAGAGATCATCTCTTCCAGTTTATCAAGTGAATGGCAATTGCATCCAGAAAAAATGGGTGCACGCCCCAGAAGAGGAAGATACACCCTGGACTCATTTCTAAGTGAAACCAGTCAGTCTGGCCCAGGATGGAAGAGACCTAGACACCAAGCAAATGAGTCAAAGCCACTACCAGCCTGCTTTAACCTCAACATGATACAAGGGCTTCGAGGAGATCGCTGTAAAGTCAGTAAAAAAAAAAAAAAAAATCCCTGCCTCTTTCCTGGGGATTCCATGCTGGTGAACTTGGTACTCTTTTACAAAGTGCTCAGTTACAAATGAAGAAAGTTGTGATATAAAAATATGTGTTATGGCTTGAACTGTTTCCAAAAAAATAGTATGTGTTGGAATCCTAACCACTAGGGTGTAATCCTATTTGGAAATAGAATTTCCTTTGCTATGTTAATAAGCCTATATCAGTGTAGGGTGTGTCCTAAACCTAATCATTTCTGAGTTATAAAAAGAGCAGATGAGATGCAGAAGCGAATACAAACGAGAAGATAGATGCCAGTGAAGACTGCCAAAAAACCAAGGAATGCTGGGACTACAGAAGGTGAAACAGACAAGGACAAACCTCCCCTCAAGAGTCACACCCTGAATTTGGGCTTCTAGCTTCCTGAGCTGTGAGAAAATAAATTTCTGTTCCTTAAAGCCACCTACTTGTGGTATTTCTGTTACCGCAGCACTAAGAAACTAAAACAGTGTAAAATCTTCTTTACTGTACTCTTTGTTTTCTGTTACAAACAAGCAGCAGTGGCAGCCAAAATTTAGGGAGCACCTACTATGGGCAGGAGGCCTGGTGGTGCAGTGGTTAGGCATTTGGTTGCAAACCAAAAGGTGAGCACTTCAAACCTACCAGCTCCTTCTTGGAAATCCTATTGAACAGTTCTACTCTGTCCTATAGGGTCGCTGTGAGTTAAAATTAACTTGACAGCAATGGGTTTGGATTTTTTGGTACTATATGCCAGGCCCTGTTCTAAGTATTTACATAAACTATTTCATTTAATCCTCACAACAACCTAATTAGATAAATAGGTAGGACTTTATACCCCTTTTACAGTTGAATCAATTGAGGCTCAGAGGGGTTACAGGACTTACCCAAGGACGTGCACCTGCAAGGAAAGGAATGGGAGTTGGAGCCTAAGCAGTCTGGCTGCAGAGCTTAAAATCTTGACCATGATGCAATATGGCCTCATGAGTCTCCTATTCGGCAGATCATGAAACTAATAACTTTTGGCCTTTGCATAGCAGTCTTTCACCCAAGAATTTCAAAACACTTTTAAAGTGTATCAGATATAGGCTCATGTCTGGATATGATGATGCAAACGAAGAAACTCTATTCCAGTGCTCTCAATGTGCAGCGTCAGACCACCTATATCAGAATCCCCGGGGGGAATCTGTGTAAAGACAGGTTCCTGGGCCCCATTCCACACCTACCATACCAGAATCTGGGGTGCAAAGGAAAGCCCAGAATGGAAACCTACATTGTGAACACACTTCTTGGGTGCGTTATCTGCCCATCAAGACTTGAGAACCACTCTCCTAGAATCAACGTACCTATGCATTCACAGAGCACTGTCTCATGCCTGCAAAACTTGAAGAAAGAAAGTGTGTCTCCCCAGAATTATACCACAAAGAAACTGCAAAGATCAACTTTCAGGGCCAAAAGAGTCTCAGTCAGGCAGCCCCCTTAAGAATCCCTAGATGTATTTAAACATATTCAATTTTAGACATAAACCCACTTACTGGAATATATCATACTTTGTGCTGAGAATCTGCCATCCTCTGGAGATGTGAAATCTGCTTTATTAATATCACTTAAGCTGTTACTCAAAGCCCTCAACACATGCACACGCACGCACGCACACACACGCACGCACACACACACTTCCCTATGCAAACTTGAGTAAACACTGCATAACCAGAAAATGAAATTGCTCTCAAATAACCATTATGACTTTTCTTATATGCTCACATTACAGTAAAATTCAGAGTGAGAGCTATCAGTGGAGATGGAAATTACAGAGCATGCTTTCCTCTGCTAGATGCGAGCTCCTCAGGGCTGGGATTGCCTCCTACTCCTCTCTGCGTCTCTGGTTTTGAGCACGTAGTAGGCAATTACTCCAATTTTGTGTTAAGAAAGAAGAAATGGAGGAATAAAGCTTTGCAGGAATTAGTAAGCAAATCAATTCCTCAGCTAGAAGGAGCATCACAGATCATCTCTTTCCCCATGGAGCCTTTGGACAGGACTGTCTTGTCCAACATAAGAGAAGAGGAAGGCGGTTCTTTAACCAACTGACTTCTCATAGAAACACCTCTTCAAATCTTGAAGCCATGCCTCTTTCCACTGAAAGGTAATCACCACCAACTTCCTCAGCACACACATACAGTCCAACCTAAACCCCCAAATGAAAACTGGAATGAAACACATTGAAGAAGAAAAAGAGAGAGAGAAGACAGATTGCGGTTTAAAAAGAAAAGAAAAAAAACAATAACAGCATACAACACACTAGGGGCTGGAAAAATATCAGATTTTCATTTTGCAGCAAAGATTGTGTTGAGTTGTGCTTCATGTTGCTATTCATGAGTTTCATATCCTTCCTTACATTAAAATATATTTATGCTGCTGCTTCGTTCCTACCAGTCCCTGTGTGGCATGAATATTCACACAGCCACCATAGGCTGCAAATGTACACACACGTGCACACACGCACACACGTGCCGGCATCACATGCAAAGGTCAGCCCCTTGGTCCCTGAGTAGTCCTGTGATTGGATCATTTCCAAACTGCTGCAAAATGAATTCTAGGGAAGTCACTGCTTAAACAGCATGAGGACCACCTGTGTGTAGGGCTGGGTCTCTGGCCACTGGAATAGCTTTGAGCTGATGTATTCAGAATGTCTTACTCAGACTTCTGCAGAGTCTCATCGAATCATAAACATCTGGACCTTGAGCAGACCCTAGAATAATCTGCTTCCAAATCCCCCATTTTACAGACAAGGAATTCAAGTTCGAAGTAGAACTGCTTGCCCGTGATCAGATGATGAGTGTGTCCCTGGGTATGCAAGCCAGTTGTCTCTCTACTATGCCATATTGAGACCAGTATTTTGCTCGTGATAGCTAACTGGTAGTGTAACAAGAAAATTCATCTAGAGTCCTCTTAGGAATGAATGCAAGATCTCAATTCAATTTCTATAAATAATTGCCAATTTTTGTTACAGTTCCTAAAGAATGCTGGACTCCAATAATTAATAATAAAATAAATGAGTCCTAGCTCTTCCTTTTTGTGACTCACTTTTTTTTTTTTTTAAGTGCTAGTGACTAAAGGGAATAAAATATGATGAAGAGGGAAAGAGAGACCTTAAGGTTCAGGAAATCCACAAACTGAACATTGCCTCTGGCTCCATGCTTCCATTTCAAGACTCCAATCCTGGCCGTATGAGAAGAGGGGATGCCCTCCTACCCAGTGCTTCTCAAACTTCAACGTGTGTATTAATCCGACAAAATGCACATAATGATTCAATGGGTTGGGAAGGAGCTGGAAATTCTGCATTTCCAACAAGCTCTCAGGTGACTCTGATGCAGCTGGTCACAAGACCACACTTCAAGTAGCAAGATTTCTAAAATAATATCCATGGCATGATGGTTAAGGTCGTGTGTCAACTGTGCTGGGCCTTGATTCTCAGCGGTTTGGCAGTTACGTAATGACATAATTTGGCAGTTACATAATGATGTAATTCAGCCGTTATGTAACAATGTAATCATCCTCCATTTTGTGATCTGATGTGAGCAGCCAATCAGTTGAAAAGGGAGTTTCCTTGGGAGTGTGGTCTACATTCGATATATACAGATGTTCTGGCAAAGCTCACTTGCTCTGGGTCCTGCATCTGACTCATCATCCTCTGACCTCTGGTTCTTGGGATGTGAGCCAGCAGCCCGCTGCCTGACCTGCCAGTTTTGGGTTTCTCAGCCCCTGCAGCCATGTGAGTCAGGAGAAGCCTCCAGCCTGGCATCTGACTCATGGATTTTGGACTTGCCAGTCTCTGCAACTGCATGAGCCTTTTCCCTGAGATAAATCTCTCTTTGTATATACTTACAGGTATACACTATACTGGGTTTGGTTCTCTAGAGATTTCAGCCCAAGACACATGGTCACTGAGGTATCAACTCTATGCAAAGCAAAGCAGGTGGCAAAGAGTGAGAGCCCCATCAGCAGCCCTGAAAGCAATGCTATAAGGAAAATGGCAGAGAATAGAACTGATCAAAAACAATAGAATAGGCAAGTTTATAGAGACCAAAGAGTCCCTGGATGGCACAAACAGTCAATGTGCTTGGCTACTAACTGAAAGGTTGGTGATTCGAATCCACACAAAAGCTCCTCAGAAGAAGGGCCTCGTGATCTACTTCTGCAAACTCAGCCGTTGAAAGCTCTATGGAACACAGTTCTACTCTGACACACACGGGGTCGCTGTGAGTTGGAACGGACTCAGTTGCAACTGGTTTGGTTTTGGTTATAGAGACCAAAGTTAGTAGATACCAGGGCAGGAGAGCAGGAGGGAGGGGAAAAGGGAACTCATTGCTTAGGTGACACTGAATTTCTACTAAACTTTGGAAATAGATAATGGTGATGGTTGAGCAACATAAACACAATTAATGTCACTGAATTTTACATGGAAGAATACTGAAATGGCAAACGTTTTGTTAAATACGTATTTGCCTCTATAAAAAAAAATTGGTCATCAGCTAGTTAAATAATGTCCTTTGCCCTTAAGTCTACTTTATCTAGATGTCAATGCCAGCAAAGCCTACCACGCCATCACACAGGGCAGTAAGTTGTACTTATCCAGGAAACTCAGCCCGGAGAAATCAATCTGGAAACACAAAGGCTGCAGAGGTTCTAATTCTCCGCATTAATACTCGGTAGCAAGGAATAAATGAAACAGGAACATTTTTAGTTGCTTATAAATAACTTCAATGCCAAGTACAAGAAAAGAGAAAGATTTTTAATGATATAAGCAGGACAGTGCATCTCTGAGTCCAGCCCCATCCTTAGGCTCCTAAACACACCAGATCATCATCTCTAACAACTTTGCTTGGAAAATAGGTTTCGTGCCAGATGGACATTTATTTTAGAAAATCAAATGGGCGACTTAATTTCAACCTTTCTGATTAAGTAGTTCCTAGCCTTTCTCTGAACATGCTTCCAACCCTTCCTCAAGGGAATTGAGTGGTAACATGGAGAGCATGACCGTTTATTTGGCTTAAGGAACACATTAATTTATCTGGTTTATAGAATTTAAACATCTGACGAATGACAGGGGGGTTGATTTTATTCATCAGCTAATTGCTTTGCCACCTGGAGCTGAAGCTTTATATATGCAGCTTATAAAAGATCTGAAAAGGATCTCAATTATTCTTTAATTTGTTCCTTGAATATAAAGTAGGAAAATCTGGCTTAATCAAACATTGTCTCAATTCTACTGGGATATGTCTAGTTACCTTATAACAAGGTAAGCTTTCATTTAATCATATGATATGATAATTCTCCACTTTCAAGCCAAGTATCCTCTTAGTTACAATCAATTTTCCACTGAAAAAAATAAACATTGTCTCTTTACTGAAATCCCAGTAGAGAAAAATAGCCCTTTTTAATGGAACTTACTGCTCATACAGCCACACTAGGAATTTCTGTGTAGGAATCCATTAAACCCCGTAATTTGACATTGCTGGTAAATTGCAGAATAAAGTGAGCCCATGAACAATTCTCTATGCACATGGCCATTCGTGGCACTCCCAGAAGAAATGGATAATGAGTGCACACACACACACACTCTCGCACGCACACACATACACACACAGCATTACTGGAATCTATTAAATCTCACTTAATAAATGTTTTAATCAAGTTGAATTCTACGATTTATCTGAGGGGAAAAAATAAGAGGAGAAACTAGCAGTCATGCAATTTCTTTAATTGCACCGAGTGAATCTGAAATGCCAGCATGTGCTGGAAGGCTGCTAGAAATCCCAAGACATAAGGGTAGTAACTGGCAGGCAACTGGGACAACTCCTGAAATGTAACCTTGCAACAAGCTGGAAGTTAGAACTATAATGCCATCATTCTAATGATTTAGGGTATTGTTGGTTTCAAGTCAAGTATTTCGTTTCCATTTTGCCGAGTTTACCTTCCTTGTCACTTAAATGCCCCAGGAAGGAGCAATGCGCTTCCAGGGAGAGCTGGAGACCAGGCAACATACAGGCTTTCTGGAGGAAAGCAGGTCATCCCCTAGTACTGCCACCCAGAAGAAGGGGGGCTTCTGGGGTCTAAGGCAAAGGGATGGTAGAGGTACAGGCAGGCAGGCAGCAACAGACACTGGCCCTTCAAACAGGGACTTGGGTTTTAACAACAGGTCCCCTGTTCCCAGAAACCCCCTGAAAGCAGGGTAGAACTCAGATCCCTTAGGAACGCTTCTGTGTGGTAGGACAAGGAACCGAAACAAAACTCAGGGAAAACACAATGCCACAAAAATAAAATTTTAAAAATCCATTGCTGTGGAGTTGATTCGGACTCATGATGACTATGTGACACAGTAGAACTGCTCCATAGGCTCTCTTAGCTGTAATCTTATGGAAGCAGATCGCCAGGTCTATCTTCCACAGAGCCACTGGCAGGTTCAAACCACCAACATTTAGGTGACTAGTTGAGTGCAAATCGCTGGTGTCACCCAAGATCCTTTGGGGAGTGCCACAAGGACCTAAAAATAGACCAGGATCCAAGCAGGGGACTTGGTCGTAAGCAATAATGCAAGACACACAAGGATGAAAATTCAGAGCAAAACCAGTCCCATTCCATCATCTTCCAAAGCACCTATCACTGGGGCCTTCCTTGTGAGGAGTGTGTTTCCATAAATAATATAGTCACATAAAACCTTCAATGTTAGAACTGGAAAAGAGCCTAAGCAATATCTAATCCATCCTACACATGGAGATTGGGAGCCAGCGTAGTTTACGAGTTAAGAGCTTGGACTCTGGCATCAAAACCCTAATCCTGTAATTCTCTAGCCGCGTAGCTCTGGGCAGGCTTTGTACCTCTGGAAAAGGAGATGATAACAGTACCTATTTCATAAGGTAGTTGTGAGAATGAAACGAGATAATGACAGAAAGTAATTATAAGAGTGTCTGAGATTTAGAAAACTCGGTAAATGTAGCCTTCTATCATTACAATTATTATTACCATCATTATCATTATTATCCGGCCCAAGCCACAGGACTAGCTAAAAGAAATGCCACGATAAAGGCCCAGCCTCCGCGCTCTTTCCATCAACTCCCCCCTCCCACGTTATTTCCCCAAATCCCCTATTTGGTGTATTATACTAAAACTTTAGTTACTTACCTGCTAACAGAGGACAAGATAATATTCAAGAAAAAAATAGAAAGTGTAAGAAACATTAAAATCTGGGAGAAAGTCAGTGTCTCTGTCTCAAACTGAGATAAAACCCAAAACCTGTTTCTGTCCAGTGGACTCCAACTCATAGCGACAGAGTAGAATTGCCCCATAGCGCTTCCAAGGCTCTAATCTTCACAGAAGCAGACGAGCCCATCTTTCTCCTGTGGAGCGGCTGGGGAATTCAAACCACTGACCTTTCGTTTAGCAGGCAAGCACTTAACCACGGCAACACCAAGGCTCCTTCAAAGAGAGATACTGATTCTGAAATTTATACCCTCTGTTCTCTACCAGGAAGTCCAAGCTAGAATCTATTCTTTTTGCGGATCTCTCTCTCTCTTTTTCTCTCTTTCTCTATCACCCAATTTTGAGGGTATCTTTAGACCTGAGCAAAGGGCCAGAGACATGAAAAAAAGAAAAGCCCAGACCAAAGGGCCAGAGACATGAAAAAAGAAAAGCCCAAACCAATAAAATAGGAAGTTTCAATTGGACTTATATTGGGCAGCGTTTCCAGAAAGTTTGTAATTGTGTGTAGTTACTTCCCTCCCTTCCCACCCCAGTGAGTTTCTTGAATGCTGGGTAGTAGATACACTGTTGCCTCTTTATGCAGATACAACACCTCCCCGACCCTAATCAGATTCGCTGAGATGAATTGGCATCATATCAAGTGGATTCCTAAAGAAAAGTGGGGTCCTCATACCGCACCAGTGAGTGCACTGTGTAAAGAATGAATGGATGCGTGTGCATTTGTTTCTTTCTGTAGGTAACTGGCATTTGTACCACACAGTTTTAATGTTATTGCCCTTCTCCCCCAGCACATGTGCATATCCCCACACATACTAATCCATAACCCTGTTTCCGAATTTAATTATGCCCTTAATAGCTCCCAATCTGATTGCACTCCAAAAAACATGCTCCCACTAACCTCTCCTGGGGAGCCCTGATGGCATAGTGGTTAAGACCTGGGGTGCTAACCAAAAGGTAGGCAGTTCAAATCTACCAGCTGCTCCTTGGAAATGCCATGGGCTAGTTCTATTCTACCCTATTGGGTCCCTATGATTCAGAATCGACTCAATGGCAACAGGTTTTGGGTTTGTTTGTTTTTTTTTTTAACCTGTCCTGAGGAAAGCCCCGATTGGCACAAACCAATCCCTGGTTAAGCACTCAACTACCAACTGAAATATTGGTCATTCAAACTCACCCAGAGGTATCTTGAAAGAAAGGCCTGGCAATCCGCTTCCTAAAAGTCACCGCCTTGAAAACCCTATGGATCAGTTCTACTCTGCATATGTGGGGTCGCCATGAGTCAAAATCAACTCAATGGCAACTTGTTTTTGTTTTTGTTTTGCTTTTCTTAACCTCTCCTGAACTCCCTTGGGTGATGCAAACAGTTAACATGCCTGGCCGCTAACCCAGTGGTTGGCAGTTCGAGTCCATTCAGAGGCACCTTGGAAGTAAGGCCTTGCGATCTACTTTTAAAAATCAGCCATTGAAAACCCTATGGCACACAGTTTTACTCTCACATGTTGAAGGTATATTCACAACCTTAATTGAGTTTAGGCCATTCTATTACATGAGACGGGGCAGAAAAGCACTGGAACCTGCCAGGTTTTTCTTACAGGGGCAAGGGGAAATGACTCCAGGGACTGCAGGCCAAGTGTAAGTTATATTTAGATTATGTCATGTTTGACAGTAACAAGCCACCAGTAACAAAAATGACAACACAATGCCCGACACTTACGGTGCCTACCTATACGCCTAACTTCACTCAAGGATGGTTTGATTTAATCCTCCTAACAATCCTTTGCTATCCCCATTTTACAGCTGAAGAGACAGAGCCTTACAGGGGTTGGCTGACTTTCTTGTAAACTACTCTGTACAAAAGTTCTAGTCCTATGATTTCTACTTTTGTGTATATTCATTATGACCCCATCCCCTAATGTCTTTGACCTTCATCCAAAGGAATTCAGACAAATTTATCACAATGCACTCCTTAACTGCCCCCATCCCCACAAGCACAGTTATTATCCCTAATGCCACTCTCTCCCTCTTCCATAAAGCAAGTGCTTTCTGAAGCCAGTATCATGCCTGGAGCATTAGGGGTGACTCTTGTACCATAGTGGATCAAGGATCTATGGCAGAAATGCAGAGATGCACCACCCAGGACTCCCTTCAAGAAAGGACTCACTGCCCAGCTGTAGGGAATGTGGTTAACGGACAACCTCCAGCTGTTAGCGCCTCAGGATCTGCCTCTGTATTCCACCCATGGCCATGCTCTTCTCAGGACAACCCCTGGCCAATAACTGAGCAAGGCAGTGTACAAGGACCTAGCCATTGGCTCCCAAGCAGGACTCCTCAATCAGGCAATCTTTGCTGCAGAGTTCTCTGTTGGGCTGCCAGAGACTGTCTTGGGTCTGCATTGGCTTCCCTTGCCCAATCCTTCTCCTTTCCCCTTTCCCTTTCACAGGCACTAGTCTTCAATAAGCCCTTTGCTCTACTAACTCTATCTAAATGTCTATTTCTGGTACAAATCTTAGTTTCCAGATACATTTCAACCCCAACATGTCCAGCCCTGTCTCCTTCCTATTTGGCTTTTTGTTTCCTCAAGCAAAGAGATATCCTCCCTGGCCCCATCCCCCTCATATCTGAGGTTATAACCCTCACCCCTAACAAGCTCAGTCAGGTTTAAATTTGCTGAATTAAGGGAGCCCATGCCCCATGTCAGGCTCCCAGTCTCAGGCTAGATCCAATACACAGCTGGCATGTCCTTCCTAGATCAGGAACACTCCAAGGAGCATCACTGGACCTGGTTCTATAATCAGCTTATGTCAGCTGCCACAGCGATCCTGCCTTTCTGTCCCATCTGAGGCACCATACAGGTAGATGGCTCCCTATGCAGCCAGAACATATTTGTTCCACTAGCAGTTCTGCCCCATTTATAATATGGGTGGACTCAGTCTTCAAGGTTCCTAAGATGGGATTTAAAGGTAGGATGTGTAATCCATTAAAAGTCTGACAAACGGTGCTAGGACAACTGGATAGCCACATGCAAAAGAATGAAGTTATACCCCTTACCTCACACCATACACAAAAACTAATTCAAAATGGATCATAGACCTAAATGTAAAAACTAAAACTATAAAACTCTTAAAAAGGAAACATAAGGATAAATCTTCATGATCTCAGATTTGGTAATGGATTCTCAGATATGATACCAAAAGCCAAGCAACAAAAGAAAAAATAAGCTAAACATCATCAAAATTTAAACCTTTTGTTTTAAATTTAAAACTTTTGTGCATCCAAGGACACTATCTGAAGAGTGAAAAGACAGCCCACAGAATGTGAGAAATTTTTTGAAAATTATGTATCTGATAAGAATATATAAAGAACTCTTACAGCCTAAGAAACCCTGGTGGTGTAGTGGTTAAGAGCTATAGCTGCTAACCAAAATGTCAGTAGTTGGAATCCACCGCGTGCTCCTTGGAAATTGCATGGGGGAGTTCTATTCTGTCCCATAGGGTTGCTATGAGTCAGCATCAACTCAACAGCAACAAGTCTGGTTTGCTTTTATAACGTAATAATAAAAAGACAAATAGCCCAATTTAAAAATGGGCAAAGGCTCTAAATAGACATTTCTCAAAAAAAAAAGTATACAAACGGTATTTGTATAAACACATGAAAAGACAATCAACATTATTTATATCATCAAGGAAATGCAAATCAAAACGTCAATGAGACAGCAGTTCACACCTACTATGATGGCTATAGAAGAATGCAGCATCAGGATTGGTGCAAGACTCATTAACAACCTGTGCTGTGCAGATGACGTAACCTTGCTTGCAAAAATGAAGCGGACTTGAAGCACTTACTGATGAAGATCAAAGACTAACCGCCTTCAGTATGGATCACACCTCAACATAAAGCAAATGAAAATCCTCACAACTGGACCAATAAGCAACACATGATAAATGGAGAAAATATTGAAGTCGTCAAAGATTTTGTTTTACTTGAATCCACAATCAACACCCATGGACTCAGCAGTCAGGAAATCAAACAACGTATTGCATTGGACAAATCTGCTGCAAAAGACCTCTTTAAAGTGTTAAAAAGCAAAGATGTCACTTTGAGGACTAAGGTGCACCTGGCCCAAGCCATGATATTTTCAATTGCCTCATATGCATGGGAAAGCTCGACAATGAATAAGGAAGACTGAAGAAGAATTGATGTCTTTGCTTTATGGTGCTGGTGAAGAATGTTGAATATACCCATGGACTGCCAGAAGAACAAACAAGTCTGCCTTGGAAGAAATACAGCCAGAGTGGTCCTTAAAAGCAAGGATGGCAAGACTTGGTCTCATGTACTTTAGAGATGTTATCAGGAGGGACCAGTCCCTGGAGAAGAATGTCATGCTTGGTAAAGTAGAGAATCAGTGAAAAAGAGGAAGATCCTCAACAAGATGAACTGACACATGGCTGCAACAATGGCCTCAAGCATAACAATGATTGCGAGTGTGGCTCAGGACTGGGCAGTGTTTCATTCTGTTGTACATGGGGTCGCTTTTGGTCAGAACCGATTTGATGTTACCTGGCAACAACAACACCAGGATGGCTATAATCAGAAAGTCAGATAATAATAAGTGTTGGTGAAGATGTACAGAAATCAGAACTCTCATACACCACGGGTGGAAGTGTGAAGAATACATCTACCATTCCTCAGCCACTTCCTCAAAGGTTTAAACACAGAGTTACCCTATGACCCTGTAATTCCATTCCTAGTCACATATCCAAGGGAATTCAAAACATATGTCCACACAAAACCTTACATTCAAACGTTTATGGCAGCACTATTCATAATAACCAAAAGGTGGAAACAACCCACACGTCCATCAACTAATAAATGGATAAACAAAATGGTATATTCATACAATGGAATATTATTCAGCCATGCAAAGGAATTAACTATTAACACGTGCTACAGCTTGGATGAATCTGAAAACATTACACTAAGTGAAAGAATCCAGTCAGGAAAGGTTACACATTTTATGTTTCCATTTATATTAAATACCCAGAACAGGCAAGTCTACAGAGACGAACAGTAGATTACTGATTGTCTAGAGCTGGGGGTAAGGGGGGTAGGGAGACAGGGGTGGTAGCTAAAGGGTACGGAGTATCTTTTTGAAGTGATAAAAATATTTTAAAATTTATTGTGATGACAGTTGCACAACTGTGTAAGTATACTAAGAATTATTGATTTGTACACTTTCAGTGGGCAAGTTGTATAGTATATGAATTATATCTCAATAAAGCTACTTCAAAAAAAATCCACCAAAGACCATCATGCCTAAGTGCTTCTCGATTCCTTCAGCACTCAGACCCCCTTTCCCGGTCTTAAACACTCACACTTTGTACTTAATCCATCAGGAGCCTCTTGCGTGCCTCAGTTTGACCATTGAGTTCAGGTTCACATTCACAATCATACACCTTTGGTGTTCCAAATTCCCTGTATATTCACGGTTCTACCTATCATTCCTCACAAAGACACATTTTCTTTCCAGAATGCCACCATTTTTTCCAAGAGAAATTTTTGATATTTTAATCATTGACAACCACTAGGTTTCCAATAGGACAGAATGAAAAGGTTGAACAGATCAAACTTCCATTCTCAAATCTTTTACTCCAAAAACCAAAAACCAAACCCATTGCCATCGAGTCAATTCTGACTCATAGCAACCCTGTGTGGGCATCCCAGCCATAAATGGAAGGTATGTAGCACAAAGAACATACATTTTCTCTCTCTAAATTCATCTTATTTTTGTGTAACTAAAACACTTCTGTATCTAGTAATGTTTGAAAGTTCCAATTTTACTTTATTCAGGTTAAAAAGTAAATTGCTGGAGTGGAAAATATCAAAATAGCCAGTAAGAAAACAGAAAATTAGCTTGCCCTGTCTACACCCATAATGAACAATTCTCACACTCTCTCTAGTTTAACCATTTCTAAATACTACACCCTTTCAAAAGTATCTGTCTTTACTGTGCTTCCAAACTTAGCTGTTGCCTGAGTTTTGTACCATGCGCATCTGCTCCTTAGCAGTAAACCAAATTGTTGTTGCACCGTGAAATATTCCTTGGATACCTAGTGCAGTTAAAGAACTCTTTGAGAGCAAAAGTCACTCAGCTTTCCCTGGTGGCACAGTGGTTAAGAGGTTGGCTGCTAACCAAAAGGCCAGTAGTTCAAATCCACCAGCTGTCATTTAGGAACCTTATGGAGCCGTTCTAGTGTGTCTTCTAGTGTTGCTGTGAGTTGGAATCCCCTGGACAGTGGTGGGTTTGGCTTGTTTGTTTTTTTTCTCAGGCAGAAAAGAGGGGATCAAAGAAGCAAAACAGATGGAGCAGGGCTCTTTGGCCTTTGTTACCTCTTTCCTTCCTCCCTCTCTTTTGCAAACCTCTTTGCTTCTCATCATCAAAAATAAATTCCATAGAAAATAGAATGAGTTTTCTTTAAGAAGACAACAATGAAAGAAGACTAGAAACAAGTATGCCTCCTCTTAACAATGGAAACTTCTGGGTATTGAAAATATGAATAGATTTTAATTTTCTTCTTTTTACTTTTATGTTTTTTTAATTGTCCACGAAAAATTTTAAACAAATTTTTTAAATTTAAAAACATGTGCCATGACTTTCACAGTTCTGTTCACACAATCCCAATTCAGAAACTATTATGTTCCAGCAGGTTCTAGGCCCAGAAATAAGCATGAATGTGATGAATTTTCTTAGGAAAACTTTTCTGTCTCCCTTTCTCTGTTTCAATATTCTCTTACCAACCCGCCTTGACATCCTCATCCTCCACTTTCCTCTCTGAGATCTAGAAGCCATTCATTCCAAATTATTGATTTTTTTAACATTTTATTTTGCAATAATTCTGAATTCACAGGAAGTTGGAAAGAAATGTTCGAGCATGTCCTGTACACCCTTAATCCAGCCTTGCCCAGTGTTAACATTCGGCATAACTATTTACTGTAGTGGAGACCTGGCAGCACACTGGTTAAGAGCTATGGCAGCTAGCCAAAAGCTTGGCGGTTCAAATCCACCAGCTGCTCCTTGGAAACCCTATAGGGCAATTCTACTCTGTCCTATATTTTGATTTTTGTTTGTTTGTTTACTATAGTACAAAATCAAAACTAGAACACTGACACAGAGTTATTCATATTTCACCAGTTATATGTACATTCATTTACGTGTGTGTGTCTATGCAAATTTTTCACATCATATAGCTTTGTAAAACCACCACAATCAAGATACGGAAGTGTCCCATCACCACAAGACTCCCTCAGGCTACCCCTTTGTAACCACATCCACTCCTCACCCCACACACATCCCTAACCCCAGGCAACCACTAATCTGTTCTTTATAATTATGTTATTTCCCATGTGCTATAAACGGAATCATGCAGCATGTATCCTTTTAGATTGGCCTTTTTTCACTCAGCGTCCTTTCTTTGGTGTTTATCCACAATTTTGCACACATCAGTGGTTCATCCCTTCCTATTGCTGAGCAGTATTCTGTGGTATGGATATGCCACAGTACGTTTAACTATTCACCCACTGAAGGACATATGGGTAGTTCCCAGATTAGGACTAATCCAAACTGACCAGTAAAGTCGATCCAAACATTCCTGTACAAGTTTCTGTATGACCGTGTCTTAGTTATCTAGTGGGGCTATTACAGAAATACCACAAGTGGATGGCTTTAACAAGGAGAAATTTCTTCTCTCACAGTCTAGTAGGCTAGAAGTCCAAATTCAGGGTGTCAGCTCCAAGTAGAGGCTTTCTCTCTCTGTCAACTCTGGAGGAAGGTCCTTGTCATCAATTTTCCCCTGGACTAGGAGCTTCTCAGTGCAGGGACCCGAGGTCCAAAGGATACGCACTCCTGCTCTTCTTTCTTGGTGGTATGAGGTCCCCCCATCTCCCTGCTCACTTCTCTCTTTTATATCTCAAAAGAGATTGGCTTAAGACACTATCTAATCCTGCAGATTTCATTGATATAACTGCCACTAATCTATCTCATTAACATCATAGTGATAGGATTTACAACGCATAGGGAAATAACACCAGATGACAAAATGGTAGACAATCACACGATACTGGGAATCATGACCTAGCCAAGTTGGCAGATACTTTGGAGGGACACAATTCAATCCACAGCAGAATGTAAGTTTTCATTCTCTGGAATAAATGCCCAAGGGTACAGTTGCTGCATTATATGGTAGTTGCATGTTTAGTTTTTTAAGAAACTGATAAACTATTTTCCAGAGTGGTTGTACCATCTTACATTCTCACCCACAATAAATGAGTGATTCAGTTTCTTCACATGTGGTGTTAACATTATTTTTTATTTTAACAATTCTGATAGGTGTAAACTGATATCTCATTTTAGTTTTAATTTGCATTAATCTAATGGCTAATGATGCTGAAAATTTTTTCCTGTGCTTATGTTTCATCTGTGAATCCTCTTCAGTGAAATGTCTGATCATGTCTTTTGCCCATTTTCTAATTGGATTTTTTGTTTTAATGTTGAATTTTGACAGTTCTTTATGTATTCCAGATACAAGTCCTTGATCAGCAAATATTTGCAAACATTTTCTCTGAGACTGTAATTTTTTTGTTTTCAATCTCTTAACAGGCTCTTTTATAAAGGGAAGCTTTTTTAATTTTGAGGGGGTTCCATCTATCAATTTTCCTTTCATGGATCGTGTTTTTGGTGTCAAGTCTAAGAACTCTTTGCTTAGTCCAGGAAACCAAATATTTCCTCCCGAAGTTTTTTTCTAGAAGTTTTATGGTTTTAAGTTTCATATTTAAGTCCATGATCCATTTTGAATTAATTTTTGTGTAAGGTGTGAGATTTAGGTTGACATTCATTTTTTTTTTTGCGGATGGATGTCCAATTGCTCCAGCACCATTTATTGAAAAGGCTAGCTCTCCACCATTAAATTGTTTTGATCCTTCATCAAAAATTAATTGGGCGAAGAACTAGTTGGTGCCTGGCCACAATCGATGACTGCCCTGTCAGGGAGCACAACAGAGAACTCCTGAGGGAGCAGGAGATCAGTGGGATACAGACCCCAAATTCTCATAAAAAGACCATACCTAATGGTCTGACTGCTACTAGAGGAATCCTGGTGGCAATGCTCCCCAGACCTTCTGTTGGCACAGGACAGGAACCACCACAGAAGACAACTCATCAGACATGAAAGGGACTGATCAGCAGAGGGGAGAGAGATGCTGATGAAGAGAGAGCTAATTCAATCAGGTGGACACTGGAGAGTGTGTTGGCAACTCTTGACTGGAGGGGGGATGGGAAGATAGAGAGGGAAGACGGCAAAATTGGCACGAAACGAGAGACTGAAAGGGCTGACTCAATAGGCGGAGAGCAAGTGGGAGAAGGGAGTAAGATACATGTAAACTTACATGTGACAGACTGATTGGAATTGTAAATGTTCACTTGAAGCTTAATAAAAGTTAATTAAAAAAAATTAATTGGGCATATTTCTGTGAATTTTTTCTGCGTCCTCTCTTCTGCTCTGCTGATCTAAGTGTCTATCCCTTTGAAGGTACCACACTGTCTTGATTATTGTAGCTATAAACTAGGACTTAACATTGAAAAGAGTGATTTTTCCCACTTTATTCTTTTCCAAGTTTGTTTGGGCTGCTTTAGGACTTTTCTTTTTCCATATAATTTTTATAATAAGTTTGTTTCTACAAAAAACTTACTGAGGTTTTGACAGAAATTACATTAAACCTATAGGTAAATTTAGAAAGAATTCACATCTTTATTATGGTGAGTCTTCCAATACACAGTATGTCTCTCACAGTATTTAGGTCTTTGATTTCTTTTGTCAGCATTTTTAAATTTTTACCGTATAGATTCTGTACATGTTCTGTTAAGTTTATACCTAAGTATTTTGTTGTCTTTGGAGGAATTGTAAATGGTATTGTGTTTTTTACTTTGGTTCATTGTCAGTATATGGAATTGCAATTGATTTTTTTGTGTGTTGATTTTATATCCTGCAACCTTATTAAACTCATTTAGTTCTTAAAGTTTTTTATTTTTTATTTGATTCTTTGTTTTGTAGATTCCTTAGGATTTTCTGCATGGACACTGATGCCATCTGCAAATAGAGACAGTTTCCTTTCTTTTCCAATCTGTGTGCTCTTTATTTCTTTTTCCTGCCTATTGCAGTGGCTCAAACTTCCAGTTTTATGTTGAATAAGAGTGATGAGAGCAGACATTCTTGCCTTGTTCCCAGCCTTAGAGGAAAAGCACTCAATCTCTCACCAGTAAGTATGGTGTTAGCTGTAGGATTTTTGTAGATGCTCTTTATGAGTTTGAGGAAATCCCCCTCTATTCCTAGTGTACTGATAGTTTTTATCATTAATGAGTGTTGAATATTGTCAATTTTTTTCTGCATTAATCAATATGATCATATGATATAGATATGGTGGATTACATTGATTGATTTTCAAATATTGAATCAACCTTTCAGACGTGGAACAAATTCCACTTAGTTGTGGTCTATTATTCTTTTTATGCGTTGTTGGGTTTGATCTGCTAACATTTTGTTGAGATTTTTTGCTTCTAAGTTCATGAGAGATATTGGTCTATGGTTCTCTTTTTTTGTGCTGTCTTTGGTTTTGGAATCAGGATAATACTGGCTTCATAAAATGAATTAAAAAGTGTTTCCTCCTCTTCTATTTTCTAGAAGAGATTGTATAAAACTGGTGTTAATTTTTCTTTGAATATCTGGTAGTATTCTTCAGTGAAACCATCTGGATCTGGAGATTTCTTTTTCAGTAGCTTATTAAAAATTCAATTATTTAAATAGTTATAGGACTATTTAGGTTATCTGTTTCATTTTGGCTGAAGTTTGGTAGGCTGTGGCTTTTGTGAAATTGTTCTATTTCTTCTTCTAAGTTTCTAATTTCTAAGCAAAAAAGTGTGTGTAATATTCCCCAGTCATTCTTTTAATAGCTGAAGGATCTGTTGTGATACTCCCTGCTTCATTCCTGATATTGGTGATTTGCGTATGTTCTTTTTTTTACATTTGTCAATCTTGCTTGAGGTTTATTGATTTTATTGATTTATTTTAAAAAAGCTTTTTATTACATTAATTTTCTCCATTGTTTCTCTGTTTTTAATTTTATTGATTTCTGTTCTTATATTTATTACTTCATTCCTCTGTTAACTTTGAGTTTCTTTTGTTCTTCTTTTCCTAGTTGCCTAGGGTAAGAACTTAGTTTATTGATTTGAAATCTTTCATTTTATCGAACCTAAGTATTTAGTGTTATAAATTTTGTTGTCAGCAACTGCTCCCCTACAAATTTTGAATATTTTGTTTCTATTTTCATTAAGTTCTATGTATTTTTTTAAATTCCTTTGGGGTTTCCTTTTTGATCCATGGGTTATTTAGAAGTATATTGTTTAACTTCCAAGTGTTTGGAGATTTTCCTCTTGTCTTTCTGTTATTGATTTTTAATTTGATTCCATTATGGTAAGAGAACACACTCTATATTATTTTATTTCTTTTATATTTGTTGAGGTTTGTTTTATAACACAAAAAATAGTCTATCTTGGTGAATGTTCCATGGGTGCTTGAAAAGAATGTATAGTCTACTGTTGTTGGGTGGGGTGTTCTATAAATGCCAGTTAGGTCCTACAGGTTACTGGTATTGTTCAGTTCTTCTGTATCCTTGCTGATTTTCTGTCTAACCATGCTATCAATTTTTGAGAATGAGTATTGAAGTTCCCAAGTAATCAATATTCTCTCTCCCACCTACCAGTCAAGACCTACCCTCTACCCAGTGATCTAATATGATCCCAGCTGAGACTTAATCCCTCAAAGGGCTCAAGGCAGAGGAGCCAATCTTTTGAGGATCATTTGCATTTTAAACCAAGACACAGAACATCAGTAAAATGTGGTAAAACCCAAGCCTGGGACTTGCTGGAGGTGGATGCCAGGGGAGATGCAGCCACATATCAAAGTCGATCCAGAAGGCAGCAGATGATTTAATCAGGCAAAGCCAGAATTAGTTCCAACCAGTAGACTGGGAGAAGCCAAGAGCCAAGTGGAATGGCCATAAGCCAGGATCTTAACCAACAACCAAGGTCAGAAACCAGCCAAGCTCAATAAGTTTCAGGACCAGAACCTAAAGAGAACATGTGTGAGCTCCCATTTAATTTTATCTGAGCCTTAATGGCCTAGAACTCCTATGATAGGGTCACAGAGCCCTTTCCTGGTCATACTGTAGATCATGTTAAAGTAACCCAAAGGAATGAATTATACTGGGACAACTTCCAGCTTCGGCAACAAAATGTTGAGGGGGGTATTTTGAGATGCATTTCCTGGATATCCTAAAATCATACTCCATGAGTGTCAGCTTATTTGTCCCATACATCTCATTAGCCCTGGTTAGTGTCATAAATGCCTATTGGACAATCAATAGGCAAGCTAACATTTGGGCACAGTGTCAAGAAAAAAAGGGTGATTTTATGAAAAAGGATAAATTTTCTATACCTTCAACTGACCAACAGAAAGCCTAATAGCTCATAAACTACTTATCCCAGATTTCTAAGAAGCAGAATATTGACATTTTGATCCACCTCAAAGTAGTCCCCTCCTCAAGTTATGCTGTTCAACTGGAGATAATTCCAAAATGATGCTGAACATATTCTTAACCAATCAGCAAACTGCTAATGACTCTTGTCCTTTGACACTAAGACTCCAACCTATGTGAGAAGAAATCCAGTTCAGGGCCCTGCCTCTGTCCTCCAAGTCTGGGAAAGGGTTTGCCCTTAAGTGCACAAAGGCACTCTGCCTGTGATCTGGCCAGGAGCAACACCCTCAAAGTAAGTGACAGTGCCCTGGAGGGACCTGGAGGAAGAGGCACCCAGAAGGTACTAAGAGCTCCACTTCCTTGCTCAGGAATGAGAGACAACAGCTTTACACACACCAAAACCACCTCAAAGTCAGGCCATTCAAGGCCTTCACACTGTACCACCCATTGCTCCATCCCAGACAAGCAGAAAGTCTCTGGCTTCACAACTTTTTGCCCTCCAAGGTCTCAGAATGCCCCGAGATAAGGCTTATGGATTTGTATCTGTAAAAGAAGCTCCAGAGCACCTTCATAATCCTTCACATACCACTGGTGCCAGTCTAATATTTGCCCAGAAAAAGATGAAACGGAACATCCTATACAAGGCTGCTGATTTATTTTATCAGGTATTTTAAATGAGGCACAAAAGTCTACACTAAAATTAAGTGGAACCAGGGCATTCACATAAAGCACCCATCCCACGGAAAACGGAAGTATAAGTACACTGGATTGGATCACTGCCTCATCAAACCAAGACACTATGTAGTGATAATGTGCTGAGACAATTCAGTCCTGGGCCCCAACAATAAAGCTGGGACTGTCATTACTATAATGACCTCCCACTGCTATTGTGTCTTTAATTAAGTCTTTATCCGTAGGCATCTGCCACTTAAACTCACTGTAACTACGGCAGCATACCATCTACATTTTCACAGAGAATTACTGAATCATATTTCTGTCACAAAGATGAAAAGGAATATTTTGGTTCAAGTGCCATTTGCAGACAAGCTGCATAAAGAAAAATCAAGCTGTCCTTTAGCGGCACTTTCTGACAAGTGAAACTCAACTGAGAGATGCCGAGGGGTTTTGTGTATGTGTGTTTTGGCTGCTCTGGGTTTCATTTTACCACAACTCTGCTTCCTTTCTACATAAACTATGGATAAAGAATGGCTCCGAATTAATAACGCACTTGATTACATAAAATGTCTTAAGGTGGATAGGGTTGACGCTCTTACGTGGGGCCCAGGAAGTTTAAGTTAGTTGTCCAAAGTCACACCAGTGGCCTTCTGACCCAACCAGACCTTAACTCCCACCTCAGGCCTCACACTAACTACTTGCTCTTCCCACTCTATCCTGAGGTCTCTGATGGAGCCAGGAAAGCCCATTTTATGCAGGGAGGCACACTAGAACTACCCTAGGCCAGAAGAGGCCACACTCCAAGTTCAAGTTTCCAGTCATAATCACTTCCTTACCTCAGCATTAAAGTGAGTGCTCAGACCCTGTTTTGGCAGAGCCCAGCTAAGTGGGTCAGACAACCCTTTGTCAGGGGAAAAGTGGCTCCCTTCTTGAGGCTACCTCATGGGTTTAGCTTGCCCCCCAGTGAGGGAAACAGGAGTCTGCACTCTGGTCCACACTCATCTAAGGTTACTGGATTCACTTAGGATCCAGGGAAAGGCCCTACTCATCCCTATCACTCCATCCTTACCCCACCCCCATGGCCCACAGACCTGAACTGCACCAGCCTACACCAAGCAGCCAGCCTGTGGTGTCTTTATTTATGCTTTTTTTTTTTCTTTGGTACAAAACACTTTGACTGAAAACCGCTCCTCCAAAAAGCATAAATCCTTCCAGAAATGGGGGAGAATGTGCGCCTTGTGGAAGTAGGTGGGAAAAGGTGAGGGGGACTTGGCGGTGGACATGGCATGTCCCCTTTCTGGGGTCTGAGCAGCACCACTGTGGGAAGGAAGGCATGTGGGGTCTCAGAGTGGCTCTGGCCCAGAATTTCACTTTTCTCAAACACACTTGTAGGCACCAAAGATGTGCGCCATCTTCTGCTTGTTTATCTGACAGATTCCGACTCTAGCTACGGAAACCGGATGCTGCCACCAATTTCCACCTTTTTTTTTCCTGTGTCATCTTTGGCCAGAACGGCTCCCCCTTTTCCTGTCGGTTCTAAATTCATTTTTAACAACATAAGGGCTTTGGCTGCTGCACACAGATGAACTGAAAATGAGAAAAAAACGAGGAGTAGGGGAGGAAGCTTGCTTCCTGGGGGGACCCGATGGGAGAAACTCTATGCAATTTTCTCCCAGGTATTTGCACCCACGGAGGAGCTGCTCAGGTTTTCCCACCTTGGCAGGGGTGCCTGCTGAGAAGGCGCGACCCGGTTTAGGTGGGCTCTGCTGCTTGCTTGCTTCCACCGCCAGCTACTGCCCCTGAGACAGCCAAGACGCAAAATCAAAGGTTTCCGCCTCCGATAAACCCGTTGCCGTGGAGTCGATTCCGATTCAAGGTGATCCAGTGTGTTAGAGTAGAAACGCTCTACAGGATTTTCTTTAAAAAATATATATATATAGAATTTTTATTGCCATTTGTTTTCTTGGTGTATATATATACTTGGTATGTAATGTTGTTGTTAGGTGTCTTGAGTTGATTTCCAGCTCCTAGCATTGCAGGTGACAGAGCGGAGCCGCTCCATAGGATTTTCTCGGCTGTAATGTTTACGGAGGAGCTCAGGTGGTGCAGTGGCTAAAGGGCTCACCTACTAAGACACCACTGCCCTCCATGGAAGAAAGATGTGGCAGTGTGCTTCCATAAAGATTACACCCTTGGAAACCCTATGAGATGGTTTTACTCTATCCTACAGGGTGGCCAGGAGTCTGAATCGATTCCAAGGCTGTGGGTTTTGTCATGTTTGCAGAACACATAGATAGCCAGGTCTTTCTCCCACAGAGTGGCTGGTAGGTTGGAACCCGGACCTTTCAGTTAGCAGCCCAGCACTTAATCCACTGTGCCACCACCTTTGTGCCACCCAAGGACCTTGTCCCCTGATAAGAAATTCAAATTGTCCTCAGTCCTGAATTTAGCAACAATTTCAAGATGCTGAAGGAATCTTTGTTTTCACCTATTGAACAGAGGCAGCCCACCAGCCTGGAATCTATACACTCTCCACAATGTAGTAATGCCAGGAAGCTGGCCTTTGCCATGAGGAGTGTCTCTGAATACCTTTCAGGTATGGCATCTTCCTCCTCACTGGTCTTTGTTCTATAAAGAGCTCTTCTCAGCCTAGAGATGTGTGTCAGTAAATCTTAAAACAACTGTGTCGCCAGCTGCCTGCAGATGTCTCTGCTTTGCTTGACTCTCCCTGGCTTGCCAGCACTGCCACTGTGATCTTCCTAGAGGCTGGATGATCTTTGGCGGGGTCTACACCCAGCAAGGAAGTGTCTTGGCCAGTGCCAGAGGGAAAATGGGCCTCTGAGCATGGTGGATCTATGTTGAGGAAGACCGCCTCTACTTCTCAGAGCTGCCCACATCCAGACTCCCAGCCCTCCACCTGAGTCTGCTGCTGTCCCAGGGAGCTTAGCCTGAGGGTTGTTTCCGCTAATGCTCTCAGCTGCTACCTCGTTATCCGACAAAGGAATTGGCCAAGTGATGAAAGACAGAAGCCAAAATCCACTCTATGCCTCATACAAATACTTGCCTTTTCCTGGGGGCCCGGACGCCTCCTAGTGATTGACAGCTTCTGGGTTCTTGACCACGCCCTGCTGTGGTTCTTGTCAGGATGTTTCTCAGGGTAGAAGCCCAGATCCTCCCTCAATGGTAAAAGAAATGTTAGAAGCACAGCTCCGCTGAGACAACCTGAAATGACACACCTAAAAACCATACTCACTAGGAAAAATCCTGCTTAGCATTTTCACCAAGCATGGGGTAATTCCCATCCCCAAAACATGGAGCTGAGCCCAGAGCACTTCATAAATATTTGTTGAATACAATGAATGATGTATGCATAAGTGAATGAATGGCTTCTCTCCAGAGATCTGATTTCTTTCTCTGTTCCCTCGCCCTCCTTATTCCCACTCATCCTGTTTTTGGTGACTCATAAGCGGTCATGGTTTATTTTCCACGTGGAAGGTAAAAGGAGAAATGGAGGAGATGACAGAATGAATATTTATTACCATGAAAGAAAAATAAGGATAGAGAAAATTAGATAAAGCTGAAGTAATGTTAGTTTTTTCTGAGACCTGCGAGAGACCTGGGTTCAATTCTTGGCCAGTGCCCATCATGCACAGCCACCACCCCTGTATCAATGGAGGCTTGTCTATTGCTCTGATGCTGAACAGAATTCAGCAGAACTTACTGACCAAGATGGGCTAGGAAGAAAGGCCTGGCAACCTGCTCCTAAAAAACAGCCTATGGAAACCCTATGGATCACAACAGCTCGACCTCATTGCACATGGGGTCACTACGAGTGGGAGGCCAACTCAACAGCCATTAACAATAACAATGCTGGTTTAGAATACCTGTTCTCAACCTTGTCTGTACATTGAAGATCCCTGAGGAGTTTAAAAAAGTACTGATGTCTAAATACCACCCCAGAAATTCTGATTTAATTGATGTGGGATGTGGCCTGAGTATCAGAATTTTTAAAGCACCCCCTAATGTGCAGCCGACTTTAAGGGACACTGGTTTACAAAATGTCAGCAATAATAGTTCTGGATATTGGCTAGAGGAGAGTAGCAAAGTTGGCTATTTTGAGCTTCCTAGTAGCCACAGTGGAAAGAGGGAAACACAAGCCATAGCCCAATCTAGTGTCCATAAGAAATAAATCAAACCCCTTGCTTAGAAGTACAGTCAATCCTGAGATAGACCAGAAGAAAAATTACCCGGAAATCCTCATGAAGAAGACATGAAGTGAAGCAAGCAAAAAAACATCCTCAACAGTATCCCTACAGTATTCAATCAGCAAATATTTATTGAGCGTCTATTATGAGACCGATACTGTTCCAGGCCCTAGAGACATAACGACTAAGAAATTGACTTGAAACTTCCTGTTTAATGGCAATTAACAGTTATCATTATTGTCCGTTTCGTGCTGAGCACTTTACATCCAATGACTCATTTAATTCGCTCATTCGCCCAAGGAGTAGGGCTTTCTACACTTGCGGAAACTGAGGCTCCAAGAGGGGAGCCAACTGGCCTAACATAACACGTCAATAAGTGGCAGAGCTAAGATTCAAATACAGGATCGTCTGACTCCAGAGTCCATGCTATGTTCTCAGCCACTGTATTGTGCTACCTGCAGGTAAATACAAGAGGTTCCACACGATTCTTTCTTAAAATATGCTTTAATGTGAAATAGCAAGACTTTCTCTCACGTACTTTGGTCATGTTATCAGGAGGGATCAGTCCTTGGAGAAGGACATCAAGCAGGGGGGTCAGTGAAAAAGAGGAAGATTCTCAACGCGATGGACTGACACAGTGGCTGCAACGATAGGCTGGTACATAGGAACGATTGTGAGGATGGCACGGGACTGGGCAGTGTTTCATTCTTTTGTACATAGGATCGCTGTGAGTCAGAACCAACGCGGCAGCACGGAACAACAACAATGTGAGATGACAGAGTTATTCCAACCACCATTCTGTTAAAGAATATTCTTTAAGAAGTCAGAGCCACACAGTTCTTAGGTGCTCTGGTTTAAGCTATGGTTTTAAACATGGGTTCTAGACCTCAACGAGAGGGCCAGATAGACTGCAAACCATTCAGGAAACCCTCCATGAGTATTACTTCTCATAGATTAGTTTTTTATAAGTATCAGAGCACAGTTTGAAGTTATAATCCCTGATAAGACTCTATTGAGAAAATGGCCTATACTGATGATAAGGGGAGTGACATATTCTTTATTCATCAGCCAAGCTGGAGTAAGGTCGGCATCTTTTGTATGCTGGGGACTCAGCAAGGGCACAGGCTGGGCTGGGAGGTTATCTAACCTCCACATAGAGGCAGGCAAAGGAAATCCCATTGTTGGGAAATAATATGAAGAAAAATGGGCAGAGCTCATGAACAAAGCATTTGGACTAAAAGAAATTCAATGAACCTTAAACATATAAAAAAAAATGTTCAAGTTCACTCATAGTAAGATAAACGCAAATGTCAATTATACTGAGGTATCCATTCTCACCGATCAGATTGGCAAACATCCCAAAGTTTTACAATACATTCTGTTGGGGGGGCGGGGAATATACGTGTTGCTTAAGGAAAAGCAAAATGGTATGGCCTCTTTGGTAAGGAACTGGCAGTATCTACTATAATTACAGACGTATTTATCCTTTGAAGGAGCCCTGGTGGCTAAGCACTTGGCTGCTAACCAAAAGATTGGCAGTTCAAATCCACCAGCCACTCCAAAGAAGAAAGATGTGGAAATCTGCTTTCATAAAGGTTACAGCCTTGGAAACCCTATGGGGCAGCTTTACTCTGTCCTATATGGTCACTATGAGTCAGAATCGACTCGATGGCAAAAGGTATTTATCCTTTGCCCCAGCAAAGCTATTCCTACAGGCGTACCAGCACATATAGGACATATTTACCAGATTACTCACTTCGGCATCATTTCTAATAGCAAAAGGCCAGAAACAATGCAATTGGATACTGGTTGAGTAAACTATGGTACATCCTCACAATGGAATACTATGCAACTGTAAAAAATGAGGAAGATCTCTATATTCTGATATTGTGAATGAAAAAAAATGAAGTTCAGAACAATGTATATAGTATGATGCCTTTTGGGCAAATTGTTGTTATTGTTAGGTGCCGTCGAATGGGCTCCAGCTCATAGCAACCCTATGTACAATAGAATGAAACACGCCCAGTTCTACGCCATCCTCACAATTGTTGTTATGCTTGAGCCCATTGTTGCAGCCACTGTGTCAATCCATCTCATTAAGGGGCATCCTCTTTTTCACTGACCCTCTGCTTTACCAAGCCTGATGTCTTTCTCCAGGGACTGGTCCTCTTGATAACATGTCCAAAGTATATGAGACGAAGTCCCGCCGTCCTTGCTTCTAAGGAGCATTCTGGCTGTACTTCTTCCAAGACGATTTTGTTCGTTCAGGAAATAACAATATATACTCACATTTGCTTATATTCGTGTTTAAAAAAAAACAGCAAGACCTATAAGAAACTAATAAAAATGCTTGCCTAGAGGAATCAAGAAGAAAGAGAGCAAAATAGATGTGAGCAGAGAAGAGAACAAGACTTCTAAGCACATATAATTTTATATTTAAAAAATTTCAACTGTGTAAAAGCATTACCCACTCAATAAGAGAAAATAAATAATGAAAAAGAGAACCATGTGAGGTCTACCACTTACTAGTCCCACAACTAGTAAGCAGTAGAGCTTCCTACTCATAGATAGCTTTGAACTCAAGCTGTCTGCTCCCAAGTCCATATTGTTCACATCGCAATGTTCTGCCTCTCCCTAAACTCAAGGAAATGACTCTCCTGCTACCAGTCAACCTGCAGAACAGACCTGGACAATATGGCCCCCCTCTCACTTTCTGGTTGCCCAAGAGTGGTCCCAAAGCTGGGGGTTCCAAGGTACCAATTAATTCAGGTTTGTTGTTTTGCTTCGTAATCTCCATCAAAGAATCAGGCAGCAGTAATGGATCAGAGTGGGAAGCCATCTACAAGGAGAGGTAGTTCCAACAAAGACAAGTTGGGTAAATTTAAATTTACAGCCCTTTGTAATCCAAGCATTTAGAGCTCATCCGTTTAGGGTGAGTTGTGTGATATAAACCCTCCCAGCAACAAATAAAAATATACTCTAAACACATTATACCTGTCGGCCTGGTTTATGGCCAAGTCTTGGTTTATATTAAGGAAAGGGCTCCTCTTGCCAATTCAGAGCAAGGATGCTATTCTCTGTTGAAGGGAAATTTCAAACAAAATCTGGAACATTACTACCTGTCTACTCTGATTTAGAATGGTAATGTCTTTAAAAAGCTTTTTTTTTTTTTAAGAAGAAAGTAGTTTTCTGCCCTAAACTTCTTTTCTCTATTTTAAATTCATCCCAAAGGTGCCTGAGAAGATATTTAGAAGAATCACGCTGAACATCTCAGGCACAGATGGTAGAGCTATTCCCATAAGATACAGCTGACCCAGAGTGTTTGGATAAAATTCAGCCATCAGCCTGCCATATTGGTGAAGCATGTTGTTGAAGAAGGAGACAGTGGGGGATGCTCTTGGCCTTGACAAAATAGAACTACTCCCTATGGTATCACTTTCTACCTTATGGTGGGTTTTGCCTAAGATTAACTGGTCTCCCTTTCTTTTCACAAAGGGTAGGAGAGACGGACCAATTTTCCTTCTCCCTCCTAAACACAGGCCAGCTATGTTTGCTTTTCTTCCAAGAAAACAAAGTAAACTGCCTAAGGTTTGTGGTTTTTCCAGGTGTGGGTGGGGAAAAATAATTATTCTAGGTAGAATTAATGTTATAAAAGGGCCCAGATTGACAATACATTGGATTCAAATTCAAATATGTACAGTCTAGCCCTGTTTGATACAAGATTATGAAATAAGAGACTACTGTTATCAACAGTCTTTGAGTCCTCCCTTTCTGTACCCATTCCCCCTTCTTCTTGCTAATCTAATAATGCCAAGTTCAATTCAACTATAACTTGGATATCTACTGTGTGGTGGGTCCATGGTGCTAGAAATATGATGAGGGTAGGAGTAAGGGGAACAAACTCCTAAAACAATCACTCCAACAAAGAGCAGTGAATACTACAATAACAGGTATTCAGAACGTGCTAGGAGAGCAAAGATCTGGAAGGATTAGAGAGGGCTTCCCAGAGGAAGTGATGTTTGTGGCAAATTTTGAAAGTTACATAGGAATTAGCCAAGCACTGGCTTCAAGTTCCAGGTTCTGCACTTCAAAATGCCACCGGTGCCAGGCACCTTTAGACTGTTTCCGGTCCTCGTAGAAATTTTCCTGTCCTCCATGTTGTATAAATCTATTGTACCTACAGAACCTAGCAAGGTGCTAGGCACATAGAAATAGGTCAATAAAAATTTGATGAATATTAGAAGTGACCGGGGTGCAATGGTTAAGACAACTTGATAGTACCATACTGTGGGGAAGGGTGGCATTTAAATGACAACTGATTACTTACTTTTCCCTTTTAATATTGAGTCATTTAGTCAGTCTTTAAACGTAAACAATATGAAGGAGTCTTCTTCAGAATTATTCAATAAACTACTACAAACATTTGTTGACTATAGAACAACTGCTGTTATAAAAGAAAACAAATGAGATGACTATGAGCCTGTATATAAAACAGCATCTTTTATCAGCTATGTCATTTCTTATCTTTGCAAAGAAGCTAGATTTTAACCAGGGCTTCAAACCAGTTCATTTTTGTTCACACCCTTGCTGAGAATTTGCATTTCTAACAAGTTCCAAGTGGAGAATTTGCATTTTCACCCCAGACGTACTGAATCAGATTCTACATTTTAACAAGATCTTTAGGTGATTCTTACCTGTAACTTCCTAGCAACTTGTTAGAAATGCAAATTCTCAGCAGAGTCGAAACCCGAATGAACTGGTTCAAAGCCTTGATTTTAACGCTACACCTAGAGGCAAATGAAGGTAGGCCGTGGAATGAACTACAGTTAATGAGGACACTGAAAATGTAAGGAAATTTTTTTTTTAATAGAATAAATTTACCTGTCCTGTAAATTTACCTGCCGTTTTCTCAGAGCCTATCTTTATGATAGTGCACTTGTGTGCAAATGATTTGAGGTAAAGTGCTCCCAACTGGCTGTTCTATCACTCCCAAATAATACTTAGTCTTTAAAAAGCCCTTAATTCCTTAGCCCTCTAGAACTAGAGGTAGTTTTGCCTAGGGGGACATTTCCAGCACACCTCTATTCACACCCCATAGATTGCCACTTGTACTTCAATACTATGGTGGAATACATTGACATCAGAGTGGATTAACCAGTAAGCAAGATATGCACAGGCTTACAGTAAGCAAGGTACATAGGGGCTTAATTGTGTTTACTTGTTAATCTGTAGTGCACAATTTCACATGGGTTTCACCACGCATCAGTCTCTCACTCCAGGGCTTTGACCTGTCATTTTTCCCATTCCAGTTATGGTGCCAAATCACCCAAATTTTTGAAAATTCGGATTTCTTCCAGTTTCTCTTCCTTGGCTATTACTGAAGCATTTGGAAACGGCTCGAAGCCCCGATTTTGACACACAATAGCCTCTTCTTGCTAAATTCTATTCCTTAACGTTTGGAAGTAAATTATCATGTGTTTAAAGAGATCATTCTCAGATTCTTAAATTAGAAGAATTGTATGATTCTGTCTCTTCCCTCTAGAAAATGAGTGATAGTGAGAGCCAGCTCCCCTTCCTCTTCCAAGCTGTCTTGGCCTCTCAATCACAGTTCAGGAAGGCTTCACTTCACTAGTCTGGTATATGGGGATGGAACATTACAAAGTGAGAAACAACCAGGTTGGGAGTGGCTTAGTTTTTCACTCTATAAAAAGTTTTGTCTTTCTTGTAATGTCAATGTTCCTTTCAAACTTCACTTTTTCCTAGAGACATTTGAGGGTGAATCGTTTTGAAAAAGTTAGCTGATGTGGCTCCTTCAAGGGTGCATTCTTTCTGTAAAGTGAGGCATACTCTCATTGAATGCAAGTAGTCAGTCAGCACTTTTTTATTTGCTCAGAAACACCTGTAATAATGTCTTTCTGTACAGCCTACCCAAGCCCTCCCTCCAGCTAAAGAGCACACGTTTCATGCTCAACACTCCACACACTGTTCTAACCAACATCACTGGCCTGTCACCAAATTTCCCCTCATCTTTCCCTATTGCTGGGTCCGCTAGGCTAATCCCGAACACCCAGTGAACATCCTGCTTAAGAAGAGGTAAGCATGAGTAGAGAGAGGCAGTGCCTACGTGAGGTGTGACTTGCAGGGCTTCCCCATCATTAAAAAAAAAAAAAAAAAAATTTACAGTGCTGAATTTCCACCATTAGAGAGTCTTTTCTTTGGCTCTTAATGCCTTTTTAGTGCTAAATAAAATGAAATCAAAACCTGTAATATCCCAAACACTGTCTGAAGGAATGAAATTCATAAATCACTCCCATCTCCCACTTGAGTGGTCACTAGTTAATCAGCCCCTTCTTAAACATGACAGCAAGCAAGAATGAGATCCTATCAGAGTGGGACCAAGGATCAATGACTAGAAGGGAGCAGGTGGCACAGGAAACTTAGGTGACAAGGCACCAAGAATAGACATCACTTAGGGAAACCTGCATCTCTCAGGAAGCCTAGAGCACCAGAGACCATGTACCAGGAGGGGCTAGAGAATGCAGTTCATATTCACTCCAGTTCACATTTATTAAGCACCTACTATATGCCAGAGACCAGGCCTAGCATGTCCACATATATCATCTCATTCAGTCCTCACAACCACCTCATGAGGTAGAATTCATCTTCTCCCAATTCACAGATGAGGAATCTAAGGCTCCAGGTAGTTCAGTGGCTTGGAAAAGGTTGGCAAATAACCTCTAATGCCCAAGCTCAAGTCTAAGTGCTAAGATCTGCCATGTCACAGAAAAAAGAGGAGATAGCCAGGTCTGAGATCCTGGTTCCCAGCCCAGGCGGGAGCCAGTCCACCCTGAAGCTCTCTTGCTGTATGTTCAGCTGGGCTCTTCTTAACTCTGGTTTTAAATTGGCAGTCGTTTTCTATTTTGTTTTCAGTGTGCCTCTGTGTGTATCTTGGAGAAAGGGAGAAAGAAAATATATGGGTCAATATAAACAGACTCTTAAAAGCTTATACTTTATCATTGTAATAATCATAATATATTTTACTTTACAGCCACTCATAACTGAAGCCTCTGGGTACCCTAACAAAAATAGCTAAAAGAAAAAAGGAAATTATATTAAACAAAGGAAATATGACTATAAAACCCCAATAGCCAGGGAACTAAATGAACAACATAAAACCTCCAAACAACAAAACTACAATGAAGCCAAGGGGGGAAGAAACCTTTTCACAAGCTTTACCCTGAAGGGTTCCATACTGTGAGATCACATCTGTTTAAGGCACCATAATTTATCGATATGACATCAAACCAGGAACCAGCCATTGTAAACCTTTCCCGCAGAAACTCTCAGAAACTAACCAGGTGGTCGGTGGGGGGCTCGGGGGGGGTCTGTAGCACGTAGTCGGGGCAACAGTGGCTTTAAAATTTTATGTTCAAATACATTTATGTGAAGTTCCAAGTCTTGGTACTGAGATGCAAAAATTAGTTTATTCCATGGGTAAGCGGAATAAACAGGGCTTTCTTTTTGGCAGCAATATTTTCCCTGAAATACTTCAGCCACTATTACTCACTGACAGCTTCTTACGCTGCTGAATTAAATGGACTGTTGTCAAGAGCAGATCCTCTTTAAAATTAGCCACTGAGTCCCAAATTCTATGAAAGATTTGGGGGAGGAAAAAAAACTTTTATTTATAAAGCATCTGAGTTATTGAGCCTATCCTCCCATTCTGATGTTGCAGACATTTCAAGAACGGCCACTCCTGTTGACCCATAGTACCGCCATAAACATTTGTTTAGGGACCACCGTGATGGCCGTATTCATGTTTGTGAGGGCAATATTCCCCCCAAGTAATTACTTCCCACGTCCTTCCTACCAGCTTTCCTATTTAATATGGAAAGCAGAACCTGCTGGGAAAAAAATTCTTTGAGAAATGTATGCAGTTAGGACAACCTAAGGATTTATACAACTATTTGGTTGGCAAAATAAAATCAAATACTAAAATGCTGGAAGTCACCCTGTGCCTGTATAAAGTGTGTTTCAAAATATTTGTTCATCCTGGAGTTCTTTCTAGCTCAGCACAGATCTGGCTCCAGGAATTAGGACACTCATGTTAAAAACCTGGACCTAGGGCCTTGTCTTAGTTACCCAGTGATGCAGTAACAAAATACCACAAGTGGGTGGCTTTAAAGGACAGAAACTTATTTTCCCACAGTTCTGGAGTCTAGAAGTCCAAATTCATGGCACTGGCTCTAAGGGAAGGTCCTTCTTTGTCTCTTTCATCTTCTAGGAGCTGCTGGCAATCCTTGGTGTTCCGGAGCTTGTAGATACCTCTGCCTCCATTTTCACATGATGTCTTCACCTGCATATGTGTCTCTCTGTGTTTATTTTCCCTTTTTATAAGACATCACTCAGAAGGGATTAGGTTTAGGACGCACCCTACTCCATTATGACCTCTTTAACATAATAAAGGAAAGATCCTATTTCCAAAGAGAGTCTGATTCACAGGTACAAGGGTTAGAGCATCAACAAGTCTTTAGGGAGACACAACTGAATCCATAACAGGTCTAAGATAATTTCAAGAATGAAGCAGGTGAGAGAGTAGTCAGAGAGAGGAGAAAGAAGGTGGGAATGCAAACAGGGGAATCCCTGAGTGGTGCAATTGGCTAGCAAGCTTACTGCTAACCAGAAGTTTGGAGGTTGAGTCCACCCAGAGACCCTTCAGAGGAATGACTTCGCAATCTACTTACAAAAAAATCAGCCATTTGAAACCCTACGGAGAACAATTCTACCCTGAAACACATGGGGTCACCATGGGTTGGAATTGACTTGTTGGTAACTGATATTCCAAAAGGAAGCTAAAGATGAAAAGTCAGGTCAAACAGGTATTGGAGAATCAGCACAGCCTGGGTTCTCACCTATGTTCTATCCCTTAGTAGCTGGGTGGCCTTCGATAAGTCACTTCACCTTCCTCGGGCTCCATTTTCTCATCTATAAAATGAAGAGACACTGTGCTTATTATTTTGTGAAAGTCCATGCAGTTCTTCAAAGGAGTGACCCAGGTCTACCTAGGACAAAATAGATTGCCCTGAGATGTATTATTCTGTTAAAAGAGCAAGCTGTGGAATTATATGCACAATGTGATACCATTCATGGGTGAAAAAACAGTTGCTGTCAAGTCAATTTCAACTCTTGGTGACTCCGTGAGTGTCAGACCAGAACTATGCTCCACAGGGTTTTCATTGGCTGGTTTCTTGAAAGTAGGCTGCCAGGCCTTTCTTCCAAGGTACTTCTGGGTGGGCTCAAACCTCCAACATTTTGGTTAGCGGCCAAGTGCATTAACCTTTTGCACCACCCCGCCAAAACAACATTGGGTGATTTCTATGAGCACATGGACATGTGTGCAAGAGCACAGAAAAGTCTAAATTGATGCATGCCCACAAAGGCATGAAGGGGGTCTCCTCTGGGAGGAGGCCTTGCTTGGGGCAGGGCGTGTGAATGGAGACATTATTATTTTAACATTTCAGAAATAGAATGTATTCGTATATTACGAAGGCATGAGAAAAGAAAACATCTATTTTATGTGTCCAATAAAAACTACCTTCTAGCTTGTGTCAAGGAATCAATTCCAGACGACTCCCTGTCAGTCAATAACTGAAAGCTGATATTATGTTGAGACCAAAACTTGGAGAAACCAGCGTTCCCATTTGGGATGTTTGAAGTATGAGTTCCTTTAATGAGTTGGAAATTTCAAAAACTGGCTCACAGCCTATCTGAAAATGGACCCTGCAAGGCACTGATATGTAAAGCGGACTTGCAGCCAAGACTGGGGAACTCCTGTGGTAAGTCAAAAACCTGGACAGCCAGAGAATTATGACCCTCTATTTTTTTTTTTTACCCTAGCATGTCAACCAGAGGAGCACCTGGCCTTGCCATCTACCATGCACCCACCAGGTATAGAACATGCACCCACAGCAGCGTTCAAAACCTGTTGTCCAGGACTCTGCTACAGTGAACGATGTCTCCTTATATCGGTCAGATACAGAGCTTTTGGTTCTCCTCAGTTGGAACTGTCCACATAGACCTGGGAGAATTCCGAGTCACAACATGAACAACCCACTATACTCATTCAGTTGACTGCTCTTCAGAATTGCTTGATTTAAGCATAAAGAGCTTCCATGGGTCTTCCTGGCAATACCACAAAGATATTTTCTTTCTTCTACACACAAGAGTAAAGGTGTCACCAGCACACACTACGAAGAGAAGAGAAAATGAAACAATCTGAGGTTGCCTGGTGACTAAAATGTACTTAACTTTAGGTGTAGTGTTGGAGTCAACGCAAACTTTGATTTAAACATAAGTTACCCATGTCTTCAACTGGTTTTTGTTTTTAAATCTAGTTTGGCCAATTCACTATCAAAGCAGGAAAACTGTAGGGAGATACCTGAGGAGATCACTCAGAATTTTCACAAAAAATATTGTTGTTTTCTTCCACAGCCAGTTGAAGAAAAAATATATTCAACTGCTTAAATAAAATAGAAAATAATCCAGCAGTCGAAGAAGAAAATAATCCAGGATCAATGCTGCACGTTTAGCAAGGGAATGGACAAGGGCTAACTGGCTTTAAAGTGGAAGGCTATCAGGAGGAGGGGTGGATTCCCCTCCTTTGTTCACCCAGTTTACACAAACCAAGTCCCAGATAAAGCCCCCTGCTGGGAGGAGGTGCAAATGGATGAGCAGAGGGGCTGGTCACCTTGATGGCTATCCCTCACTCATTTGAGGAGTCAGACTCCATATTCTCTTAATTTTTTTTTTTTTAAGCAGGAATTTGAATTGAATTAAATAGCAATTCACCTGGGAAAAAATATTAGGTTGGAATTATTTTTCTTTCCACTTTACCTGTGTAACCAGATAAATAGAGTCAGCTCCTATTCAATCTAACTCAGTAAGCATCCTTCAAAAAGAGTTTGAGCTCCATTTATGAATGTGCACGCGAGCGTATTTGTACATGCATGTATGTGTTTTAAATCTACATTCGGGTTTTAGCAAATTAATGCAGTTTTGCCTGCTTCTGGTTGGTGTATGGATCAGTTCAAGATTTGCTTTTAAGCACCAAGTTACCGAAGGATTATTATTTTTAGAATTTATATTCCTTCTTAATCCCCTGATCCATTTCAGGGGAAATGTCCAGATTGTCAGCCCGACACACCAGAAAACCTCAATGAAGCAACGAGAAAAAAAGACGAGACAATAGACAAATAACCATGGGATGTATTGTTCAGCTTTTGTTGAGCTTGAAATGTGCCAAGTTGGAAACAGGAGAGAGAGGTTTGTGACACTCCACTGGAACATATTGTCACTGTTATAGCCAGCCCACGTTCACCGCAGCTGCCAGTTATTCCCCAGTTCCCATTTTTTTCCTTGAGATTGAGCTCCTGCTCGAGGCTGTTTCACACCCATGACTCTGAAGCTTCCCTAGTGGTATGTTGGCTAATTAAGAGCAAAATCCATCTCTTGATGAAATAATGCTGCAACTGAAAAGGAACTCTTTTTTTTTTTTTTTTTAATTCTTAATCAGGCTGGAAGGAGCCGTAATCTAACACTTGTATTAAGCATAGGATAAAGGTCTATAGCTCACAATTAGCAATGATGAAAAGGACAGCGACGTAAAGCATGTTGCAGTGACATTTTTATCAAACTAAATGAGTTTGCTAGGCCCACCAGCTGCATATGCTTATTGTCATTTACTGTTTGGACAGCAACACATCAGCCACCGAGTATCAGGGGGTGCCGAATTTAATAAGTCATTCTGACACTGGTGTGAAATGAGCAGATCAGCATTCTAAGGAATGTGTTCACACTCCGAAGAGACAGGCAGACATTCTAACCACGCGAGGTGACACCAATCAACAGGAAGAAATGATGAAAGCCGGGCTAAGAAGCAGGCTGCAGCCGTGGCAGCCACAGAGGCACACCACTGGGAGAAAAGGACAAGACACATGCACCGCACACATGCACACACACACACACACACCACACGCGTACAGGCAAACGCACACTCACACACACCAAGCCTACTACTTTCAGTGTCACTAGACAGTAAAGAAGCGAAGACTTTTCCAGAAACACTGGGACGTGGATCCATTCTAGACACTGTAAATTTTCATTTGTGATTTAAAAACCTATATAGTTTCCCTATAACAGTAACAACTAGAAGAAATTGATAAATCAGGTTGTTTGTTGTTGTTGTTGTTGTTGTTTTGCTCCTTCATGTTTGAAACACAGCATCGCATTCAAAAGAAACAAACAACCAAGCCTCTACATGCTGGGAATAAAAGTTTTGGTTGACCCTTTTCACCTTACGTTTTCCCTAAACCGATGGCCGAGCTAGAATGAAAGAAGCCCGCATTACTTGGTTTTGATTGATGGTGGGGTGAGGGTATACGTTGCTTTCAGAATTCTTGCTGGGAATATGAGATGTGAACTATCATTCTGATAACCCCAGTAGCTATTTATGTCGAGGGAGAGGTCTGATAGCAATGTCTGAAACATATACCTGGCATCAGTTAAAAGGTACCAGATAGTCGATTGCCAATTACCTCTTAAAACGTGCAGGTGTAATTCACAGCCTAACAAAGGTGACTAGTAATTAGTTCATGGCTTCAGAAGTTTCTAATGCCATCTAGTGGAAATGGTAAATTTCATCACTTGCACATCTAAGGAGAGCTTCAAATCCCAGATAATACGTCATTACGCTGCCACATATTCAGAAGAAATTAATGCCAGAGTCCAATCTGAAAGATATCTCAAAAGAATTTGTTATGGTGACTAAAATATGCCTTGGAAAATAAGACTTTCCCAGAATACCCTTGGATGCCTGCCCACTACAATAAAATAATTATTAGCACAACTCCACATAACTGCCATATCTATAAAATGCCTTTCCTCGTCACTGTTTCCTTTCTTGTCTTCTAGACTCTAGGATCTAGAGATGGACTATTCGATAAGGGTTTTGTGTTCTTTTCAAGCATAGCAGGTTCAGTAAAATCTCTTGAAGTAAATGTTCCACTGGTTTTAATCTCAAAAGCATTTAAAGAAAAATCATATTTTGCTAGTTTACTCCTAGAAGCTATTCAGTTTTCAGTGAACTCTCCATAAATTTCCTTCCAATGAACTACTAGAGTCTAAGCAAGAAGGATAACATTCAGATTTTGTGCTTCCTTTCAAGATGGTCACCAAACAGCTTTAGTCACTGAGCTATGAAGTAGGAATTCAAAAAGGGCTATGGATAACTGTAAAAGCAAGAATAGGCTATGTTATTTTATCTAAGAATATGGGTAGATAAATATGTCGCATTCCTCTTTATCATCTCTCAAAGACAAGTCATCAGAGAAATCACTGTGCAAACAATCCGGAACCCTGAGGTCTACTGTAAGTTCAGGTGAAACCCAGAGCTACTCACTTCACCTCTCTGAGCCTCAGTTTCCTCATCCATCAAATCAAATAAAAAACAAACCCATTGCCGTCGAGTCAATTCCAACTCGTAGCGACCATACAGGACAGAGTAGAACTGCCCCATAGGGTTTCCAAGAGCTGCTGGTGGATTTGAACTGCCGCCATTTTGGTTAGCAGACAAACACTTAACCACTGCACCACCAGGGCTACATCCATCAAATGAAGTTGGCTTAAAGTCAACTTAAAAGCCCTTTCTTCTTTAAAACTCTGTAGTTTAAAATGTCAAGTCCAAATTTCAGGTTTTCTGTTTCATGGTAACAATTTTAGATAAAAATATTAATTTCATTGTAGTTATTTAAAATAATTACTTTATTAAAACTATCTTATCAATGACTCTTGCAGTGAACTTCAGTGTGGCCCACCATCAATTTTAAAAAGGACTTATTTGTAAGAGCAGAGGGCTACATACAGTTTAAATAAACTCTAATTTTAAAGAGTTAAAAATAGAAAGTATATCTTTTCTATATATCACCAACTTAGCATCATTTTATTTTAAAATAAAGTATTTTTTTAATAGAAAGAAATACTTATCCTGAAGTTTAAAACTTTTAACAAAGGAAAGCTGAAGAAAAAAAGGAAGTCATTTGTGGTTCATTAATAGGGTGGTATCCGTCTCTCAATCTTTTCCACTCAGATGATGTTCACATAATTTATATCATATAATATATAAAAATTGTATCTATTGATTTTCATAATTGTTAGGTGCCATCGAGTCGATTCCAACTCATAGCAACCTCATGCACAACAGAACAAAACACTGCTCATTCCTGTGCCATTCTCACAATTGTTGCTGTGCTCGTGCCCGTTGTTGCAGCCCCTGCATCGATCCATCTGGTTGAGGGTCTTCCTCTTTTTCGCTGACCCTCTGCTTTATCAAGCATGATGTTCTTCTCCAGTGACTGATCCTTCCTGATAACATGGACAAACTATGTAAGATGCAGTCTTGCCATCCTTGCTTCTAAGGAGCATTCTGGTTGTACTTCTTCCAAGGCAGATCTGTTCATTCTTTTGGCAGCTCATGGTATATTCAATATTCTTCACCAACACCACAATTCAAAGGCATCAATTCTTCTTCAGTCTTCCTTATTCGTTGTCCAGCTTTCACATACATATGAGGCAATTGAAAACACCCTGGCTTGGGTCAGTCTTACCTTGGTCCTCAAAGTGACATCTTTGCTTTTCAACACTTTAAAGAGGTCTTTTGCAGCTGATTTGCCCAATGCAATGCGTCTTTTGATTTCTTGGCTGCTGTTTCCATGGATGTTGATTGTGGATCCAAGTAAAATGAAATCCTTGACGACTTCAATATTTTCTCCGTTCATCATGGTGTTGCTTATTGGTCCAGTTGTAAGGATTTTTGTTTTCTTTATATTGAGGTATAATCCATACTGAAGGCTATGGTCTTTGATCTTCATCAGTGAGTGCTTCAAGTACTCTTCACTTTCAGCAAGCAAGGTTGTGTCATCTGCACAATGCACGTTGTTAATGGGTTTTCCTCCAAACCTAATGCTGTGTTCTTCTTATAGTCCAGCTTCTCAGATTATTTGCTCAGCATACAGATTGAATAGGTGTGGTGAAAGGATACAATCCTGATGCACACCTCTCCTAACTTTAACCATGCAGTATTCCCTCATTCTTCCCACAGATGTAGTCAATTTGATTCCTGTGTGTTCCATCTGGCAAGGCCCATGTGTATAGTTGTCGTTTATGTCAGTAAAAAAAAAAAAAAAAAAGGTATTTGCAATGAAGAATTCATTGGTCTTGCAAAATTAAATCATGCAATCACCAGTAATTATCAGTGCATCTTGATTGCATGTTCGATCAGTTTCAGACTGCAGAAGTTGGTAAAAAATCTTCAATTTCTTCATCTTTGGCCTTAGTGGTTGGTGCGTAAATTTGAATAACAGTCGTAATAGCTGGTTTTCCTAGTAGGCATGTGGATATTATCCTTTCACTGACAGTGTTGTACTTCTGGATAGATCTTGAAATGTTCTTTTTGACGATGAATGCAATGCCATTCCTCTTTAAGTTGTCATTTTTGGCATAGTACACCATATGATTGTCCAATTCAAAATGACCCAAACCAGTCCATTTCAGCTCATTAATGCCTAGGATATTGATGTTTATGTGTTCCATTTCATTTTTTATTTCCAATTTTCCTAGATTCATACTTTGTACATCCCAGCTTCTGATTATTAATGGATTTTGCAGCTGTTTCTTCTCATTTTTAGTCATGCCATATCAACACATGAAGGTCCCAAAAGCTTGACTCCATCCAGGTCATTAAGGCTGACTCTACTTTGAGGAGGCAGCTTTTCTACTATCGCATTTTGAGTGTCTTCCAACCTGAGGGGCTCATCGTCCAGCATTATAACAGACAATGTTCCACTGCTATTCATAAGGTTTTCAATGGCTAATGCTTTTCAGAAGTAGGCCGTCAGGTCCTTCTTCCCAGTCTGTCTTAGTCTGGAAGCTCAGCTGAAATCTGTCCGCCATGGGTGACCCTGCAGGTGTTTAAATACTGGTGGCATAGTGTCCAGCATCACAGCAACACGCAAGCTCCCACAGTACGACAAACTGACAGATGTGTGGGGGGATTTTCATAATAGCATTAATTTTTCTGACAATTAAAATAATAATTATTGTACAAAATTATTTAAATATACAAATACATAAAGAAAATTAAAATCATCCCAAATCTCACCATTTACTGTTTTATTTCTGCATTTACTGTTTTATTTCTTTAATGTTCTCTTTTATGCATAGTTTAAGGCAGTGAAGATTATATTACATATTCTGATTTTAAGTACAATTAACCGAAGAGTCATTCACCAGTCCTGCTGGAAAGATGTTGTAAAGAGGGTCATAATCATAGATTAGATCTGCCACTGGTAGTTGATTCATTTTTCATAATTAAAAAAAAAAAAACCTATACACTCAGGTCATTCAAAACGAGTTCTAAGAAAAAGAAAATTATTACTCAAGTTCCTTGTCAATTCAAGGCTGCTATATTGCTGAATAATAATCAGCTTTAGTGGAGGGAAGAAAAAATTACTTTCTAGGTTTAGTAATCCTACAAACACAATGTCCCTATCATTTAAATATCGCAGTCATTGTTTTGGATCAGAAAAGTAATGACTTTTTGCTGTGTTTAAGACGCAAGAGATTCCATCTGAACCATAAGGTAAACAGTATTACATAAAGAAACACATTTCCTGATACTGGAAAAATACCAAAAACCATCAAGAACCAGTGAAAACATTACAGACCTTAGCTTCACCCCTGGGTTATAAACCCATTTGAAAATAGATACACAATTAGATTCCTGAAGGTAGGATCTAAACAGAATAAGAAGATACCTTAAATTTTTATATCATGGCTTCCTCATTCCCAAATCCTTTATCCCTCAATTCTTGGAGTAAAACTTTAAATGATTTTTTCAAGTTGTGTACAACTTGGCGTATTGTGGATTTTTAATATTGTCTTTCCAAATAAAGACATTTCTTTGGTTACAACATTCTCAAATCCCCAACCTTCGAAACTCTGTAGACGGCAATGGCATTTCGATCTGTATGGGGAACTCTGAGGCCAGCTTGATTTTGATTCCTTTATAGTCTGTTTTTGGACCTGGATGCTTAAGGATCTTTTGTTTAGCCTTAATGATGCAAGTGGTTAATCACTTGGCAGCTACCTAAATTCTGGTGGTTCAAACCCACCCAGCAGTTCCACAGGGGGAAAACCTGGCAATCAGTTCTCCTGAGGATTACAGCCTAGAAAACCCTACGGGGCAGTTCTATTCTGTCACATGAAGTCGCTATGATTAGAAATCAACTCAAAGGCACTCAAGAACAACAACACAGTTCAAAAAGGTCTCTCGGTGACACAAATGGTTTGTATTTATTCACTAACCTAAATGTTGGTCGTTCAAGCCCACCAGGCACACCACAAAAGGAAAGCTGGCTATCTGCTTCCATAAGGACTACAGCTGAGAAAACCCTATGGAGTTGTTCTTCTCTATAACACAAGTGCTTGCCATGAGTCAGAATCAACTTGATAGCAACAAGTTTGGATTATTTTGGAGGGGATTGTTCAAAAGATCCAGAACGGGTCTAGGTGAATATCTCTTTCAATGAACCTTATCAGTACCACTACGAAGCCTTTCAAACTTCAGTCAAGTCTTCTTGTGCCTCAGGAAACTTTTCCTCCTATCATACACGTGGTTACAACTGTTGTGCAATTTGGAGGGTGGTCTCTCCTGCAAGTAGACAATTGGTGAATTGTCATTTTGCTGGTTTGTTTCCTCTGGCATCCATATCTAACCCTTTCCTTCTTCATTTTCATTTTTGTCCTTTTTCTCTATATTCTCAGAAAAAAAAATTATTTTGTACAATACATGTCCTCCACTGCGCAAACTGGTTGTGGATTTTAACCTCTAATTCATTTCTAACATCCTTAGAATCCTTCTTTATTTTATCCATCTTTCTTCATTCCATATTGTTGTGTTTTCACCTCAATCCTAGTCTTTTTTAAGTAGTACAAATGCAAGCATCTTTAATTTAAAAGATGTTCCTTTTTTAAAAAGTAGGTTCTTAATTTCCAAAAGTTTTACTGTATTTTAAAAAAGTTTGAATGTAGAAATATGCAAATGATAACAATGAATATCCATGTTCTATTATCCACGTATTACAAATACTAAGTTTATCATATTTGCTTCAGACTTTTTTTATACAAATAAAATATCACAGACCAAGTTCAAATCTCTACTCTCCCCCAGATGTAAGCATTATTTTGAATTTATTGTGTATCTGTTCCATATTTGCAAACTTATACTACTTATATCCCCCAAACCAAACCAAACCCACTGCCATCGAGTCGATTCTGACTCATAGCAACCCTATAGGAGAGAGTAGAACTGCCCCATAGAGTTTCCAAGGAGCGTCTGGCGGATTCGAACTGCTGACCTCTTGATTAGAAGCTGTAGTACTTAACCACTATGCCACCAGGGTTTCTGCTACTTATATATGTATCTATAAATAATATATAGTAAAATGTGGTTTTTCACATCATGTATATTCTGTGATGCAAAAATGGTATCATTTTGCAAACTTTTTTTTTTTTCTCTCGGTACTGTGTTTTATGGAGAGGCCACATTTAGGTGTTACAGCTGACAGCTCCAGGTAAGGCATCACCTAAATGTCAGACTCGACTACCAGACATATGCATGAGTGTGCCTCCACACGGTTTCACCCCTAGTCACTGAGGCACTTCAGCTGATGCCAAGTAGAATAGAAGCAAGCTGTCTACACTGGACCCTGCCCAAAGTGCAGATTGTGAGCAAAATAAATGGTGCCATCGTTTTAAGCCACTAAATTTGGGGGTAATTTGTTAGGCAATCGCAGTAACTTGAATAGCTTCTTTCGCTTTCCTGTCCTGCTTTCCCCACTCCTTTATCTGTTCTTCTGGATATTCTGCCTTAATAAATCATTTGCATATCAATCCTGATTCTAGAGTTTGCTTCTGAGGAGTCTAAATTAAGATAGTATTTTACTGTGTAATACCTGTTAATATCCCATCTGTGTTCAAAGAAAAAACTCTGGAAAATGTAAGTACCAAAAATAGTACCCTCGCTGATGAAGAAGGAAGAGATGACGGAGAAGATGGGAGGAAGAGGAGAAACAATGAAAAGAACAGAGAAGACAAGACAAGACAGTGAGACTGAGATTGAAACTCAAGCCATTGAACTCCCACCACAATTATGGAAACACTAGACTACTTACTACATCTGATCTGTGGGGGAGACAAGCAGAAGGAAGAAAACACATCGCTATCGTCTCATGTATCTAGCGCTGCTGTAACAGAAATACCACAAGTGGATGGTGTTAACAAAGAGAAATTTACCCCCTCATGGTAAAGTAAGCTAAAAGTCTAAATTTTCAGGGCATCAGCTCCAGGTGGAGACATTGTCTCTCCGCCTGCCTTCTTATCAATGTTCCCCCCAACTAGGAGCTTCTTTTTGCACGCAAAGACCCCTGGTCCAAAGGACTTGCTCTGCTCCCGGTGCTCCTTTCTTGGTGGTATGAGGTCCCCTGTCTCTCTGCTCACTTCTCTCTTTTATATCTCAAAAAAGTGCCTCAAGACACAATCCAGTCTTGTAGATCGAGTCCTGCCTGACACAACTGCTGCCCATCCTCCATCATTAACATCATACAGGCGGGATTTACAACATATAGGAAAATCACACAATGCCAGGAATCATGGCCCAGCCAAATTGATACACACACTTTTGAGGGGACATAATTCAATCCATGACAACTATACATGGAAAGATTTTTTTTTTTTTTTTTAAATACAAGTAGTCTTGGTTTCTTCTTTCTGGTAATCATCTAGACCTGTTCACTGGCTGATTTCATTTTAAGGTGAGCCTTGCTATTACTACCAAGGGACCAAGACAATGCTGTGGGATAATCTACACCGAAGAAGAAATGTACTATTTCCCTTAAAAGCTCTGTTATACTTAAAACTCAATGAGATATGCTATTTTTGTCATACCCATCATTGGGCAAAAGAAACAACTGAACTAAAACTAAAAGTTGGGAAGAAAGAAGAAATTTGCTCTTGAAATCCTCCTATGAGTAACCACATTAGTGGGGAAGCTAGAGAACCAAGAAGTGCCTGGATTCAACGCTATTGCAACAGAACTATTTGGTAGAGAGTCCTGGTTTGTAAAGACAGTGCTTGGAACTTTCACCTTAATGCTCCTGAAAGAATCCCCAGGAGACATTCTCCCTCTCAGGGGGGAAAAAAGAGGAGCAAATTCCACTGCCCTCAAAATCTTGGCTCTCCAGGGAGATGGTCAGAGTGCCTATAAACAGGTACCCTGTCAATCACCTGGGTCCCAAAAGCAGACAGTGAGCAACAGTCCTGAGCCTCTAGTCCTACCCTCCAGCAAATTACCTGTGAATTCAAAAAGCATGGACACTTCTGTAGACAGTTTATGAGGTAATATAATTCTACAAGCTGCTGTGAGTGCCGCTCCCGACATGGATCTGTGAATTTCTCAAAACAATCTCAGAAGCTTGGCTTCCTAAACATACTACCTGCTGCTCCCACTTTAAAGTAACTGAGTCAGCCCACCTTGGAACCTTCTATAAACAGATTTTCTTCTCCTCTACCCCTGGTGCTTGACTCCAACCCGGTAATCGTGAGGCAGACACAAAGAACTGGAGTACTTTATGGCACGGATTTCACATATTACCCCTTTTCAATGGATGCTCCCTTTTTTCCTGTTCTGCAGCTACTCTAGTATGATGCATCTTTCCAAGTAATTTCAAGCACCACTAGTCCCAGTTTCCGAGCTCCTACTGTAGTCATCCCGCCACAGAATGCAATGTCATAGACTGAAAGCCACATCCTATTGCAATAGCCATATAGCCACAGGCTTCCCTTGGCTACCTGTCCCTTGGGGATATTTCAAAATAAGGAGTGAACTTGGCCGCACTCTAAAATGAGCCCTAAAGAATTGCCTAGGATAAAAAAACCAAAACCAAACCCATTGCTGTCGAGTCCATTCTGACTCATTGCAAAACTATAGGATGGTGTAGAACTGCCCGATAGGAATTCCAAGGCTATAAATCTTTACAGAAGCAGACTGTCACATCTTTCTCCCATGGAGCGGCTGGTGGGTTTGAACCGCTGACCTTTCAGTTAGCAGCCAAGTGCTTAACTACTGGCAACCAGGGTTTCTTTTCCTAGGATAGGATAGATTTTAATTATTCTCCATATTGGCCTTCGTTTTCCTTGCAAGCCTCCTCCCCATGGTAAGCATTCTATCTTTCCTGGGCCTCATGTTACCCAAACCAGCTGGAAAAGTGAAGCTGATCTAGGAGATACTGGAGGTCTGCACAAAGGACTGAGCTATTTCCCCCCGAACTCAGCCTGGCCACCATCTTGAGCCCAGGCTGACTGCCTTGCATTGTCAGTTTGTCGAGAGACTGAGCAACTTCTGGTGTTCTGCCAATGGCAATGTAACAGGACCTGCAGAAAACAAAGGCTTAGGTCACCACCAGGGCTGCAAATCCCACGGATCAGAAAAGCCCATCTCGTCCCTGCGATCAGTGGCCAAGAAAGAGGAGAAAATGTACCGAGAGTGGCTGTGAGGAGTTCTGAGGCAGATTCTAGAAGGGTTTTCAGAAAGTCACTCTCAGAATGGCAACCACCTCATCTGGCCCACCCCACAAGCCTTCAGGTTTCCATATCTCTTCTAGCAAACTTAAAGGTGGCGTTCAAGTTTTGATATTTGTTTTTTCTTTTTTCTTTTGCCTTTGCCCAAGTATACATATTTCAAAGGACCCAAATTTAATTTCGTCTGCAATAAACGGAAGTAGCATAGAAAATGGAGCTTATGGTAGAGTTTGCACTTTTAGGTCAAGCAACTTAGGCTTCAAACTCAAGGTAGTTGTGTATCTTACCAGTTTCGTGATCTTGGAGAAGTTATGTAAATCCTCCATGCTTCTATTTTTTATCTAAAAAAAAGAGGATGGGGTTAATGAGTGTACCTCCCCATTGAGCAATCATGAGGATTTCATGAACTAGTGCATGTAAAATACTCAGCTTAGCACCTGACACTCAATAAGAACTCATTTAAAATTAGTATGTGCATAGAATTCCTACTCAACTCAATTTTATTCATTTACTTTTAGTTTTAAATATTCAGGACCAATAGTGGTCTGTCAAATAAGTCAGGCAGTCTTGTGGCCTGTGGTGAAACCCCATTTCAAAAGCCATGAAATGAGTACTAGCCACACACACACACACACACACACACACACACAATAGATAACCTGGATGATCTGTTAGTTACAAGTGCTAAGTCTAAAAGAGCAGGCTTCAAGTCAATATGCATTTTATGTGAAATTGAAAATTCATCCCACAATATGTGCTACTTTCTTCAGTTCTGGAAGCTTCCTTATGCTAGAGGCCTCATTTTGGGGATATCATGCAAAGTGGAATGGACAGGATGAATTGAATTAATTGTGAGATATTTGGGACTCTTTCTACAAAGTTGCCCAGGAATACAGATGTCTTCTTATTTTTTTATTACGGAAACTTTCAAACGTGCAAAAGTAAACGAAATAATATAATAAACCCCCATGTTCTCTTCACTCAGCTCCTACAACTATCAATTCATGGATGATTTTCTTTTATCCATATCCATACTGTCTTCTCCCATTATATTATCTCAAAGTCCATCCCAAACATTATTTTATTTATCCATAAATACGTGTCTCAAAAAGAGACTGTTTTTAAACACAGCCATGTTGCCACTATCACCCAAAAGCTTAATAATTTTCTAATACCAAATATCCAGTCAATGTTCTAATTATCTCATAAATTTCATATGTCTTTTATAGTATTTTTTTAATACAGATCCAAATAATGTCCATATATTTCAATTGGTTGATTTATCTCTTAAGTCTTTTATCAATCTATAGGTTCCCCTCAATCTAGTTTTTCCTCTTGCAAATTATTTCTTAAAGAAACCAGATTGTTCTGTGAGTTTCCCAAAGTCTGGATTTTTCCAAATAGCGCTTTAAAGGATACTTTTCCAACAACTATCCTCTAAGTGAGGGAAAGAGCATAGAAGCTGAAGAAGGCATTGACCTGCTGGTGAGAACATTTTATTTTTTCATAAAGGTTGCTGATGCAATCTGCAAGATCACTGGCTTGTCAGCTGCAGGCTGGAATGAGGGAGCTCAAGACTTGTTATAATCCCAGGTCTTCCCCTATGCTTCTGCTAGTGAAAACATTCCAGGCACCATCACTCAGTGTACCTCATTATCACTCACAAATATATTCCTGAGAACCTGCTCCCTTCTCTCTGTCTGACCAAGCTACAGGCATGGGTCTGTGCCACAGGAACCAAGGCGATAAGGATGTGGGTTTAGGAGGAAGCAGAGATGGGAGAATGAAAAAAAAAAAAAACCCTGTTGCTGCCAAGTCGATTCTGACTCATAGACACACTATAGGATGGAGTAGAACTACCCCAATAGGACTTCCAAGGAGCGGTTGGTAGATTCAAACTGCTGACCCTTTGGTTAGCAGCTGTAGCTGTTAAACACTGAGCCACTAGGGCTCTGAGAAAATGAAAGAGTGAGGAAATATCAGATAGATGCAGCCAAAATCAGGGGAGTTGGGGGTTATGAATGAATAAAATGGGCAGACAACAGATTACAGAGATGTCACAGTGAAGCAGAAAGAGAAGGATATGGCCTCTACCATGATCACCAACTCCCGTACCCTCTGTTTGGGATGAGGCCACTTGAGCTAGGAAGATGAGTCTTCTACCTTTTCCTCTGCCATGAACACAACCTACATTCATCCAAACCAACTACCTTTAAGCAACTCAGCAGGTGTAGGAGATTCATTCTGAGCTGAATCAACATCTCAGCTCAGAGACGGCTATGTAGCCATGGTAATGAGCACTGGGTAACCTGTTAACCTGATAGCTACTTTATTCTTCCCATAAAACAGCCCTGCAGTGAGACTGGTCCCCTTTTGTATTCAGTAGGAAGATTCTGGAGCATTCCCCATACTATAAAGGATCACATGAAAACAACAATAGCTTGCTGACAGTAGAATAATATGAAGCAGCTGCATATCCTGATAAATTTAAATATTGATACTATTTGTGAACATTTAAGATATATTGTGTCATGTCCTTTTGACTCTCTTTTTCTCTCATAATCATCCTTGAAGTTTAATGCATTTTTCCATGTAACAAGATGCTCCAAGTTAATATGAGACCTGAAGATACTGTGAGTCCTTCATGAGAAAAAAAACTGGAGATTCCACTTCTGACAATGGTAGCAATTCTTGTTGAAGACGCATCTTCCTACTGAGAACAACTGGAACACTTGGACAAAATATATTTTTTAAGCTCCTTGAAGGCTTCGGAGAGCTACCAAGCCAGTGAGGACTTGAGGAGCCAAGTTCCTGAAGAGAAGAGAAGTGAGTTCAATATGTAGCACTGCTTTTGCCTTCAAGGCGTTTACAAGTTTCAAAGCAGCAGCTGAAAGGCTAAGAAGCTAAGCAGAAAGTGGTAGATGAAAGACTAAGCAGGACATCTGGCATTCTTTGATGAGGTAGGGGAGGGGAAACATTGTAGTTCAGAGATCACCAAAGAGGAGGACCTGGTAAACATATGAGATTTTCAGTTGGGACACCCAAGCGGCTATCCCACAGGCATAATGATGGACCAAAATAGAGCTGCCATCCCAAAAACTGAAGCCTAGTTTCAAATCAACTTAATCCCAGGTTGGATCAAGGTGATCCTATAACAACTTCCTCACAGACACAAAACAGATTCTGTCTAGAAGAATGTAACCTCATAGAGAACCTCAAATTATCTCCAGTTATTCTGGGCAATGAGAACAAACAACCAAAAACCAAGAGAAAAAAAACATACAATAGGAACAGACTCACAGAAGATCCAAATGTTTTAGTTCAAATACAGATTATGAAATAACTGATATTAATTTGTTTAAGACATTAGATGATAAGATGGAAATTTTCAACAAAGAATTATAAACCTAAAAAAAGAAACATATATAAATTCAAGAACTGCAAAACACAATAACTAGAATTTAAAATTCAAGAGTTGAGCATAACAACAGCTGAAAAGAAAACTGGTTAACTGGAAGGTAGATCAGAAAAAAATATCTAGACTGAAACACAGAGAGAAAAAAAATGATGAAAAGCAAAGAAAAAAGACATAAAGGCATGGTGAAAAGATGTAACATACATGTAACTGAAGTCCTGAAAGTAAAAGAGGGAGAGAATGAGCAAGAGCAATATTGTAAAAGCTCATGCATATTAATTTTCCAAAACTGGCAAAAGAAAGTAAGCCACAGACTGAAGAAGTGCTATAAATCAGAATTACTACCACTCAAAGAAAAAGACAGGAAAAAAAGGAAAATCCCACATATTGAAAAACTTAGTAAAACTTTTGAAAATCAAAGGAAAAGGAAAAATTCTAAAAGAAGGCAGAGAAAAAAAAGACCCCTTACCTTCAACAAGAATGACAGCTGAATGCTCAGCAGAAATAACAGAAGTTGGAGGACAATGAAATTATATTTTCAAAGTACTAAGAGAAAACAAGGTTCCTGGGTGGCACAAAAGGTTTGTGTTTGAATACTAACTCAAAGGTTGATGGTTCAAACACACCCAGCAGCACCACAGATGAAAGGCCCAGTGATCTGCTCCATAAAAATTATAGCCAAGAAAACCCCATGGAGCAGTTCTACTCTGTAAGTTGTGGGATTGCCATGAGCCAAGATCAACTCCATGATGAGTTAAGAGAAAACAACTGGACTTACACCTCCAATATAATGAAATAGCTCCTACCACACTCGAATCTTCCACAGATTGCAACCATAAACTCTGAGCAAAATTAAAAAAATAAACAACAACCTGAAGGCACTGGAGACTGAACAAAAAGTGAGGACAGTAGGCAGTTAGAAAAGAGAACACCACAGGATGAGCACCTATTTTTTATGGCATTTAGCTAAAGGAAGGCCAAAGGCAGTGCTGTACAGGGTAGATCCAAAAGAATTCCAATAGGAACTCATAACCTTACTAGCTTAAAAAAATCAGAAGTCAGAGTTTGGAGTCACCATAGCCACTGAAAAGTGAAAGAGAAATCCAGAATGGTTAAACTCTGCCCAAACCTCTTTCTGACACTCAAACCACATAGGCACAGAGTAGATTCCAGCTAAGAACGTGACCCTCCAGTATATGTGTGACAATATCAAAATGTCTAAGACATATGTAATTAGAATTCCAGAGGAAGAGGAGAGAGGAAATGGGGAGTAAATAATATTTAAAGAACTAATATATATTTAAGGTTTCAAGAAACTCAGCAAGCCATAAGCAGGATAGATACAAAGAAAACCACACCATTCATGTCAAAGTCAAACTGCTGAACCCCAAAGATAAAGAGAAAATCTTGAAGGCAACCAGAGAGAAAAAACACATATCATATACAAGAAAACAATGATTAGAAATTCCACAGACTTTCCCTCAAAAGCTATGGAGGTGAGAGACAGTGGTAAAACATTTGAAGTGCTAAAACAAAAAGCTATCAACCAAGAATTTACATCAGTGAAAATATACTTGAAGAACGAAGGCAAAATAATAATATTTTCAGATGAAAGAAAACAATCATCAACCTGAAAGTCTATACCAGTGAAAGCATTCCTCAAGAAGGAGAGCGAAATACAGATGTTTTAAGACAAAGAAAAATTTGAGTAATTTATTACCAGCTGACCTGTACTAAAGGAAATTCTCAAGAGAGTTCTTCAGGCAGAAGAAAAGGATCCCAAATAGAAGATCAGAGATGCAAAAAGGAATGAAAAATCACAGAAATGGTAAATATGTGGGTAAATCTAAATTAAAATATAATATGAAAACAATAATAATGAAGTCTTATGGAATTTAAAATATGTATCAAATAAACATAAATGACAATAAATAACACACACACAAAAAACATGTTCTAAGGTTCTCGCATTGCCTGGGAAGGGATAAAAGCATTATTTTACATGTAGTGGAATCTTTTCTGCACCAGGTAGACAACACTCTTCTAGACTTAATGACCTACTCTCAGGGCAACCTGCATCCAGTGACTGTCCAACACGTGGGTATAAAGGCCTGGTCCTCTCACCCAAACTCAGGACAACTCTGAAAGGCCATCTCAGATTCAGAGGTCCCCTGGGGATAGCATTAGATCTTTGTTATAATTGCACTGCAGCCCAACTTCTTCCTCTGCAAAAGTTGCTTCCTTTCCTTTCATTTGTGTTCCTTCCCTTCTGTTGGTGTTATATCCAAGAGCACCCCTAATACACTTCCTTTATATTAATCTCCATCTCAGAGTCTGTTTCATAGGGAACCCAACTCCAACATTATAATAGACTTCAATAAGTCAAAGATGAATGTTTAAATTCTAGAATAACCATTAAAAGATTAATAAAAACAAAATTAAAAGTAACAAATGAAAGAAATTAATGATAAAAAATAATTCATCCAAAAGAAAGCAAACAAAAAGGAACATAGAACAAGTGAGACAAACAGAAAACAAATAGTACTATGAAAAAAGACTTGAAAAGAATTGGCCACGTTAGTGCTAATCCTATGAAAAGATGCTGAACTATTAATATTCAGGGAACTGCACGTTAAAGAAATACTAGGATAAAATTATTTATCTACCAGGTTTGGAAAGATTAAAAAGAATGGTATCATCCAGTCCTGGCAAGGATTCAAGGTTATGGGCACTCTCATATATTACTAGTAGGAATGTGAATTGTCACAGCCATTTGCAAGAGTAATCTGGTAATACATATTTAAATTTCTGTCATGTAAAAATCCAGACTGGTGCTCAAGGTTGCTATGCTGATACTATCCCATTCCAACTAGTACGAAGGTTAAAAGGAAAAGAGAAAGATACAAGCCTTTGTTTTAAGGACATTTCCTGGAAGCTGCATACACACTCTTTATACCCCATTGTCCAAACCTTAGTGACATAGTTATACCTCATTACAAGGAAGACCAGGCACTGCACCCTTTACTTAGGGAAGCCATGTGCCCAGCTAAAAATCTAAGATCACGCATCACCATGATAGAAGGGGAAAACAAATATAAGGAGACAACTAGCCATTTCTGCAAAAAGTACCCCTTTAGCGCCCCCAAAACAGCCATATGTGAGCCCTTCTTACAATGCTTAGAACACACCCATAACCTCCATGAAAGAAGGCAGCGACCCAAGCAGCAATCCAGGATAAATGAGTGATATTAAATCTTCTTCATCAGGCCCAGGTGGGGCCTTAATGGTCAGGTGATCTGTATACTAAAAGAAAGTTATCTTCCCATCATTATTTAAAAAAATAAAATAAAACTCCCATTTGGGAATGTGGAGAAAAAGAAAAACCCAAAAGTCACTGGTTTGTAACTGTCGTCATATCCCACTGAGCAGGAAAGTAAAGACTCCCTCCCTTGACAATGAAGCTCGTTCATTGTTTAGGCCATCCTTTCTGAGAATAATTCTCTTGCCCGTGAGCCCTAGCTTTGCCCTCTGAAAGGTTCTTCCCTAGCCATCATCTCGATCCATCTGAAATAGCACTGAAGAACACACAACACTTTTTCACAACCCTCTTCCTGGTAATGCAAGCTCAGGAACCTTGGCATTGCTGTAGAGGTTGATGCTCATGGACTTTTTATTTTTCAATACAATTCCCTAAGAATTTTAGTAGGCTTCCAGTCTATTTGTTTCTCTGTGTGAAAAACCACAGCCAAAGATCTTATCTAGACAGTTTTTAAGGTTAAAGTCCCAGACCTTTTACTTACAGGCCTGTGTTCTGGCTTTGTCCTTGTCATTCAACGTACTGGCAACTGACACAAAAAGTTTACATGGGTTCTGATTTTGTAGCCAGCTAGGCTGATTCCCGTTGTATGGCAGAGAACTCTTAATGCTTGAAAAAGGCTTGGACGCATAGTCTTAACTCAACGATGCTGTCATTTTGCAGCCACCTTTTTGGACTGCTTTATTTTGGAGTACAGACATAGTTAACCTTTGCAACATTTTAAGGACCCCAAATTGCTAGACTCTCAGTTAAATTAGAATGCAGGCTGCATTATAGGGAGCACGGTTATGGATACTTCTTAAACACATCCAGACACCTCATGGGATTGGTCTACTGGGTTTGAGGGCTTAGGACCATAGTCTTATGCAGCAACTCAGTCTATTGACATAATATACGCCATAAAGACAATGTTCTACATCCTAGTTTGGTAAGTAGCATCTAGGGTCTTAAAAGCTTGCAGATGGTCATCTAAGATACAACTATTGGTCTCTACTCATCCAGAGCTAAAGAGAAAGAAGGAAACCAAAGACTTAAAGAAGAAGCTAGTCTACAGAATCAATAGTCTACAGAACCAATAGTCTACAGGAATAATGACATCACCTACCTTGAGACCAGAAGAACTAGATGGTGTCCGATTACCACTACCAACTGTTCTGACCAGGGACTCAATAGACAGTCCCAGATAGAATGGGGGAAAAATGTACAACAAAACTAAAATTCCTAAAAAAAAAAAAAGAAGAAGTCCAGATTTACTGGACCAGTAGAGACAAGATGAAGCTCCAAGACTATTATCCTAAGACACTCTTTAAACTTGGAACTGAAACCACCCTAGAGGTCACCTTTCAGCCAAACGACAGACTGGTCCATAAAATAAATAATATCCATGAGTATTCTGCTCTTCAAAATAATCATCTAGATGAAACCAAATGGTTAACATTTACCCTAGTCTAACCATGAGAAGCCTGGAGGGATAGGGAAACTAGATTAATGGAAATAGGATAACCAAAATGGAAATAATGAAAATGTTGATATATCGGGAAGAATGTAACCAACGTCATTGAACAATATAGAAATTGTTACATGAGAACATATTTCCTGTGTAAACTTTCACCAAAAACACAATGAAATGTAAAAAAAAAAAAAAAAAAAAAGAATGTAGGCTGCACTATAGAGTGCTTCCCTTAGCATAGATGTATTTCCTTCCATCCCTGTTTGTAGACTGACTAACTCTAGGCTGAATTCATCTCTCTCGTAGGACTTTGCTGAAAGCAGCAAGAAGCAGCTAACCCTACCAACATTCTTATTATTTTTCTACAGTTTCTATGAATGTGTGGTCTACCTTCTAAGGCATAAAATCAAACAAGCTGCCATTGAGTCAATTCCAACTCATGGCGACGTCATGTGTGTCAGAATAGAACTGTGCTCCATAAGGTTTTCAGTAGCTGGTTTTTCAGAAGTAGATCGCTAGGTCTTTCTTCTGAGGTGCCTTTTGGTTAGCAGCCAAGAGTGTTAACCATTTGCACCTCCCAGAAGCTCCCACCTTCCCCCAAAGTATGATAGATGACAACTTGACCAAATGTTTTGCTAATAACAGTGGTCACCATCTTTCTAGCCTGCAATATCTGTATCCTTGCAGCTTACTACCCACCTAAACTCATGCCAAATATCTTACATTCTGTCACAGGCAACAGTCCATTTTAGGAACAAAATTCTGAATTAGTTAGGATTAGAGTCAGCTGCAATTGTCAAAAAAAAAAAAAAACTATCATAATAATGGGTTTTAAAAGATAGCTTATTTCTCTCTCATGTGAAAATAGGCAGTCTATGTACACTGGGTCCACTTTATCAGGGAGTTAGCCTCCTTCTAGCTTGTTCCTCATTCTCCTCAACAAGCTGCTCCCACCTAGAGACCAAAATGACTCTTCTAGCCCAGCCATCTGCATTCCATCCAGCAGAAGGGGAAGGGGAAGGAGAAGGGCATCCTTTCTCCTTTTAAAGGCATTTCCTGGAAGTTGCCCATACTGCTTCAACTCAACATGTCATTGATCAGAATTTAATCATATAAAAAATCATATAGCTGTGTCTAAATGCAGGGGAAACTAGGAAATATAGTCTTTACTCTGGGAAGCTGCATTTGCAGCTGTGGGAAAAAAATAGAACAAATATTGGAAGACAATTACTGTTTTCTGCCAAAGCAGTGGTGATACCCCTCACCTTAAGCTTGGTGAAACAAACTTCAATGAGACCAGTTAGAGCTTGTTCAGTGTTCCCTGGAGCCCGTGGAACACCAGAGGCTGGTGCCAGAACCTTGTATGGACAAGCCAAAGTGTGGACTAGCTAAAGAGGAAACGGTGGCTAACGGGTCTGAAAGTAGAGAGAGGAGAGGGTGGCCCACATGACTAAGATAGAGCCATCCTGGTGCCATCTTCAAGGGACTCTGCCTAAGACAGTCTGCTGGGGAGACTCTGAGACACCAACCAAGCCTTTCTGTGTCAGTCAGACTACTGAAAAGCCAAGGGAACTACAGAGGGGAGATTCTTAGAAATGGAAAGCAGTCTCTAAGAACTCACAAATGCTTTCAGACCCGACTACTGCCACCACCACCACACACACACACAAAAGAGTCAGCTTTAAATATCCACCACAGCCAAAGGACACTATGTCAGATGACACCAATGCCAGTCACATGAAAGCCTCCCAGCCATTACCTCTTCCTCCCTCCCCCCACCACCCACCTCAAGTGCAGACCAGTCAGCATCTTTGGTAAGTGAGTTGACAGGGAGGAAAGGCTTGTAAGGTGAGAAGTAGAAGCTCCCCACACCTTCTTCCCTGATGCAGAATTCCAGGCCAGAGGAAAGAGGAGAAGCTTTCATTTTAAATAAAATCTAGAGTTTTTATTATTTCCCTGGAACTGCACATTTTATTTCAGTTGTCCTCAACTCTGGCTGTCCATTGGGACCACCTGGAGAGTTTTTAAAATTCCTGATGTCTGTACCCCAAGTTTAATCAGTCTGGGGTACAGCCTGGGCATCAGTTTTTTTTGTTTGTTTGTTTTTAAGCTGTCCAGGCGATTCCAATGGGCAACCAGAGTTGAAAATCATTGCTGTAACACTAAATGAAGAACATTTTTGCAAGCAAAGGATCACAGAATAACCAGAAAAGTAATGGAACTTTCCCTAGATTTCACCCAGAGGGTGGAGAACTAGCCCCCTAACACAGGCTTGGAAGGAAAGAACAATGACGTTTTATGAGAGCACCAGGTAGGAATCCTCACTTTCAATCTAGCAATTACACAAGCCCTACCTACACCTAAGAGATAAGAAGCGTCTTCAGGGCAAGGGCCATGACTTTGGATTCTTTTGGGTCTCCATGCTGTCCTACACCTGCTAGACCCATGGTGAGAGTTTAATATATACTTGTTGCCCAGCTGTTAACCTCTAACCTCCACATTAAGAAAAAGTGAAGTGTCCTTCCTTATGCAGAGTCCCTGGGTGGTGCAAACAGTTAATGTGTTCAGCAGATAAGCAAAAGGTTGGAGATTGAAGTCCATCCAGAGGCACCTTGGGAGAAAGGCCTGGTGATCTACTTCCAAAACATCAGCCATCAAAAACCCTATGGAGCCCAGTTCTACTCTGACACGCACGGGGTCACCATGAGTTGGAATCGGCTCAACAGCAACTGATTTACTTACGCAAAGGGCAAACTAAGATGACACTACGACAGCCTTGAACTGTGTCTTGGAACCAACCAAGAAGATAGAAAGTGGATGAGCTAGATTCAATACGAAGTGGTCAAGCTATGACCAAATTTTATGATCCAGATTATGACCTACATATTGAAAATGTCCCACATTTGAGCAAATTTTTGTCTCGTTGACCCAAGGAAAGGTCTGCTAAAGGGCTAAAGTAGCCAGCATTGTAGTGTAGAGCCAAGTGGTAGACTTTGGAGTCTTGAAGTCCTGAAGCCTACACGAGTGATTCAGATCCAGTTGGTTAGATCAGATTCCTTCCTCCAGCACGCCCTCTTCCCCACCTCTCCTAACTAGACCCTGGCAGAGCAGCCCTACTCACCCAGCACCACCACACCTACCACCATTTGTCATAGGGAGCCCTGCGCCATTAAGAAAGACAGGCACAATGACAGGATGCAGGAAAGGAGCCAAGAGCTTGCAAAACCATCGGCTAACATCCAAGAGCAGCTTTATTCTGTCAACACGAAGATGTCATGTCCCAAAGTAGGAGGCTACAACACCAGGATCCCATAGGAGATGGTTCTAAAAATGTTCTCTGTTCCTCCAAGCCGACATTTATGGTACAGCTCCATCAACTAGACAGTGGCTGGTTGCCAAATGCATCATGCCCTGAGCCTTGACACCAGAGAAAAAGCACTTTGTTATGAATGGATCCTGAAGCTTGGTATCAAGAGAGCACCCTTTTCACAACCTAAAAAGGAAAAGCAAATACTTTCAAGCCCATTCTAGTGTCAAAATTTGCCTTCTCCATCACAAGCTGCTGTCTTTTGTCTGGTGCAAAGGTATTTGTTAACTGGAAATAAAAATGGACTCTACCATGAGCCCACACTCAGACACAGTCTACTTAAATGGAATTTAGTGAAAACAGCATTCCGATCCCAATTTATTTATATTTTTTAGACTTCCCAGCAGAGGGAATCCCCCACATGAAATGTCAGTTCAACCAAAGATGAGGCCCATGCTAAGAAATAGCTTTACACTGTAGTCCCCTATAATCTGTCACCCCCCAAGGAGGTCACCTTACCTTCTAGAGGGATCAATATAAAACGATCCCCTGATACTTGCAATGCTGCTTTCAATGACTATATTTGACCTTTTAGAAGCACTGTCTGAGCCTTCCTTCCTGGGTCGTTCCAACAGCATCAAGCCACAAGACCCCATCTTTGGTTTTAATCAAGTATTAAACAACGCTGGAATGCAAGAAGAGTGAAGCATTTGACGGTGACAAAAATCAGTGGCCCATTAAAGGTAATTTTTTCAAAGTTAATGAACTTTCACTGAAGAATGGCCACGTACTGTACTGAAAAATGTCCGCAGGACGCACTGCACTTTCTCGCTATTTATTTAACTTTATGTGGATGCCATAAAACTTCTTTATTTGCTTTCAGTGAGCCCATAGGTTTTGACAAGATAAATTTTTATTTAGGTCTTTGCCCAGCTACAATCAGAAACAGGAGACCCACTTTCCAAAGCTGGGCTGATAGATGGATTAATCAAAGCGCTCCCCATCCTGCTTTCCTTCCAGCAACCACAGGGACCAACAGAGGGAGTCTCTCCTTAATTAAAGAAACTCAGCAACAAGGTGATTTATCCACGATGAATCTTGCAGGCCTTTTCATTGTGTGGTCACTGTTGGCCACTGTTCGAAATTTACCAATATAAATAAAGCCTCTCCATGACTAAACAAAGTTAAAGTAGCAATAAATCGAGCCTGCCATGTAGTCTGGGCTAGCTCTGAAGCCAACATAAATACCAGAGTGCCTTAGCTGTTACACGCTTGACACGATGACATCATGCACTCCCAAACAGAACAGCCCAACCCAAGCGAAGTCTAAAGCTGAATACTATTCTCCTAAATGTATCAAACTGCAATGGTCCAGACTCGGCCGTGGCTAAGTGTACCACTTCTGGCTTCTTTGCCCTCCGCTGTCGAGCGATTGCATTAAAAAATAATCTATACACTGATCTCAATTTTGCTTTTGCTCCATGATTAACTTTTGGCAGGAGTAAATCTCTGTTATTCTCACTCCCCGGGAATGTTTGGAAAGTTACTAAAAACTCGGGATTTATCAGCTTCAGGTCCAGTGCTGCGCTGCAGCGGGAGACCAGCCCACTGGCTAACGCGCAGACCCTGAGTTTTCGTAAGGGGGCGAAGCTCTGCTTGCTGCAAAAACGCTCAACGCTGGCTTCTCTCCCGAGAGACTTGGCTTTGCCCAGATCTAGCAACAGACTGTAATAAAATTCCTACATGAAACCAGAAAGTCAGCTAAGAGGGCTAAACTCCCCCACAACCCCATTACTGATAGGAGATGAAAGGGGGGGAAGAAACCTTTCAGAAATGCACAGTCCAGACACGGAATTAAAAACGGAGAAAATCTAATAACTAATTGGTGAAACCATAAAAGCTGCCATAAAAGACATTCTCCTTAAACTACTTTACACAGGGCTGTATAATTTTATGTCACTTTTTATTTATGTTGCCGTAATGAAAACTGTGCCGGGAGCCGAGGAGCCTTGGAAGAAAGGAATACAACGATTTTTAAAACGGGGTAGAGGCAAGTCCATCTCTAGAGCTTCAAACAGGATTCCTTTTGAAACATAGAGGGGTCAAGGAGGGGAACCTATTTACTCTTAAAAACCTCTAAGCAAAAATAATTTTTGCAATGAGCATCTTTCTTCCACCACTATCCTCTCTGCCCCCAAGGCCTTAATCATGTAACACCTTATTAAGTGGGTTCTAACACCACTACGGAAACCCTGGTGGCCTAGTGGTTGACAGCTAGGCTGCTAACCAAAAGGTCGACAGTTCAAATCCACCAGGTGCTCCTTGGATACTCTATGGGCAGCTCTACTCTGTCCTGTAGGGTCCCTAAGAGTCAGAATTGACTCCATGGCAACGGATTTGGTTTGGTTTTCTGATTTAGAGTCACTATGAGTCAGAATGGACTCAACAGCAATGGGTTTGGGGGTTTTGGAGTGTTCCGCACAACTAGGTAGTGAGTTGGATAGATAGACTCTGGCAGTTTGGTTAATCCTCTGAAAGCTGGTTTTTTTTGTGTGGAATGTATATGGGAGCCCAGTTTGAGCTTCTAGAGGGATCTGTATAAAAATGAATCCCATCTTAACCAGATTTTGATGAATTTGCAAAACTGCATAGGGCTTTACAATGCTATATTCAAAGTATTCTAGAAAGGCCCTGCTTCTTATTACCCACAAGATCAGACAAGCCCTTTACCCCTTTCCATTTGCACGTGACGATTCAGAGACTGTTGCACCACCAGGAAAAGAGGAATAAGTTGCCATGTAGAAAACCTTGGGTAAATTATTAGCAAGAGAAATTAAAAGCTGTGTATTTCAAGTGGAGGAGACACAGGGAACTCTTGGGGCGCTGATGATGTTGTTTCTGGACACGAGGGTGTGTTCAGTTGGCGAAAATTTGCTGTACACTTTGGTGCTGTTTTCTCTAGGTATGTCATACTTCGATAAATTTTTTAATAGCATATGTTCACATGAGCATCTTAAAAGAGATGCAAAGAGTGGGTAATGTACATGCAAAAAACAGAAGCATTATAAAATTGTCCTAGGGAAAATGGAGATCATCCCTTAATAGGCAGGGGCCCTCTGAACCCTGGCTAATTTTCAAAGCAAGATTGAGGCTGTTTTTAGAAACAATTTGCCTTCTATTAACAATGAAATCCAATTCTGCCTCGAATATTAGAAAGTGAAACATATACAATTTAGAGGGACTGTTGAAGTATCAAACAGATAGGGCCTTATTTAGGTAGACCCAACAGTCAAGGCCACTTTACACCATTACGGACCAGACTAAACAAACCTGACCCATGCGGTGACCTTCCAAGGATCCCAAAAGATCGGAAACTCCGAAATGGCAGCCCTGACCAGACTTTATGGCCTGGTAATGGCATGCAAACGACACTCCATCTCTGTCACACGGCCAAAGGTTGGTGTTGTATATGAGAGCAATTTCCTCAAGAATTCAGAGGAAAATGTGATACTTTGCCTTTTATGTATGGGGTTCACAACATCAAGTGCATTTACTAGCTAGAGACACCCAAACCTCCTGATGAATGCCCAGTCGAGTCAGGCTGCCAGGCAGCGGGTGGTTTCCTGACCTCTTCCCAATCGTTGGCAGTGACATGGGTGTCAGATAGAGAAGGAGGGGGGAGCCCACTCACCCAGGACAGGAAAGGCCTCATTTGCAAGATATTTTAAAGGCTGAAACCGTATCTAGAAAAACATTATCGAGATTCAGAGTCACTCTTCACTGGAAAGCAGGTTTTCACTCACACCCTCTCTATATGGTCCCCCTGCTGTCCTCTACACAAGGGATTTTTGCTTGGGATTGGCTCCTTGCAAGAAGTCCGGCCTGTGCCTGTTATTCAATCTTGTTCACCTGGGAGATGTTGGCAGTGGGCGGCCATGAGTCCTGCTTAGTCAAGGGCCTGTTTTCACAAGTTCCTGTTACAGGACTGTAAGTACCACACAGGATGAATCAGAGCCATCTTGTAGAGAATTTGTCACTCCAAACAGCCCTCAACAAGAAGTTGGTTGGGAAAGAGGATATGTTTGCTGAGAGAGAAAGGAAAGAGAGGAGAAGAGGAAAGGGGAGGGGAGAAGACAGAAGGAAAAGGAAGGAAAAAGAGAAGCTATGACCATATGCTCTGATGAGAAGAATAAGCTTTGGAGATGACTTTAGATTCAAAGATCACCACAACTCATCCAGAAAATTTTACTTACTTTTTTTCTCTCACAAAACAAGTCAGGGTCCTGACTCCTCATTACACCCTATGGCTGCTTCCCAGAGGCCTCTTGGACCACGGACAAGCCAAGATGTCCCTGCCCCCAGACTCCCAGGACATCTTGTCACCAACCCATACAAACATCGTTCACTTTCTGGACCACTGTAAAGTATCCCAGGCCCATGGTCCTATTCAAGAGCAAACTGTATCTGTGGATCCTAAGGAAAGGATATAAGCACCATGTTGTTGTTGTTGTTAGGTGCCATCGAGTCAGCTCCAACTCATGGTGGCCTTATGTATAACAGAAAGAAGCGTTGCCCAGTCCTGCACCATTTTCGTGACCATTGGTATGACTGAGTCCATTATTGTGTCAATCCATCTCATTGAAGGTTTCCCATGTTTTCGTTGATCTTCTACTTTACCAACCATGGTGTCCTTTTCTAGCGATTGATCTTGCCTTTAAGCAAGATGAAGTTTCACCATCCTAGCTTCCAAGGAACATTCCGGTTGTATTTCTTCTAAGGCTGATTTGTTCATTCTTTTGGCAGCCAATGGTATATTCAATATCCTTCACCAACAACCACAGTTTGAGCACATCAATTCTTCTGTCTTCCTTTTTTGATTATCCATCTTTTGCACGCATATAAGGTGATTGAGAAGACCGTGGCTGGGGGCAGGTATACCTTAGTCTTTTTAAAAATCCTCTTTCGTGGGCTTCTTCAATCAAGTAGACATGTGAGACTATCTGGGAAGCTGCTGTCTGGAGGGGAGATGTGAAGGCCAAAGGGGACAGAAGCTGGCTGAATGGACACAGAAACACAGGGTGGAGAGAAGGAATGTGCTGTCTTATTGGGGGGAGCAACCAGAAATATATATATAAAAAAAAATGTGTATATAAGGTTTTGTATGAGAGACTGACTTGATTCGTAAGCTTTCACTTAAAGCACAATAAAAATAAAAAAATCCTCTTGTTGTTGTTGTTGGGTTCCAACTCACAGCAAACCTACACACAACAGGATGAAACACTGCCCTGTCCTGCGCCATACTCACAATTGTTGTTATGCCTGAGCCAATTGTTTTAGCCTCTGTGTCAATCCATCTTGCTGAGAACCTTTCTCTTTTTCACTAACTCCTTACTTTACCAAGCATGATGTCCTTCTCCAGGGACTGGTCCCTCCTGAGAACATGTCCAAAGTACTTAAGACGAAGTCTTGCCATCCTTGCTTCTAAGGAACATTTTGGCTGTACTTCTTCCAAGACAGATTTGTTCATTCTTCTGGCAGTCCATGGTGTATTCAACATCCTTTACCAACACCGTAATTGGCATCAGTTTTTCTTCAGTTTTCCTTATTCATTGTCCAGCTTTCACATGCATAGGAGGTGATTGAAAATACCACAGCTTCGGTCAGGTGCACCTTAGTCCTTCAAAACCCAGAATTTAGCTGTCAACCATCATTTTTTGCAGATGACGCCTGGCCCCACTTAAGTTTACTGGAGGCATCCTCCAGCCTATACCATAACACGTTTCTATCATTCGATTCAAGGGGCCCTTATTCTCAGGTGGATCGGGAGCCTTGCACTAGAGGGAGGTGGTAAATTTGTAATATTTGTGTCTGGAAACATGTGTGTTTTGACTTTTTCTTCCTTAAAGCCACAATCCTGCTTTCAACAGATAAAAGGTGAGAAAATACAGCTTCCAGGTGAAGCATAGACACAGTCTGGCAATAAAGAGAAGCCAGCCAGCAGAATCTCTGCGGAGACAAAGACATCCTCCCCGCCCTGGAAGAGAGGACAAGCTAGTTCTATTCAGCCCAGGCACTAAGTAAATAGTCTAGGCCTCAAAGTAACCAAGGCCTTCCGTGGGGAGCAACTTTTAGGGACCAAGGATTCATTCATCCTCCAATACAGAAGAGGAAATTACTTCTTTCTAGCACTAATAGAAGTTTCTGGGTGGTACAAACAGTTAACATGCTCAGCTGCTAACCAAAATGTTGGAGGGTTGAGTCGACCTACAGGTGCCTCAGAAGAAAAGCCTGGTGATCTAATTCCAAAAAATCAGCCATTGAAAACCCTATGGAGTACAGTTCTACTCTGACACACATGGGGTCCCCAGGAGTGGCGGTGGTGGAGGAGGAAGCATTAATAGGCCTGAGCAGTTACCTGCTCCAGTTTCTGTGTATGTTCAACCAGAAACCAAACACCAGGCTGAGAGGCCCAGCAACCAGCACAGCGGCTCCAGCCTGCAACAGCAACAGTACCCTTTCATCTCTGTGAGGGTCACTTCCTGCGTGAACCCTGGCCCCACATAAGTTTAAACGAGGCGTTCCTTCCAGCCTGTCCCACAGCACATTTCCACCATGAGATTCAAGGGGCCTATTTCCCCCTCCTCCTTCTTCCTCCGCCCTTTAATCCCTCCTGGGGAATTCAGTTATGCATATTGCATGAAATGAGGACCACAGGCTGGGCCTCTACAAGCTGCTAATTGAAAACCTTGTCAGAAGTGGGAGGAAGAGGCAGAGGGGGAAAAACAACAACCCTTGACAGGACCCCCTCTCAGGTTGTGAACAGCAATGTGCACTCCCAGAAGGGCAGTCCTGGCTCTACCTCAGCCAAATACAAGTCCTTCCTCACTGCTGAGAGAATTTGAGGACTGAGTCTCCAGGAGACAGCACCTGTGTAATCAAAAAGGGTCCAAGGATGCAGCTAATGGGCTTCCAGACCCCTGGCCAACTCTGGGGTTCACTTGTTCTATGAAGGTGGAGTACCTGCATCCTCTGGAGCCAGGCTGCCTGGGCCAAGGTCTGGCCCTCCACTCTCAGCTGTGTGACTTTGGGCAAGTGATTCAACCTCCTTGGGCCTCAGTTTCCTTTGCAGTAAATTGGGGATAAGAATTGTACTTTATAGGGTTGTTGTGAGGATTATATGGGATAATACAGCTAAGCATTTAGCACAATGCCTTACACAGTAAGTGATGTTGTAGTTGGTTGCAGTCGATTTTGGCTAATGGAGACCCCATGTGTGCAGAGTAGAACTGTTCCATAGGGTTATGGAGGCTGTGACTTTCAGAAGCTGATCACCAAGCCTATCTTTCAAGGTGCCTCTGGGTGGGTTCCAACCCCCATCTTTTTGGCTAGTAGTCAAGTGTTTAACCATTTGCAACACCGGGGTCCTCCTCAGTAAGTGGTAACAGTTAATATTTTGCTGTTGGTTATAACAATGAGAATCCACCTCTGCCAGACTGGTGAGTGGCTGAAGACAGAGGGCGAAATTGAGACCAGGATTCAACCCCCATTTCATAAGTAAATCTGGGATGAGTTATACGGAAGCCTTCGAATAAAAACGGACCAGAATGTATGCGTGTGTTGAGGTGGGGAGAGACGTTAGACATGTTTTTCTAACACTACATCCATAGACAGTTCAGATTCAAATGTTGAACCCCCTTCTCTGTTCAGAACAGAAGTTCCCAGCCCATCATTCCTTGCCCAGCGTAGGTGGGAATGTGTCTGAAGCAATAAATGGAAACACTTTAATGCCTCCTTGCACAGAGCTCCGGCTGAGATGTTAACATCCAGGTTAGGAATGTAAAAAGCGAGCTAGATGAAGGCACGGTGATTACAATGGTGGGGACTTTATCAGAGGACCTCCAAAATCACTTGCAATTATGTGGTATGAAACGCCTACATTATGAAAACTGCCATGATTTTGTGTCTACTGATGAGGATAATGACTAATATATTCTGTCAACAGACGTGACAGCTGTCTGTACGGATTTGGAGGCGTATATTTTTAGACGCCGTTACTGTACCTCCAGCTATTTTAACTACTAAATTTTGTTGACACGATGCAATCCAGTAACAAGGAGGCTTATGGGGAAAAGGTTAAAATTCCTATTTCCAGCTGTTTCTCTTCCTTACCTCATTTTTGTCTCATTATTCACTGGGATCCGTAAATCTGCCACTCAGATCACAGACTAAGTGATGTGCGACATGGAAATTGCTAATGTCAGTATGAAACAGAATAAAATTGAACACCGGGTCCACAGCATTTGGCATTCAAAAGCAACGTACCCTGCCTGATCCTCATTCTAACACGTTCTCTCTCAGTGACCAGGACAGCTTCTGTCTGATCAGGGACACGCGCTTCATTTTCTCTGCCCTAGCCCCCCATTTTCCAAAATGGCAGGGGGTGTGAAGGGAAGGGAGGTGAAGGGATTTGCAAGACGGGCTCTAATTTTAAGACAAAAGCCATCCCATTAAATCTTAACAGATGTTACTCAAGTTTAGAAGATTAAGGAAGATTTCAGCATCAAAAATCAAAGAAAATACTCCATGACCTTAAAAAAGGATAAAACACAAAGCTCTAACAAACTCAAAGTCCACTTTGACAGCTGTCTGTGATGGAATTGACGAGGTGCCATTGATGTTTGGATTAAACCATGCCTCTGTGATCAAGTCCTCAAACATGGGATAAAAGACAAATATATTCTTTAATCCTACCCACTAATTTTGTCTAGGCCCTGAAGAGCAATGGGTACAGAACAAATGTTGAAAGTTGCTTCTCTTCTGCTTATCGACAACGCTTTTTTTATTTCATTAATTTGCTGCCTCTCCTCTCAGCGTTTAAACTAACACAAGCAAATCCATACAAGATACTGAACTCTTGGCAAACAGATTGCTGCAACTTCCAAAGTCACTAAAGGTAGAATCAATAGATGATGATTCAGAAAGTGAGGATAATGTTACAGGAAAATGTAATAGAAAAAATAGTTCCTGGCTAATTTCTCATTTTTATTTTTTTATTTTTTTTTTTTCCCTAAACCATAAAATAACATGGAGAATTCCAATTTTCAGCCTGGTGAGTTTTGAAAGAAAAAAATCTTTTTTTTTTTTTTTTCTTTTCCTTCCTTAAAATGGAAAGGGTAAAGAGGCAATTAAGTCATTAATTACTCTCTTTGTCTAAGGCTGTCCAACCCATCAAACTTCGCCTCTTCTGTCTTCATCAAAGGTGGAGCTCACTCTACTTTACAATAAGTACCTCTTAATAAGACAGTCTCATGTTTCAAAAGCTATTCTATGAGGAATTTAGATGAAGATAAATTAAAATAACACTCGGCAGCAGACTACAGAGTTTGACAGCCGCACAGAGCCCACTATCACCCAAGGTCCTCAAGTAAGCAACGAGAGGTTCCCGGAACCAGGACCCAGGAGAGAAACGGTTTGCTGTGGACAAAGGGCAAGAGTCTTGGGGTTTAGTAGAAGGGGAAAGAAGTAACTGGCATTAATGCTAAGATCTGGGGGCTGTGATCCACAGAAGACTGGGAGGGAAACACGCCCTATGCAAAAGGACCTAGTGAAAATGCCAGAATATTCTAAGAAAGTTAACCAGAAAGACAGTGTCGGAGGAGAAGAGTTGATCAGTTTTAGTCCCTCTCTAGTGGGTTGAAATGACTTCAGGGCAATTTGGCAGGAAGTGATCTTTACCTCCAGCCCATCAGCGTGTCTTCAGCCTCCTTCACACCCCCTCTCCTAGATGTACCTCCCAGGCAGTAAAGCAGTGCCCCCGTAAAAAGACCCCTGTGTGCTGCATGTGATAAGGTACACTCCCTTAGGGCGCTTAATGAGCTACCTTGGGAAAAAAAAAAATTCCTTAAAAAAGAAATGACACAAAAAGATGAATATTGTAAGATCTCACTTACATAAAATATCTAGAGTAGCCAAGTGTATACAGACCTAAGTTCATTGGTGGTTACCAGAAGCAGATGGGAGGAAGCGGTGAATGGGGACTCATGACTCAGGGGACACCTTTGGAAACAGATAATGGTGATGGCTGCACAAGTTGATGAACACAATTAACATTGATGAATTGCACCTGTGAATTCGTCAGTGTTGAACTGGCAAATGTTTCGTCACTGATAGAGTTAGCACCATGAACAAAAACAATCCTGCAACCAAAAAGGTGACAAAGTATCACGGTCCTCAGTTTCTTTTTGGTGTTGGGTTTCCTGTTGTTGATCTGGATGGAGTTTTCATTTCACAATTTCCGGCACCAGTTTTCTCCCCGGACTAGGAGAGAAAGCTGCCACATACAAGCCTCATGGACCTACAAGCAAGGAATGGCCAGCAACATGCGTTTTAAAGCTCTTTTCAAAGAGTGGACCATGTTTACAAAGGCATCTCCCTTTTCATACTCATTGCTAGAGCTCCAACCGGGCTCCACTCTCAGGACGACGATGGGAGGACTCAGCAAAGAATGTGCGGACTTCGCCCTCAGATACTCTGCCTACGACAAGCTGGAATTACATAAGTACTGGGATAATAGCAACAGCTTTATTTTTGTGTGTTGCTATGGAATTTTAAAAAACCAAACAAAGAAAACCACTGATCAGTAATTGTGACAAAACTTCTTAGCCACAGCATTGAGAATAGAGCCTAATTATTCTATAAACACACTTTGATTTGTTTACTTCAACGTCAAATTAACTTCAAATGTGTAGCAGCAGACACTGATTTGATGCGGTGCACAAGGCCGCCGCAGACTGCGCGCGCATGGACCTTGCCTAAATCTTCCACTTTTCTAAACAGCTTCATTTGTAGAAGCGCCTCCACAGTACTCTCCACAGACAAAATAAGGGCCCACATATGCATTTTATTGAAAAGGAAATTGTCTCCAAAGTGGGGTGTGTGTGTTTGTCATCCGTGGTTTGGCTCACTCTCCTTTGCCCCTTGACACAGTCGAAACGGGAACATTTTCTTAGGAAAATTAGCGTCTCAGGACCTCAGAGATGCTTAGACATAGAACACGACCCCAGGCAAATTAAAACCTACAAAGAGAAGAAACTCTGTAAATTGCTGGGGAGAATCACTACCCGCTAAGTGAGACAGGAGGACCAACCCACCTCCACAGCAGTCTAGCGGATTCCGACTCATGGAGACGCTATAAAAAAAAAAGAGGACAGAGTAAAACTGCCCCATAGAGTTTCCAAGGAGCGCATGGTGGATTCTAACTGCTGACCATTTGGTTAGCAGCTGTAGCACTTAACTACTACGCCACCAGGGTTTCCGGAGGAGAACCAGGATCGGAGAACTGCACAAACCCAGACAGAGGCTGGCACTAGGCATTCAGCCAACACGTGTTTGCTGAGTGCACATTTTATTCTTGATCCTTTATTTAACCCTTATACAGAGCTTACTTCTCTAAGCAAGATCTATATGTTAGCTACATATTTTAACTACATATTTAACTATATATATAATAGATAATATGCATAAAAAATTTTTTTTAAAAACCACACCCATTGTTGTCGAGTTAATTCCAACTCATAGCAACCCTATAGAACAGAGTAGAACTGCCCCATAGGGTTTCCAGCGAATGGCTTGTGAATTCGAACTGCCGATATTTTGGTTAGCAGCCAAACGCTTAACCACTGCGCTGTCAGGGCTCCGGATAATGTGTATATTATCTATATATTAAGAATATAATAACCTATCTATCCTTCCTAATAACTCTATGTGGTAGGTACTGTTCATATCCCCATTTTACCGAAGAGGAAACTGAGGCACAGAGAGGTTAGTAATTTGCCCTAGGTCCCACAGCTAGTCAGGGATTCAAATCCAGGCACACTGTCTCCCAGTCCTTATATGCTATGCTGGTTCTGCCGACCATGCTCCCGACCTTAAGCTGGGCCCTGGAGTGACAGAACATGATCCTTGTGGTCAAGGCACTTACAGCCTAGAGGACAATTACCACACAGTGCAGCAGGGCAGAGAAAGGGTTAGCACAGGGTGGTGTCCCAGGAGGCTTCAAGATAGAAACCAACCAGTCTCAGAGGGGGCAGGGAGAGAGGGAGGGAGGGGTGGGAAGACTTTCTAGGTCTAGAACAGAGTTTCTCAGCTTCAGTACTGCTAATATTTGGGGCCAGATAATTCTTTGTTGTGGGGCCTGTCCTGAAAATAGGAGAAAATTTAGCAGTGTCTCTGGCCTCTACCCACTAGATGCCAGCAGTGTTCTCCTCCCCCTGACCCCTACCCCACACTGCCTTCCCACAGTGTGATGACCAGAAATGTTTCCAGATAAATCTCCCCTAGGGCGAAGGTGTCCCTGGTTGAGAATCACTAATCTAGAGCAAATACACCTAAACAATGAGTAGTAATTACTAGGGGGGAGAAAAAAAAAAAAAAGCCCAGCCAAACCATTGGCCATAGCCTATGAATCAGTATACAATTGTACATCTGGCCATTTCTCCTTCCAAGCAAAGTGAACAACCAGATGCACTGCTTGAAGTTCTGCCCACTGGGAGAATTTTCATTCACCACTGTCCTTCAGGGAGGTCTCAAAAAGAGGTTGCAGGGCTGCTGCTGTGCACTTCCTAGTTGTACCTGCATATCGTGAACAGCCATCTGTAAACCAGGCACAGGTTTTCTCTTCTTCAGTCAACTGACCATAAGGAACTCCCCATGAAGCCATAGGTGCAGACTGGAAGAAGGAAGGTGAGGCAACAGGGGTGGAGACCGTGGGCATTTGGGCCACTTTCTCATGCAACTTACTTGTGCCTTCAGGTTCTGGTGGGGCCAGATCTCGTATATACCACTTATTTAATGATGGAGTGCTGCTGTGCACGTCCAACTTTATGACTTTGTGGGTCAGACAACACCCAGTTCATGATGGGCAGCTCAGGCCACATAAGTGACTTGGTGGCCGGGGGTTAAGCGTTCAGTCTTTCCTAAGGCCCAGTAACTAGGCAAAAGCTGTTTCTCAAAAGGACAGTAGTTAGCTGGAGAGGATGGCAGGGCTTTGCTCCAGAAACCTAAGGGTCTACACTGTGATTCACCAACAGGGGCCTCCCAAAGACTCCAAACAGCATCTCTATCTGCCACTGACACTTCAAGCACCACTAGATCAGCCAGATCATGCGGCCCAAGTGGCAGAGCGGCTCGCACAGCAGCTTGAGCCTGTTGCAGAGCCTTCTCTTATTCTGGGCCCCACTCAAAACTAGCAGCTTTTCAAGTTGCTTGAAAGATAGACCAGAGTAGCACACCCAAATGGGTGTTCCAGACAGAGGACACAGCACATGCAAAGATCGAGAAAAGAGAGAGAGGTTGGCACTGCCTTTGTGCTGAAAGTAACTCAGTATAAATGGTTCTTAGGATTGGAGATAAGAGATGGGAAAGGTGAGTCTGGAGAGGCAAGCAGGATCATCCTAAAAGACCTCAAACTCTACTTTTGGCGGTTGCACTGCAACCTAAGTGCCACCAGGAGCTATTAAAGGGAAAATGGCATGATCAGACTTGCATTTCAGAACTCTCAGTCTAACTTCCATACAGACCATGAATTAGAGGAAAAACAAGACTGAATACCACCCAAGACACTGCTATGTTAGTGTTCATACTCTCTCTGCATGTTTCCTTTTAAGTATAATCTTAACATTTAAAATTAAGTGTGTCTCCTTCATATGTAAAAAACTCCTGTGTATCAATAAGAAAAATATGTTCGTGCCAATAGCAAAAGGAGGAAAGTTCATGAACAGCATGAACAAGCAATTCACAAAGAGGAAGTGCAAATGTCCAAGCCAAAACTCAAATATACTGCCATCAAGTTAATTACAACTCATAACAACCCTATAGGACAGAGTAGAACTGCCCCATAGGGTTTCCAATGCCATAAATCTTTATGAAAGCAGACTTCCACTGAGCAGCTGGTAGGTGTGAATCATTGACCTTTCAGCACTTAACCACTGCACCACCAGGGTCCCTAAATGTTCAATAGACATGTAAAAAATGTGCTACTTTTCTAATGATCAAAGAAATGCAAATTAAATCATGAGACCCCACTTTCCATCTATTACACTGATAAACAATCTTTAACATTATAATTGCATCTCTTGGTGAAGGGCAGAAAAATGGCATTCTCCTGTACTGTTAGTGGAAATCAATATTGGTGCTACTTCCCTAGAGGGCAATTCAAGAAAATCATCATAAAACTGCATTTTGTAAAGAACGAAATGGCAAACTATTTGTCATAGATTGAAGTGTGTCCCCCCCCCCAAAATATCTGTCAACTTAGCTTGGCCATGAGTCCCAGTATTGTATGATTGTCCACAATTTTATGTGATTTCCCTATGTGTGTAAATCCTATCACTATGATGTAATAAGCCAAGTTCTTCTGAGATATAAAAGAAAGAAGCGAGCAAAGAGACATGGGGACCTCATACCACCAAGAAAATAGTGCCGGGGGCAGAGTGGATCCTCTGGACCTGAGGTTCCTGCGCTGAGATGCTCCCAGACCAACGGAAGACTAATGCATCACAAGGACCTTCCTTCAGAGCCGACAGAAAGAGAAAGCCTTCCCCTGGACCCAGTGCCCTAAATTCGGACTTCTAACCTACTGGACTGTGAGAGAATAAACTTCTCTTTGTTAAGACCATCCACTTGTGGTATTTCTGTTATAGCAGCACCAGATGACTAAAGACACTATTGAAATGACCTAAACATCCAATAAGAGACTGGGTGACCAAACTGTAGCAATTCTGTGTAAGAGACTACTATATATATCCATTAAAAATCATTTTGTGGAAGTATATTTAATGAGATGGAAAATCTTTTATATTAGGCAAAAATAAAAAAATTTAAAAACTGGTGATACCCAGTATTGGTGAGAGACCAGAGAAGTAGACACACAGTACCATATAAGAAGGCTGGCTACAACCCTGGGGTCTCACCATTGTTGGACCCAGATTTTGAGGCTGCGTTGGCTTGCCAGAAAGTTGGGAGTGGAAGGAGGTACCTCAATTTAATCATCAACTTCAGGAGCAATTATCACCAATACTCCCTGAGCTGGCAGCATTTCTCTTGGGGACAGACTTTACAAGCAGCTGTAGAGCAGAGCTACCACTAACAAACACAGTTTCCAGGAACACCGTCCTATAAACACAGGGTTGTTGGAGAGCCTCTCTTAGCTCCTCATTTTGATATTTCCATCTGGGACTTCTGAGCCATCAGACCACTGTGTATTTCAACAGATCTTTAAAAAAAAAAAAAAAAACTGTTTTGGTAGATAGGTCTTTAATTGCTTAGAGAGAAATCAGGACTTTGGGGCAGTTTTTGATGAGGTTTATACACCATAAAGGAACTCTGGTGGAGCCACGGTTAAGCACTTGGCTGCTAACCGAAAGGTCTGCAGATTGACTCTACCCATCAGCTCTGGGAGAAAAGAACTGGCAATCTGCTTCTGCAAAGATTACAGCCTAGGAAACCCTATGGGGTACTTCTACTCTGTCATATAGGGTCACTATGAGTTGAACTGACTTGACAGCACACAACAACAACATATACCCTAACCTCCGGTTCCAGTTGTCATTGACATGATTCTGATTCATGGCAACCCCACGTGTGTCTGAACAGAACTGTGTTCCATAGGGTTTTCAGTGGCTGATTTTTTGCAAGTAGATTGCCAGGCCTTTGTTCCCAGATGCCTCTGTGTGGACTTGAACTTCTAACTTTTCAGTTAGCAGCCAAACCTAGTAACCATTTGCACCACCCAGGGACTCCATACACCCTAAAGAGGGTATTTTAAAAAGCCATTGTTCTGTTGGCCCAAGACAGGAACCATTTCCAAAGGCAACTCATCAGACATGGAAGGGACTGGACAGTGGGTAGGAGAGAGATGCTGATGAAGAGTGAGCTAATTATATCAGGTGGACACTTGACACTGTGTTGGCATCTCCTGTCTGGAGCGGGGATGGGAGGATAGAGAGAGTTGGAAGCTGGCAAAATTGACACAAAAGGAGAGACTGGAAGGGCTGACTCATTAGGGGGAGAGCAAGTGGGAGTATGGAGTAAGGTGTATATAAACTTATACGTGACAGTCTGACTTGATTTGTAAACGTTCACTTGAAGCTCAATAAAAGTAAAAAAAAAAAAAAAAAAGCCCTTGTTAAGTGCCAATAAGTACTAGTAATGTGAATGAGTGAGGTAAAGTCACTAGGGCAGTTTGAACCATATTCGGAACTGGCCTTCTACTGAATCCAAGTGACAGTATAAACCTGTCCTTGCTATGATTTAGGGACTCCAGAACGGCCTCAAAAAATATTGTCTCTTCCTAAAATTCAAAGCCACCTAAATGTGTCACACTTTAACCTGCATTTCTTGGACTTAAATATAAGAGGAAGTACTTCTTTTCCCCAAAAATTATCTCTAAGAAAAGAGAGTCAGAATTAAGTAACTTATCCAAAAATCACAAAGCTGGTGTCACTACCAGTGTTTGAACCCAAATACTGAAATCAAACACCAGGTGAGTTTAGTAGTCTCACGAGTAATATTTGGTTCCTAAAACCAAAAAAACAAACCCATTGCCATAAACTCCAACTCATACAGACCCTATAGGACAGAGTAGAGCTGTCCCATAGAGTTTCCAAGGCTGTAAAACTTTTACGGAAGCAGACTGCCACATCTTTCTCCCACGGAGTGGCTGGTGGGTTTGAACTGCCAACCTTTCAGTTAGTGCTTAACCACTGTACTACCAGGGCTCCTTTTTAGGTTCCTACCTCACCTAAATTTATGGCACTAACTGTACAACTTATTTATCACTCATTATTAAAGGCTCTTGCCCTGTGTCATTTTATTGTTTTGCATGTGTGCCTGACCCTTCTGGCCAATGAGATTTGAAGTCCTTGAAGGGTAAGCAGCCTCTCCTTGGCCCCTCCATGACCCCTCTCTGCTGTACCCTAGTACCTAACACAATGCTTCCAACAAAGTAGACACTAAAAATGCACTTATTGGATAAATAAAATCTAATAAATATTCCTCTGAGGTCTTTAAGGGTCAGACCAAGTGATATTCATCATTGAGTAAATGAATTCATCTTTAGGCAAAGACTGGATAGGAAAAGAGCATTTTAAATCTTTAAAGATGGTAGAGAAATTGAAAGCCCAGTAACAGAGAGGAAACAAAGTTGCTACAATGTAACAAAGTTTTAAAGCCTTATTATGTACAGAGCAAGTACAAATCAAAAAGAAACATATCAAGACTCCAGTAGACAAATAAACAAAGGGCATAAGCAGAAAATTCAAAAAAGAGGGATTATAACTGATTTTTTAAATGTGGGGACTGTGTAGCATTTCCGGTAATCAAATATACACAAATAAAAGCAATAAGGTGTTGTTTTTGCATGTCAAATTAGTCAAAATTTTAAATATTATTTTTAATAATAATACCCAATGTTTCTGAGGATGAAATAAAATATGCTGGTGGCTCTAGGTATTAAGAACCTTATAAACAAACAAGAAGCCCTTGGCTTAATAATTTCTGCCCCTATAAACTTGCGCTGCTAACTAAAAGATTGGCAGTTCAAATCCACCAGCCACTCCTTGGAAACTCCATGGGGCAGTTCTACTCTGTCCTATAGGGTCACTATGAGTTGCAATCAACTGGACAACAACAGGTTTTATAAATCTACAGTAAGGAAATAATCCCAGATACAAAAGAGGAAGTATAGCTAGTAACCAGAAACACAAGCTTTGTAGAGTCAGATGTTTCTCGATTCAAATTCCAGGTCTAAATTTTCTTTGTTAGGTGATTTGGTGTAAGATACTAGCCTCTGTTAGTCTTAATTTTCTCATTTGTACATCGTAAAATAATATCTAATCATAGGGTGATTATCAAGATTAAATGAAGTAATATTTGGAAAACGCTTAGCACAAAGCCAACACATAGAAAGAGTTCCATAAATACTAACCGGTGTTATTATCAGAGACAAGAAAAAAAGAAAAGCTTTATGCACAAGACCCTGGTTATGATATATGCATCAAAACATATTTATTTTCTTTAAAAAAAATGGAAAGAAACTGAGTTTCCATTCGTAGGGCTATAGTTAATTAAACAGCAACGCAGCCATTCAGAGACACCAAACCCATTGCAATCGAGCTGATTCCAACTCATAGTGACCCTACACGACAGAGTAGAACTGCCCCGTACGGTTTCCAAGGAGCAGCTGGTGGATTCGAACTGCCAACTTTTTGATTAGTGACTGTAGGTTCAAAGACACAATAACCTTTAAATTTAGTGATTGTGTTTGGACGGTGGGGCTTTAAAATATATACATTTATGAAAAGTATGTAATAACATGGGAAAAAGTTTGTGTAATCAACATGGCCTGTTTTACAAGCTTGGGATACAAAGTAAGATGACATCTCTTCTGATATCTAAATTAATATGACTCCAAGCCTCCACCTTTCTCTCAAGAGAATCTCTTCGTTCCTCTCGGGGTTACTGCCCCCTATAATAAGCCCAACAACGCCCAAGTGGTCAGCCTGGTTGCTCTCGCCCTAAGGCCAGCCAGGTCAGAGCTCAGGTACCTCTACCTCACCCCACTCAAAGCTGAAGGTTTCCATACTGGGTGCCCAGAACAATGCATCAGGCTCCAAAATTGTTTCAGAAAAAGAAAGAGTGACACAAAAATACTACCCACAGTTCCACCATCCAAAGACAACCGTAATTAACAGTTGGTGTATTTTATTTCAAGATTCCATTCTATGTACAGTCTCTTTTTGCAGAGTAATTATACTGTATACATAGTACCGAACTCATTGCCATCAATTCCGACTTACAGCGACTCTACAGGACAGGGTAGAATTGCCCCATAGGGTCTGCAAGGCTGTGGTCTCTGCAGTATCAGATTATCACATCTCTTCACATGCAACAGGTGGCAGCTTTGAACCACCAACCTTTCAGTTGATAGCTGAGCATTTTAACAACTGCACCATGAGGACCCCTTTTACGTACAGTAGGTACTCACATATATATATATTTATACATTTTTTTTTAATTGTATCTTCCAACTCCAGAAATGAGGGAAAACCCCATCCTGGTAGCAGAATTTGCCGAACCAGCAGTCCTATCCTGAGCCCCTATGGATCTTAAGGATGATTCCCACAAAATCTGTAGCAATCTGCCTCCTGTCAGTCCTAACAAGCCTCACGTGGCAAAATGTGCTAAAGAAGTTACAGAGTCTCTACCCGGTGGCCCTGGATAGATAGCACTGCCGCCGTCTTTACTGCCCCCTTGCACACTGTCTTCACACTGCACACCACCTCTGTTCACAGAATGATAGCTGTCATGTGGGCATCCATTTCATCCATGGCCTCATTGTGTTTTTGTTTTTAATTCATTTTGTTGTTGTTATTGAGAATGTACACAGCAAAACATACACCAATTCAACCATTTCTACATGTCCAATTCAGTGATGTTGATTATATTCTTCAAGTTGTGCGACCATTCTTACCTTCCTTTTCTGAGTTGTTCCTCCCCCATTAACACAAGCTCACTGCTCCCTAAGGTTACTATCTGATCTTTCAAGTACCGGTTGTCAACTCGATCCCACATAGAGCACAATGCTCAAGGCAGACCTTTTTTACTAGTTAAGCTAAACAATTGTTTGCTTTTAAGAAGACTTCAGGGGATATTTTTGGTTTAGGTTCTAAAGATTATCTCAGGGCAATAGTTTCAGGGGTTCGTCCAACCTTCATGGCTCCAGAAAGTCTGGAGTCCGTGAGAATTTGAAATTCCGTTCTGCATTTTCCCACTGTGTTTTTAAAACTAAATATAGGAGGTATGAGATGAAGCTAAGACGACATTGAAGGTGGAATGTTCTTATTGTTGTTTGCTTGAAGGTACTTTATTAGCCTCCCTTGCAAATTAAGAAGGCTGATCACTGAATATTATAAAAATAGAAATATAGTAATCTAGTGAAATGAAGACTACCCTGAGAGAGGGAACTCGGTTACTCCATTGTCCTCTGTTATTATCTTACCGAAGCCAATCTTGTCTTTCACAATTATGAGGTTCTTCCTCATAAACATAGGTGGCATCCAATAGTTAGAGATAGGAGTTGCTGGGTGGTGTAAAGGGCTAATGCACTTGGCTGCTAACTGAAAGGTTGGAAGTTCAAGTCCACCCAGAGGCACCTCAGAAGAAGCTTCTGAAAAATCAGCCACTGAAAACCCCATGGAGCACACTCCTACTCTGACACACATCGGGTCGTCATGGGCTGGAGTCAACTCAACCTCAACCAGTTTTAAAGTCTGTAGATCTCTTGCTGTTTGATTACAACAAATTAAGTCTCAGACCAAATTCTGCCACATATACATTTATCCTTTTAGCAAGCGGGCCCCAAACCAGTCATACAACCTGTCTGTAAGCTTGAAGAAGTACCAGTCTTCAGCCTTTGTGGGAACTTCTGGGTTCACCAAAGGTAAGCACAACAGTCTAGTGGCAGATTTCAGCTGCTTTACAATCAGACTTACAGGACAAGAACCTTCTAGTCGGTGGCAGGGCACAGGACCACTTCAGAACGGAGCCTCAGCACCATCCTGAAAGGCCTAGACCTCGGGACTCGCTAGATTCTCACACCCTGTTTATGCAAAGATGGAGAGCACTGCAATATTTCCAGTCAATCCATAGATCTTGATCAGCATTTTTTTAGCCTGAGAAAAATAAGAAAGCTTCTGGTGCTGGTTAGATACAAAGATAGGTGATGTCCACATCTGGAGTGTGGACTTCTGATTGGAAGCTCTCACAGACTAACTAACCACCCCTGAAGTGTACATCCCCTCTTTTTGTAGCGGCCTGTCCAACTCCTATGGACGCTATAAGACAGAGTAAAACTGCCCCATAGAGTTTCTAAGGAGTGGCTGGTGGATTTGAACTGCAGGCCTTTTGGTTAGCAGCCGTAGTTCTTAACCACTGTGCCACCAGGGTTTCCACACAAATACACATACATCACATATACCAACATGAGTGTGCGTTTGCAAACACACTACAAAAGTGTGTGTGTGTGTATCAGGATGTCTGTGTCAAAGTACTTCAAAGTAAATTACAGGCAACACAATACCCCCATGATGTTAAAAAAAAAAAAAAAGATTTTAAAACTCAAATAAAAGAAAGAGATAGGTAAGAAAAACATAAAGACCTCATTTCATTTTTAAGGATGAGTTTTAAACTCATTTCATTTGAAATAAGCCTGACTACATTAAACACACAAGGGAATAATCCCACTATTAGTATAATCACTTGCATCTGTCAAACGTGCCCTGATGCATAATCTGCTTTCCTTTACTCCAAAGAACCCCAAAGAAACAGAACTGTAGATGAAATTGCAAAGGAAGGAGAAAGAAGATTATTACCCAGTGTTGAATTCTGTCAAAAATAGGTTGATACCTTCAAACAACTCATAGGGCAAGTAATTACAGCCCCAAAGGATGGATGTCTAGGGGAGAAACAAACAAGTTCAAGACAACAGTGAAGAAGGAACAACCACAACTGCCTGGAAAACCAGGGGAAAGAACCCCAGGGGCCACATTTGGGCTGGGTCTTATTGGAGAAGAAGTTTTCCTGGCCAAGACGGGGATATCGGTCGCTGAGCCCCATACCTGTCAAATCAGGAAATAAAGGCACCTGTCTTACAGAGGTCACTACCTCCCATCAGCGTGTGATGCTGTGGGGGCCTGCATGTGCCTGTGATCCTGGCAGCTATGTCACCGGTATTTCAAATACCAGCAGGGTCATCCATGATAGGCAGGTGGCAGCGGAACTTCCAGGCTAGGAAACACTAGGAAGAAAGGCCTGGCAATCGACTTCCAAAAATTAGCCAATGAAAACCTTATGGATTACAACAGAACACTGTCTGACTCACTTGCTTTGAACACGTCATCAGGAGGGATCAGTTGCTGGAAGGGGACTTCACGTTTGGTGAAGCAGAGGGCCAGAGAGGGCAAGGGAGACCCTCGGTGAGATGGATTGGCACAGTGCCCGCAACGATGGACTCAAACGTGCTGGTGATCATGAGGATGACGCAGGAGCAAGCAATGTTTCATTCTGTTGTGCGTAAGGTCACATCGAGTCAGAGTTGACTCAACAGCATCTGTCTGTCTGTCTCTCTGAGGTGTGAGAATTAGAAGACATTGCTATTTAAATCCTGGAACGTAGTGTGCATAAGAAGGAATCTATCTCGTTACATCAGGGAGTTCGCTGCAAAGAGCTCTGGACTAGGAGTGAGAAGCTCTGAAGCCCAACCTTAGCTCTGCCCCCCGGCCAGCTGTGTGACCCAGGGTTAGTCGCCTCCCCTCTCTGCACCTTCATTCCCATGTCTTTAAAATGAAGTCAGCAAAACTCTTTCTCCGCCTTTCATGAGAATTGAGTGAAATCAAAGACTGGAAAGGGCTTTGAAGGGAGCTAAACACTCTGCAAACAGCATCACCTTACCAGTTGCTGCCGAGTCAACTCCAGCTCCTGGCAACCCCATGTGTGTCGGACAGAGTAAAACTGTGCTTGGTAGGGTTTTCAATGGCTGATTTTTCAGAAGTAGATTGCCAGGCCTTTCTTCTGAGGTGCCTCTGGGTGGACTCAAATGTGCAACTCTGCAAATACAAGGCATTATTTTCATCAAAAATAGAAGAAAATTTCCTGAGTCTAAATAAGCTAGAAGGGAAGATTCAGGGGGAGGAGTGAGAAATAATGGAATCAAAAATCTGTTTGGTGGCAGAGAGTAAGGGAGCCTTCCAGGTAGGTCTAGATCAAGTTCCCTTGTTGGGCATAGTGCTCTTGGCTCTTCTAACTGGGCCGTGAAAGAACTAAGCAGGACTAAGCGTGTCTGTGGATTCCAGCGCTGAACGGAGGGTCTCTCTCCATTGAAGCTCCGGCGTGAGGCTCACTCATCTCCCTTTCCTAGATAAAAGCAAGAAAAGCCGGCTCTGGGGCTGCAGTGGCCTCCATTCTCTGCACAGAGCCGAGAGCCCTGATGAGGGCTCTCGGGCTAAGAAGTCACAGGTGATGGCCCCATGCCACTTAGCCCCTTAATCCTTGCTTTAAATCCAATTTAAAAGTCTTCGAAGCAGATCTTTGATGAGAAGGAAAATGTTGTTTAATTGAAAAGGCTGCTCTCAGGAACAGTTGATGTGTCCCCAAGGGGTGGCCATTTCAAAGCATTCCCAGCAATAGGAGAGCATCTTAGTTTTAAGTGTTGGTATCATGAGTCCTGGCTTTGGGCCCTGGCAGGTACCTAGGGCCTGGCTGGCCTTGCAGCTTTTTTAAAATAAATAAGTGCCTGAAAAAAGGAAGCTGAACCAATTCGCAACCATGTCTGAAATGGGTTGCCCTTAACCAGGTCACTGATGGCATATGAGTAACAGACTGGCATTTATTCCCAATAGGAGGCCATTGTTGATTGTTCATTCACGCAACAAGCATTTATTGAGCACCTATTGTATGCTGGGAGCCCTGCTGGTGCAGTGGTTAAGTGCTTGGCTGCTAACCAAAAGGTCTGCAGTTCAAATCCAACAGTCACTCCTTGGAAACCCTATGGTGCAGTTCTACTCTGTCCTATAGGGTCGCTATGAGTCGGAATTGACTCAATGGCAATTGTTTTGAAGTTTTTATTGTTGTTGTTGGTTTATCGTATGCTGGGCACTATGATAGGCACTTAGTCACAGAAGATGGATAAGATGCAGTCTTGGCACTCAGAGTTAAAAACCGATTTAGGGAACCCAGGGATGAACAGAAGATAGCAATGCCCCATTAAGAGGACTTTGAAGACTGTACAGAGGCACCTCTAACCCACTCCTGGGGGTGATCGGGAGGCACAGAGAAGGCTGCCTAGAGCAGTGCTTCTCTGGCTTTACTGTGTACACAAACCACCTGGGGATCCTGTTAAATGCAGCTTCTGACTCAGTGGGTCCAAATTGGGGCCTGAGCGAGATTCTGCATTTCTAAGGAGCTCCCAGGAGAGGCTGAGGGGGCTGCTGGTGGGCAGACCACTCTCTGGGCACACTGATACCTGGGCCGAGTCTTGAAGAATGAGTAGACATTAGCCAGGGTAAGAGAAGTTGGGGAGGAGGGTTTGCCTTCAGGGTCAAGGTACAAAGGTGACAGGTGTGGTGAGCTCAAGGAAGCACCAGGACTTCAGTTTGACTTGGATGGGAAGTGAGAGGGAAGGCTGGAGAAGAGAAGGGCGCAGACACACAGGGCCTTGTATGTCCTGCTGTGGCATTTGGACTTTACTGAAAAGACCGTGGGAGCCATTAAAAGATTATTGAGCTGGAAAGCGATACAGTCACATGCATTTTTAAAAGATTTCTCAGCCAAAAGTATAGGAAATGAGCCGGCAGAGGTTCAGATGGAGGCAGTCAGGAAGCTCTGGCTGTATCACAGAGCCATGAGTGGAGTCAGGAGGTATCAAGAAGGCACCATCTATAGGACTTGGGAAGCCATCCTTTCTTCACAGCTTCAAATGGACTTTCCCAAAAATTAATTAATTTGGTCAATGGCTATTGGGTGCCTCAACTTAGTTGTAAAGCTCATCTTTCTGGCTCTCAAAACATTCCACAACCCAGCTTTACCCCATCTGCTCACTGGGCATCTACTCTAACCCAACATCAACGCCCATCTGCTACCCTCCTGTTCATCTACCTTCCAGGCTCAGCCCCTCCCCCAGTCTCAGGTCCCACTGTTCCAAGCACCTGGAGTGTCCTGCTGGCTCCTCCCCACCTGCCCACGTTCCACTCTAGCTTCCAGCTCCAGGAGTAGATGGCCTTCTGGCCAAGCTTGCCCAGACTACTCCAGCCCCATCGATCTGTGTGATGTACTGTTGGCTTCATTCTGTTTATCCTTCATCCCGGAGGGCCTGGGATGTTTCTTAATGCCAACTTTTATTTCCTCTTGCTTTTAATGACACAGTTCATCCTTGAGAAGTGTACCTATAGCATACATGCATGGATTCAATAAGAACAGTAAAAGGAAGCCTGTGCGTCCTCCTCTTAGGTGAAGAAACAGACATTACCAAGTTATCGACAGAAGTCCTATGTGCCCCTCCCTAGTGGCCTTGTGTTTTGACTGTGGTCTCCCCTAACTACCTGTTGTCGTCAATTCCAACTCATAACAACCCTAAAGGAGAGAACAGAACTGCCTCATAGGGTTTCCAAGGCTGTAAATCCTCAGGGAAGCAGACTGCCACATCTTTCTCCCGTGGAGCCGCTGATGGGTTCAAACCACCAACCTTTCAGCTAGCAGCTGAACACATAACCACTGTGCCACCAGCAGGGGCAGATTATCCAATAGCAGGTCATCTGTAGAGAACAATTTCACCTTTTTTTCATCACATCAAAGATTCTGCTTCCAGATATGGCTGGCATCTCCCTCTCTCATGACCCCACAGCACCTTCCTACAAAATCAAAGCCTCTTTTCAAATTTATAAGCCCTGGCCACTAAGGCTTCTTCTCCCCAAGTCAACTCCAACTCCTAGTGACCCTATAGAACAGAGGAGAACTGCCTCATAGGGTTTCCAAGGCTGTAATCTTCCCGGAAGCCGACTGCCACATCTTTCTCCTGTGGAGCAGCTGGTGGGTTCGAACCACCAACCTTTCAGCTGGCAGTCGAGCGCTTAACCAGGGTGCCTCCAGAACGCCTTCCTCTCCCCTAACTAGATAACCCAAAATAAGACCTGAGAAACGAGAGTGGTCTTCTGCATCTTTGGTTTCTTCCACAGCCTTTGTCATAATGCTTTCCATACTAAAAATCTGAGAATGCAACCAGCCAGCGTGAGTGTACTACTGGGAAAATGGGGCAGAATAGCTTAAAACAGGTCTACACAGAATAACTCAGGGCACAGAGGTACTATCCTCATGGCATTTCGTAGACCGTCCACCACGAGACAGGCCCTCAGTGATATCCATTGGATTGAATTCTGGCTTTACTTCATCTAGTGGATGTAAGGCAGATGCTGGCCTATCTCAGACATAAAACATTGCACTAAGCAAGTGATCTCCAAAGTGGGGCCCAGCCCTCCAAGAAATGTGCATTTAAATCCATTGGGATATAGGAAGAAATACTAGAACTTCTGTTTGTGCTTATTTTTTTCTCATTCTGTTAAAATTCCTAATTTTGTGCATACTTTTTATAGCATATAACATATGTAGTATTTTACATGTATATGTAGTATGTACTACATGGTATAATATACTGCATATTATACTAAAATCCACTGCAGGCAAGTTGATTCCAACTCATAGTGACCCTATAGGACACTCCATAGGGTTTCCAAGGCAGAAAACCTTTATGGAAGCAGACTGCCACATCTTTCTCCCACAGAGCAGCTGGTGGGTTCGAACCACCAACCCATCGGTTAGCAGCCAAGGGCTTAGCCCCTGTGCCACCAGGGTTTCTTTGTAACAGGCTACAGAGTATAATATATGGAATAGGTAACATAGCACATGTACATGGTGTGAAGCCACTCTACTCACACCTAACTGCCTTTCTAGAATGAACGTGAAACAAAATGAAAAACGCGAAGTGAGGTCTCCCCCGTGAGCTTCTAGTACTCAGTCACTCATTCATTCACCCACTGATCCATCCAAAAACAAATGTGTATTGATCTCACGTGTGCTGTGCTCTGTTGCCCAAACGGCATCAAATGGAAGCAGCAAAGCAGGCATCCTTTGGGGGCTGGCTGAGTCCTGTCTGACTGCCCACAGGGCGCAGGCTGCTGGCATATAACAGTGGGTTGCCAGAGTAAGCAAATACACATTCAAGTCCATACCCCCTTAGAAAAGGATGGCCATGAAAGAGGTTAACCAGACTCAGGAGCCTAATCCTGGTCCAGGCACAAATGCTTGTCTGCTCACTCTGAGCTCAGAGCAACTACTATACAGAGCTCTTTTGCTCACACCTGGCCTTCTTCGCCAGCAGAGAAGGGAGCTCCCTTCTCTGCCTTCGAACATTCTCACCTGAATTTTAGCTCTGAGAATTTTTCAGCGCGTTTTCATAATAAAAACAGTGGGAGAACAATACCCAAAATTTGTTAATAAAGAAACACCTGCCCCTCAGAGATGCCTCCCCACCTGCTCCCAGAGGCCTAAAGCTGCTCCGAGAAGAGAAAGCCCTGCAGATGAGGGAAAGGATATGATTTTAAATGCCCTTGCCATAGGGCAAGTTACTGCTGACAAATTTGCGCTAAGTTGTAAATGACTCGATTACACTACTCTCCGGAGAGCTAGTTTTGATAGAAGGAGACATGGAAAAGAAGACACCAGAGATCCAGTTTACGGTACCTACAGGTGAAGTGAGAGGGTCTCGTGGATGGAAAAACAGCTTTGGAGAGAAGAGGCCGGGCCACTGGGCAGGGCCAAGAATGTTGAACATTTCAGTTCAAGGGGTTTTGGACCCAGGATTTGCCCACTGGCCTCAAAAACTTAGTTACTATAGAGAACGTTAAGGTCACCTGGGTGGTGCAAATGGCTAAGCACTTGGATACTAACCAAAAGGTTGGCAGTTCTTGAGCCCACCCAGAGGCACCTCAGAAGAGAGGCCTGGTGATCTGCTTCCAAAAAGTCAGCCACTGAAAAACCCTGTGGAGTACAGTTCTACTCTGGCACACATGGGGGTGCCATGAGTCGGAGTCAGCTCGAAGATAACTGAACGCTGTAAGGAAACACAGCAGCTGCGGCACTTTACAGGAAGACACGGAGATTCCAGAAGGTTAACATGACTCAGGATGGGCAAGACCCTCGGCTCTTGTGCTCCAAGTGTTTATCCAGTGAGCCTTCAGCAAACCTGATGACAGAAGGGAGATAGACAAACAAACCAAGATCAAAACCCGTGATGGCATTCTCTGTCTTGAGAAAACTAGCTCATAATTCCATGTTCTAAATGTTTTTCACCACATCACTGCATTCCCCACTCTGGATTTGTGACATAACATCTTTGGCCCTTCTCGGAGTGTTGTCCATGGTCAGGAGTCAATAGTGGTTATCCCCTTCCATGTCCCACCCCAGATAGGAACCTTGAAACAATACACTGCTGTTTTGCTGGATAAAATAAGACAAAGAAACAACCTCCCCTTATGCTACAGGACTTGGGGCTACATGTCCCATGGCAGTCTGCAGGGGAGATAGACAAGAGCGATATTTAAGCGAACCTTCCTACTTCCCAAGGATGAGAGAATGAAACAGCCAAGTAGTTATACCGACTCTAGGCACAAATACACTTGGCTAAATTCATCCAGAACTCATGGAGAAGTGATCAGTTCAGTTATGTGAGTGGTTAGTAGATTTAATTTCATCTTAAACAATTCTATTTTAAAATGACTGGCATTAAAAGTGTTAAAGAAATCCAAGTTGTGACCTCTATTCTAAATATGTAGAGATTCTATTTTGATACATTAATTTATTAAAATAATGCTATATATACACTTATGTATATCACATATCCATATTTGATGTAGACTTACACACAGTACACTGTGCACTGACAACTAAGCACCTTTAACCTAATTATCACCACATTTCCTACAAAACCTGGGTATGATGTCTATGGCTGTGTTTTTGGTCAAATTCTTGCACCTTCTTAACAGAAATCATGAGTGTCTGTAGGTTATAATCTAGAATTCATATAAAGAATAACACAGACACACACTTGGCATCAGGGTAATGTCCCTCAAAGGAACAGCTACTCTTTAATACTGAGCATTTTAAGACATCCAGAATTACTTTTCCTAAGCAATTATGATTTTACAAAACGTTGTCAAGATCATCGCAAAGTTTTACCACCCAGACGGAGCTAAATGCCTGGAGCTCTCGGCAGTCATTTGTTATTTACTCTGGAGGTAAGTTACTAAGCAAGATTTATTTGGTCAGAACAGAGCCATCCATAAAAGTACCATATATGTTTGACTGCGAGGGTGATTTTTTCCAGCATTCCTCAAGAAAATTTGTTCTCTAAAATCAGAAACATATACACGCATGCGAGCTTCCATCCTTCTGTGAAATAGGGTGCACCACTATGCATTTGATAAGCTAGTTTGGTTTCAAACGTTCTCATCTTAATTTCAGCTCAGAGAAATTTCCAGTATATTTCATAATAAAAACAGTGGGAGAACAATATCAAAATCCGTGTTTAAGAATCAGCTGGGTGTCTGCTTTACCTACACAGTGCCTTTACTTCCCCGGTAGTTGCTTCACGGTACTAGGCTGGCCTAACCCCCATATTCATACCATTTCAAAAAGACTCTGGATTCTTAAGAAAAAGAGAGCACTCAAAATGTCTATTTGCCAACTTCAGTTTACAGAACTGTTAATAAGTTCTGGGGCCCATTACCGGCCTACTCCTGCCCCCTAGTGACCGTTGAGTGTAGTTGCTTGCCAAAGCAAAATTGGGGAACAGGAAAGACGAAAAGTGGCTGCAGCCTTCCTCCCGGCAACTTCAGTAACCTGTTCCCCAAGATACCCACGGCCCTCCAGCTACTGGCTTGTGAGACAAAGAGAAGAGATATGATAAGCTCATTCACGTTAGCGTGGCAGGGACTCAAAACGTGCCTTCTCCCCACACTGTACGCATTTTAACAAAAGCACAGAAGCGAAAAGGCAATGCTGTTTAACCCAAAAGAATAAATCACCAATGGTGGAAATTTAGGCTTAAGGACAAAGTTTGCTTTTTGGTTTTTTGTTTTGTTTTGGTTGTTGTTTTGTTTTGTTTTTTGAGAGTTGCCTTTGAAGAGACGTCCAATCTGCCTTAGTATCTCTGAGAACTCGCTGCCTCTACTATAATCGGGCTGAGGGGGAAAAATCAGCAGAGAACCCAAGCAAATGCTCCTTTTCCCAGATTTCCGGCCTCCATCCTCAGCCGCTCCCCTCCCGGTGCCAAGCTGGAAGGTGCGGCTCTGGGGTGGCCACCGTGTCCAACCGGGCAACTCACCCGGCCGACACGGAGTGGGTGGAAACATGAGCAAGGAATGTTCTGGTCGGACTCCAAGCACCCTCCCACAGCTGCTAACAGGACTCCCTGCTGCAGCTCCTCAGCAGGTCAGGGAGTTTTCAGGCAGGTAGCCAATCCCCAAGACGGCTTTAGACTAGGGGAGGCAGCGTTGAGCAAAGGGAGGTAGACCAGGAGGCAGCATCTGGGACGTTTTACAGAGGCCCCAGGCGAGGTTTCTGAGCTCAGGTTTGAGCTGATCATTAATCAGCCCCCTCCCGTGTTTGAACTTGGTCACTCCCGCCATGAGGAGTAATGCTGCAAGGACACGCCTACGGCCAGTGCCCGAGTCCAATCTAGACAGAACCATGAAGAAAATGGGAAGAATGCACAGAGCGAGGGATACTTCATGTTTCTGGCATAACTTGCTGAGAAGCCATAGGGGCCTGCTGCAGCCTCCAGTCCACCCTCTCCAACTCCCACGGACGAGGAGTACAAGGGGTAGGCTGGTGGTGCATGGCTGGTGGCTGGAAGTCAAAGGTCTGATTTTCCTGCATAGTTTTAACTGGATATAGTAGTGTGATGGAGTCCCTGGGTGGTATAAATTGTTAACCAAAAGGCTGGAGGTTCAAGTCCACCCAGAGGAGCCTTGGAAGAAAGGCCTGGTGATCTACTTCTGAAACACCAGCCCCTGAGAACCCTATGGAGCCCAGTTGTACTTTGACACACATGGGGTGGCCAGGAGTTGGAATCAGTTTGACGGCAACTCATCAGTAGTATGATAAGGATAGAATTTGGTGTCAGACAGACCTGAGTTTGAACCCCAGCTCTGCCGCTGGCTAGCCGTGCAGCACTGGATGGCTTTTACTCTATCCTTCAGCTGTCAGCTCAAAGGTTACGCCCTCAGGAAAGCCCTTCCTGACCCTGCAAACTAGATCAGACCCCTATTTATAAATCTCGTAATCCCCTGTAATTTTTATTCATAGCACGTATCACAATTTTTAATTGTCTGGGATGATTTGTCTAATTTTTTCCCCTACTGCACTCAAGAGGAGCCCTGGTGGTGCAGTGGTTAAGCACTTGGCTGCTAACCTAAAGGTCGACTATTTGAACCCACTAGCAGCTCCCTAGGAGAAAGATAAAACAGTCTGCTTTCGTAAAGACTGCAGCCTTGGAAATCCTATGGGGCAATTCTACTCTCTTCTATAGGACCACTATGAGTCAGAATCGACTCAATGGCAGTGGGTTACTGCACTCTAAGCTCAGAGAGAGTAGCAACCAAGTGTCTTTCATTCATTATCTTATCCCAGCGCCTAGCACCTAGAATATACTCAACCAGATTTAAGGAAAGAGTGAATTACACTAAACATTTATCATCTGTGGAGCCCTGGTGGCACAGTGGTTAAGAGCTTAGCTGCTAACCGAAAGGTTGGCGGTTCGAATCCACCAACCATTCCTTGGGGCAGTTCTCCTCTGTCCTATAGGATCACTGTGAGTCAGAATCAACTCAATGGCAATGGGTTTTTTTGTTTTTGGTTTTTATCATCTATTAGATGGGATGATAGTACCTTCCTTGTAGGTTTGTTGTGATTACAATACATTTGTGAAAATTCCTCCCTGTGTCTGACACACAGTAAATCTTCCAAAGAGGGCAGTTCCCTTTCCACTCTCTCTTTGGGGCTTCACCAAAGATGGACAGTTGTCCCTGACCAGGAGAGATGCTACTGAGCAGTGAAATGAGCCAAAACAGAAAACTGGGGACCAGAGTACTCCACAAATCCCATCCCCAGTCCCTGAGTAATCAAAACTAGTTGGCACATTACACTTAATCGTCTTTCCTCTCGAGATGTCCCTTGATGGCAGGAAAAGTTATCTCCAGCTTGACTTCTCTTTCCATCCCAGATAGAGAGTAGCCAGGGGGACTGTAAATCCATCCCTAACATTTTCAGTTGTTTGAGTTATGTCCCACCAGAATTAACAAGGTGACTTTAAAAACATGAAGGAGAAATAGAGGTTGCACAGCCCAGAGCAGAGTACAGGTGTAAAATGAAACTGAACTTTTAATATGAAGCTTCTCTGAAGGAGAAAGCACTGAGAATATTTTTATAGAATCCTTGCATTATGGGTAATTTTTTTTTTTAATCCAGGGTTCAACTTACATGACACTGATGCATAAGTCTACCACTTAATGACATTTATAACTCTGTAACAATACGTTTTGTATAAATTACTGCTGAGACTTAACATTTCTGATTATGATATATAGAATAAAGTGATGTCATAAAGGCGAAGTTTGTAAGTTACGACCTGTCCCGTTGCTTTAAATAAGAGGATTTCTGGAGACAATTGCCTTGATGAATATAAACTCAAATGAACCTTGAATCTCTTCAATTATTCTTATTTAGAATTCATTTTCCTTTGAACTTTCATTTAACTCAAAGCACAATCGTTCCATTATAAATCAAATGGGAGCTTGTCTTTCCTGCAATAACAAGTATGCTTTAAATAATGAAGCAACACCTATGATCGTAAAAGATAATGTCTCAACGCACCAAAATACAAAAGGTAAAGAGATTTATTATCCTAGTTCAGAGAGGATGAGTTGCATATTTTCGTAGCAACAGATATCCCTATTCCAGACAACACTTTTTGGTTGACTTTTGGAGTGTCTCCTTTTCCAGAAGACTGGGGTGCCTCATCATCAGCGAGAGAAATGGAAAGTTCAACATACATTGCTGTTGGTGGATGACAAGCTTGGCTCTCTCCTTGTTCAGTTTCTCTATTAAGCTAAAAAAAAAAAAAAAAAGCCATTACCATCGAGTTGATTCCAATTCATGGCAACCCCATATGTGACAGGACAGAACCAAGCTCAGTACGGTTTTCTTGGCTATCATCTTTATGGCCCTATGGGGCAGTTCTACCGTATCCTACAGGGTTGCTATGAGTCAGAATCAACCTGACAGCCGTGGGTTTGGTTTGGGGCCCTGGTGGCACAGTGGTGAAGAGTTCAGCTGCTACCCAAAAGGCTGGTGGCTCTATTCTGTTCTATAGGGCGGCTGTGAGTTGGAGTTGGCTCAACAGCAAAGGGTTTAGTTTGGTGTTTTGAGTCTTTGTGGAAACAGATCACCTGGCCTTTCTTCCATAGCACCACTGGGTGTGTTCAAATTGCCCATCTTTAGGTTAATAGTCTAGCGCAAACCGTCTGCGCCACCCAAGAACCTTTCCCTATTAGGCTAGTGGGTATAAAAATACCTCAGCCTCCCTGGGCCTCTTTCCCACCGTGAAAGGTCTGAGCTCAATCATCCTAAATTCATCGCAAGCTCTGAAGATTATAACTTGGTATGACTTTCCTTTTGCGGAGAATAATGGTGAGGAAAAACTAAATTAATGGATGTGAATATACTTTACAAGAGATAAAAGTGCTATCCATGGCGCTTGATGGTTTTCACTCTGCATTTAGTAAATACTTTTACACACCCATTATGTGAACGATATTGTCCAAAAGCATATAGAACAACTCTGCTGCCTCTCCAGGCTATTGCAGGTAAAAACAATGTTATAAATGAGGCTTTTCTAGAGTACCCATAATAAAATATCTTAGACAGGCTCTAAATCCCACATTATAACAGGTCAAGTGACCAAACCACCCCCAAATAAGAGCCGACTTCCTCAACGATGATCCAGCCAGCAGGCAGGACCCTGAAGAACTAAGCAGGTAGGCTGAGCTGTTGGAAAGCTCTCTTGCTTTTATCTCTTTATGCATTCCATCTTCAAAACATTATGACCTGTCTCTCATTCACCCTCCGGTGTGGGATTTACATTTTTAATATTGGCATTTATGACGTGATGCTCTTTGCTGGTTAATTGTTATCAGAGCAAAATGTTTGCCTCTCTCCTGAAATAAATCTGTTCGAAAGCTTCAATCACACTCTTTTGTTCTATCCCTCACTGGAAACGAGCTCTATAAAGCTGCCAGACCACGCAACATAATCTTTCGCCTTTCACGTTTTTAAATCTGGGGGTTTAATACTGTAATGGCTTTGATGTGCTTACTACTCAGCCTATTCCTTAAACCCAGTTCCTCCTCGTCCAACATCCGGCTCTCCCTCAGCCTTGCAGCCTATACCCTCTGAGGCTGAAAGGATTTATTTACCATCCAGAACGTTTCCATAATTTTCGAAACATATGTTTCAAGATTATGTTCCAGTATCTCATACTATGTTCTTTGTCTTGCATCTGTTCCATAAAAACAAACAAACAAACAAAAAACACATAATTATATTCCATTGGCTACAAAGTGTACATTTTCCACAAGGGTTGGTTCTTCCCCAAGCAGTGTAAGAGTCACACAAAAAACCCACCTACACCTCCCCTTCCATGCCATCTAAAATCACATTCTTATGTTAATTAGAGCTAACCACCTATAATAGCAAACTTCTACAGCATAACTCTGTGAAACTTTAATTGACTCCTTTCCAAAGTCATCTCAATTGTACAGGATAATCTCTTTATTGAAAATTAGCTATCGTGGAAAAACCAAAGTCTCATCATAATACTCAACCTTCCATGGACAACAACTCAGTAATCTTTCATCCTCTCAGGGTAAGCCTTGCATTAAATATGTTTTAAAAATCTACTTCTCTCCCTGTAGTATCCTAGTGGAAAGACAATAAGTCAATACACAACAAAAAAGACCCAAAAACACACACACAAAAAAATAAATAAGTAAAAAAGAATCTGCAGTGAAACATAGAGGGAAAAATGGCCAAAATATACTCCTCTTGTATAACTACCCCCATCATACACCAGCTTCCTTCTGCTCGACACTGTTTCATACCATACCTATATCCACACCACACACACCCTCCCGCGTTCAATCCACACCACCTTCACTACACACCACACTGCCCATGACTGCCCCCAACGTGCACAGCAGTGTGAGAAGCATAGTTCCATTCGGACTGTTTTCTCCAACGATAAATAATAGTCTCCATTTCATTACGTTTCAGTGAAGGTATATGTCAATGGGACTTCTGTAGCATCACAATAGTAATCATAGTAAACATAGTTACAGTCCAGTCGGTTCTGACTCCTGGCGACCCCGTGTGTGCCACAGGAGAACTGCACTCCATAGCCTTTTCAATGGCTGATTTCTCAGTAGAGCGCCACACCTTTCTTTCAGGGCCCCTCTGCATAGACTTCAACTTCCAACGTTTTGGTCAGCAGCTAAGCACGTGGTAACTGTTTACACTACTCAGGAACTCCAAACACTCCCGTGGCAAACATTAAATTAGTGGAGGTGGAGTATTTACGGGGAGGCTTTGTGTGTTTCGGGGCTGAGGCCTCAGCTCATGGGACATTGTTGTCTTTGGTTGGTGCACCACTCTTCCCCTGTTCTTACAATTCCCTTTTATCTCCTTTCCCCAGACCAATTTTCCTCCCAGCAATAGACAGCCATTGCAATATGCTTATACACATATGGTCTTTGAATATCGTCTGGTGTGCATATATTTTAATGGATAGAGACAGTGTGATATCATAGATCTCATTCCGTTTCTTTTTGCACCCAGCCCGATGTTTTTAAGATCTACCCATATTGCGGAGCATACTTCTAGTCCTTTTCTCCTAAGCTCTGCACCCACAGTCTGTGTGCCCACTACGTATCCAGCCCCCAAGGATGGACAGCCAGAATGTTCTAACCCCCAGTCCCACAAACAATCCTCATACCTGCCCCTTACAGATCTGTATAGGAAATTCTCTGGTGTGTATGTCCACAAGCATGAAGGCAGAGTCTTGTGGGGTAAAGGTTCTTGATTCAACTAAGTAATGCCAGAGGGCTGTCGAGAGAGGCTGGGCCTATCCAATCCCTCACACGCAGTGCTTGAGGCTTCCTGCCCTGCCAGCTTCCCACCAGCACCGAGCAATATTCAGTCTGCCAATCCGAAAGGTGTCACTTATTCTTATTTTTATTTGAATTTCTCTGATCACTAGTGAATATGAACATCTATTCATAAGCTTTTTATGTAGGTTTCCCTGTAAACTGCCAATTCCTGCCCTTTGCCCACTTTTCAGCAGGGCACCTGTCTTTTTTCTTATTGGTTTGCAATAGTTCTTTGTAAAATCTAAGTATCAGTCCCTTATAGTTTGACACTTTATAAACATCTTCACCCAAACTGACATCTGTTTGTTAACTTTATCAAGTTGGGCAAAGTTGTGTAATTTTGTATTTAATCAAATTCATCAAATTTTTATTTATGGTTTGTACACTTGGGTTTTACTCAAGAAGTCCTCCCCCCTCCCCAGCCCCATGGTACAGATATTCTTCTATATAATTTTACCTTGAACATTTGCAGTCAACATACATACATGGTGTTCGAGATTTAACAAACCACGATACAACAAGCAACTGTATAACAAACCACCGTGTAACAAGCAACTGTGTAACAAACCACTGTATAACAAACCACTCCAAAATTTAGTAGCTTAAAACAACAACAGACGCATTTTGCTCCCAAATCTGCAATTTGGGCAGGGATCAGTAGGGGCGGCTCATCTTTGAGTCATGGAGTGTCAGCTGGGATGATTTGACTGGGGCTGACGTATCCACTTTTAAGATGGCTTGCACATCTGGCTGGCAAGTTGACGTGGGCTGTCTTCTGGGAGTTCAGTGAAGGCTGAGGGCCAGGGGCCTTGGCTCCTTTCCACTTAGGCCTCTTGAAAGGCTATTTGGGCTTCACATCATGATGACTGCGTTCCAAAAAAAAAAAAGGCCCAAGCTGTATCTATCACCCGATATGACCTAGCTTCAGAAGTCACTCAGCATTACTGCCACCATAGTCACAACCCGTGGAGATTCAAGGAGAGGGTTACACCCCACTTCTCAGTGATAGAGGGATGTCAAAGTCACATTGTAAGAAACACGTTTGGGAGCAGAGGTAAGGCTGCAGTCATCTTTGTAAATACAATCTGCAACAGGATCCAATTTCTTTAGTAGGTCATCTATCATTTTTCGAATTCCCTTTACGCTCGTGTCCTTTGCCAAGCTCACTACTCTGGTTCACTCTACTGTTTGTCTGGGCTTGCTTTTTTTTGTTGTTCATTTGTTTGTTTTTTCAGCAATAAGGCTAGTCATATGTCTTAATATTTGATATTTTATTTCATGACAGGGCAAGATCCCCCTCTTTGTTCTATCTCAAAGTTGTATTTTAGAATACAACTATTGAGCTCCCCCAAAAAAATCCTACTGGAATTTTCTTGGATGGCCTTGACTCTATTGGTTAATTGGGGAGAATTAACATATTTTTATACTGTCGTATTGTCATCCCATTCAAGTACATAGACATTACTTCAACCATTTATTCAGACCTCCTTTCACAGCTTTTAAGAATTTTAGTATTTCTGCTATAGAGGTCTTAGGTATGTTTATTAATTCCTAAATACTTTATTTTTTTTTTGCTGTTGCCATGAATATTCTGCTTTTTATTACATTTTCTAATGTATTTTTACTGGTGTTGAGAAGTACTATTGCTATACCTAAGCTGATCTTACATATGGCAACCTTGCTTAACTCTGATAGTTGAATCTGTTGTTTTTGCTATGTAGACAATCACATTATCTGCAAACAGTGGCATTTCCATCCCTTCTCCTGTAATCCACACCCCTTCTTTCTTTTTCTTTATTTATACTCTTGGCTAGGAAGCTAGCACTTTGCTAGCAAGAGTGGGTGATAGCGTGATCTTTGCCTTGTTCCTGATCCTAAATGGAATGCATCTTTCTCCACTAAGTATAATTTGTGCTGTAGGTTTTTTCATATAAATAGGTATTGAAACTTTATTAAATGCTTTTTTTCACCTACTAAGGTAATTATATGATTTTTTTCTCCTTTAGTCCATTAATGTGGTGAATTGTATTAACACATTGAACCACCCTGTTATTTCTGAGCAAACCTAAGGACAATATATTAATATATTTTTTGAACTACTAACATTTGATAAGTTACTGCAATATTTTATATCTGTGACAATGAGCAAAAGAGGTCAATAATTTTCTTTTCTTGTAATGTCCTTATCCAATTTTAGAATAAAGATTATATCTAGCTCAAAAATGAAGCAGGCAACTTTTGTTATTTTTCTGTCTGAAAGGTTACTAGAATTTAACTGTAAAACTGTCTGGGCTGGGGGCTTTTTCTTAGAGGAGGTCTCTGATTACTATTTAAGTATTCAGTACTTACACATTTATTTAAGTTTTCTATTTCTTCCTTTACTAAAATGGGCATTTAATAGTGTCCTCTAAATGTTTTCATTTCATATAGGGTTTCCAAATTTCGTTGGGTAAGGCTATACATAAGTTAGTTCTCTTACCACTTTTATATCACTCTATCCCAGTGGCACAGTGGTTAGGAGTTCAGCTGCTAACCAAGGGTCAGCAGTTCGAACCCACCAGCCACTAGAGTGAGCCTCAAAACTGATAGGGATGGGAATGATAGGCAATATGTATGAGTTCCTACGAGAGGCCAGACCTGTTCTAAGCCCTTTGTGTATATTGTCTCATTCAGCTATCACAACAGCATTATTGTATATATTTAATAGAAAAAGACTTAAGGTTCAGAGGAAATTAAATAACTTGGTTAAAATCACAGTTAGTAAATGGAAGCCCTGGGATTTGAACCCAGGCAATGTCATATCAGAACTCAGTTTCTACCACTCTGCATGTTGCCCTCACATTTGGATATTGGATATAAGAGGAGTAAGTCTAGTATTAGCACCAAGCAAGACATTCTCAAAGGAAAAAACCCAACATCTCTTTCCAATGAAAAATGACTCTTTGGCATTTATTATTTAGCAAACATCTCTCCATGACTCCTCACATCCGAGGAACAATGGCCTGGCAGACAGCTTTGCAAGGTTAAGTTTATATTTAAGAAAAGGGCAAGAAACTTCCACCAGGCACCAAGGGAAGGGCCTGCTTAAAACCACAAGTCCTAAAGTCATGTCCATAATAGAAACATTAATTCCCTCTCATCTTCCCCTCTCTGATATGATGACACCATCTCCCTCAAGTCACTGTATAAAACCTATAATTCAAAGAGTGGGGCAAATTGTTCCTTGAGCAGTGGTAATAAGGAGAAGAAAAGGAAATGGTTTTATTTGCTACAGCTGTCTCATCAGTGTGTAGACACTGCCACTAAGAAGTATGTGGGCCTCAGAAGTTTCTGCTGGTAAGATGGCCACTTAAGTATCACCACTTGATCAATAACTAAAAAAATTCCAGATATGGTGAAGAGCTGACTCTTCATCAAATGAATATTTCTCATGTCTTTAATCTTTAGTCCTTTAGTCTCTTCTCCCTGCTGGTCTTGAGTCCTAATCATTGGCAACCCCAGAGCAGCAGCACTTTTGGCGGGGATATTGATTAGGATTCTTTTGGTTGCAAGTAACAGAAACTTGCCCAAGCTAGATTAAGACTCAAATGAGAATGTGTTATTAAGACACAGGGGGATCTCATCACACCCAAAGGCAGAGATGCAGCTGGGCTTGGGGATTGGCTAGAACTGGGTCAGGAGCACTGTAGGGACCGCAGAAACTTTCTTCCCATATGTCTCTTACCTCTGCTTCTCTTTGTGCCTCTGATTTACTCTTCCTTCTTTCTGCAGACAGGCTTCCTCTGTCTCCCTAATACATACATGGAGGAAGGTGACGCCACCAGCCCAACAGATTCAAGAGATAGCCTGAATGAAGGTGGAATTCATTAGCACCAAGTTTAAATTCCTGAGGACCTTGGATTGGCCCAGCTTAGGTCAGGTACCACCATCTGTGGCCAGGGAAACAGTTCCGTGTGGTATCAACTTGATTATTCCCAACGTCTCAACAAGGATGGGCACAGGAATGGGCAAGAAGGAAATTTCTAGAAGAAAGGATAGAGGCTGTTCACCTCAACAAATTCTCTCCACAGAAATGCACGTGGGAGAAGAAGGAATTCTGAGCAGGGGTTTGGAACGTCCCAGCTTCTGTACTGCAACAGTCTGAGAGAAATGGTTTAAGGTGAGAGCAGTGCAGAGGACTCAGTCAGAAATTGGGAGCTCTACTCCCCGCCATATTTCCTCGCAGGCAGAAGACCTGCCATAGCAACCAAGGAGGGGGAAGGGAAGAGGACAACCAAACAGGAAGAGAAAAACAGGACAGAAGGAAAAAAAAAATAACGAGGTGGGGAAGGGGGGGAAGTAAGCTACACTAGTGAATTCAAAACTATTAACACAGGAATATCTAATTATGACAACCAATACTTGTGCAGTTTTGTGCACAGCGCTTACACAGGGACTATCTCCTTGGATCCCTCCAACAACACTGAGAAGTACCTTATCCCAACTTGACAGATGGGGAAGCTGAGAGCCCCAAAGACTGTGAATTCCCCAGTCTTATGAAGTTGGCAAGTGACAGAACTAAGACCCAAAACCCTGGCCTTTCTGGCCCCAACACATCCTTTTTCCCCAAAACCACATGGCTTCCAGAAACAGTTATAGTACTGAATAAATGGGAAACTGACTTCTAATTATTCTTCCCACTGCTGCAAGGCCTCATCTCTCCTGCCAACCCAACCCACGCACAGGAAACAGCACAGCAATGGAAAGTCCCCTTGTTTGCTTCCTAAAGAACATGCTATCATTTATTTGCTGAGAACCCCGGCAGGATCTTTGTGCTGTCATCCCACTCTCATTGTGCTGTCATCATATCATACTGCTCCAGAGACCAAAAAGGGTCAGCGCTGGGAGAAGCTGAGGCTTGTGCACCCTCAACCTCCCCTGGCAGGCACAGGTCTAGGTGCTCTGGTGGAGTCAAAGAAGTTCTCAAGGACCTTACAATCGTGCTGGGACATCATGATCTATCTATCAGCATAATTACAGCCACAGCAACAATGATGGCAGCTAACACCTCCTGAGTGCTGACTGTGCACTGAGCCTCACGAGAGCACTTGGCACACATAATCACAGTTAACCTTCATGATGGTCAAATGAGGTAGGTTCTACTCTTCCATGAAAAACTGAGGCTCAAAGGGTGAACTGCCTTGCTCAAGATCATACATCCAGGAAGGGACAAAGGCAGCCCCCAAACCAGGTCTGTCTGACACCAGTATCTCAGTTTCCTGGAGTTTGTTCCAGTTCTTCTGGAGGCTAAAATCCAAGTCAGGGTCTCAGCCATGTCGATTCCTTCCTTGTTGGTAGCCCCAGGCATTCCTTGGTCCTTGGCTTTCTGTGGCTTACAGTCAATCCTCCTATGGTATCTGTCTTTCCTCGTGTATGTGTGTGCATGTGCACCTGTGTGTTTCTGTATTTAATCTGCTCTTTTTATAACTCAGAAGTGATTAGATTTAGAGCCCACCATACTAGGTATGATCTAATTAACATAACAAAGAAAACCCTATTTTGAAATAGATGCAAGGGCCAGGAATTTAATACATATTCTGGAGGAACTCCATTCAATTCATAACAAGGGCCCAAACTCTGAACAGATATATATATACATATATATATATATGTATATATATATATGTATATATATATATATATATATATATATATAGTTGTTGATGTTATTAGGTGCTGTTGAGTTGATTCTGACTCACAGCATCCCTCTGCACAACAGAAGAAAACACTGCCCAGTCCTGTGCCATCCTCATGCTCATTGTTATGCTTGAGCCCATTGTTGCAGCCACTGTGTCAATCCATTTTGTTGAGGGTCTTCGTCTTTTTCACTGACTCACTACTTTACCAAGCATGATGTCCTTCTCCAGGGACTGGTCCCTCCTGATAACATGTCCAAAGTCTATGAGGCAAAGTCTCGCTATCCTTGCTTCCAAGGCTGTTCTGGCCATACTTCTTTTAAGACAGATTTATTCATCCTTCTGACAGTCCACGGTATATTCAGTATTCTTTTCCAGCACCATAATTGAAAGTCGTGAATTCTTCTTTGGTCTTCCTTATTCACTGCACAGCTTTTGTATGCATACGAGGTGATTTAAAATACCATGGCTTGGGTCAGGTGCACCTTAGTTCTTAACGTGACGTCTTTGCTTTTGAACACTTTAAAGAGGTCTTTTGCAGCACATTTGCCCAATGCAATGTGTCATTTGATTTATATATATATGCGTGTGTATTTATGTATATATATGTATATATCCTTTGTGCTTTTAAATACCCAACCAAAAAAAACCAAACCCATTGCCGTCTAGTTGATTCTGACTCATAGTGACCCTGTAGGACAGAGCAGAACCGCCCCATAATGTTTTCAAGAAGCACCTGGTGGATTTGAACTGCCAACTTTTTGGTTAGCAGCTGAACTCTTAACTACTACGTTACCAGGGTTTCCTTGAATACCCAAGGAAGGATCTAAACCCCAAACAACAGATGCAATTCGTGTCTGCCAATATCTGAAATAGTGAGAAAAAGCTTCAAAGAGGAGGTAAGTCTGATGGAGACCCACACGAAGGCAGAGGACAGACAAGGGACCTGGAGCCACATACAAGACAAATGTTGGGAGCAAATGCGGGAATCAGCCTGATAAGATCCAAGAGCATGGGGTTTATACAGAGAAGGAGACAGGAAAGGTGGAAGTCAATGCCATTGACAGCTGTCCTTCAAGCTAACAAATTTAGCACCAGAAACAGGAAGGCAGGTGGCAAAAGAGAACAAAGAGAAAAGGAGACCACAGCCCCCTGGCTGAGCTAATGTGCCCCATAATCTGATGGGCCAGCCCTCAGCTACCTAGAGCAGACTTTCCACCCCCAGAGTAAACCCGTAAACCGTTGCCATTGAGTTGATTCCGACTCATAGCAGAGTAGCTTCCTCTAAATATTCCCAGTCACCTCCCTCAAAACCAAGCTGATATGTATGCTTGGAGGGCAGAAGTGACCTCCCTGTAAACCAAAAAAAAAAGGCGGGGTGGGGGGTAGGAAAGAGTAAATGCATAGCAGGGGCAGGAACTGGTGTTTGCAGTCAGCTTGGGATCCCCGATGCATCGATCCTCTTGGTTGGGGAAAGGATCCATCCTCCTGGGCCAGGCAGTTCTCAGTCTTATTTGAGTCCAGCCACATCTACACATTAGAAGCTAGTGTGGCGAGCTGCCCACCTATTCAATTTGCTTGGTGTGGACCTCCAAACAGGGTAGGCAGGCTCCCAGGGAGCCCACCAGTGTCCCGTTGTGCTAGGCAGGTACTCTGTCTGTCACAAGCCTGGGGGGTGAAAACGGGCTCTCCAACATTTGTCAGTGCACCCCCGTGTGTACAGAACCTCCGTGAGAGTCCATGCCACCTGTATTCTCCACATCGTCGCCTGTCACCAGGTCACAGTGGCCTCATCTTCCTCCGGCCCTGCAACATCTGAAAAACAAACATTCCACAGCCAAAGAGAACCTGTTTCCCAAAAGTTAAAAATTACTACTGGACAGAGGAAAGGATGCACGTTTAGTCAGTTCCCCTAAGGTTTTGTACATCTCTGATTGTAAGAAGTCCTGGTGCTGTTTTTTTTTTTTTTTTGTGGATCTGTATTTTTTTTTTAATAACTTTTATTAAGCTTCAAGTGAACGTTTACAAATCCAATCAGTCTGTCACATATAAGTTTACATACATCTCACTCCCTACTCCCACTTGCTCTCCCCCTCTTGAGTCAGCCCTTTCAGTCTCTCCTTTCTTGACAATTTTGCCGGCTTCCCTCTCTCTCTATCCTCCCATCCCCCCTCCAGACAAGAGTTGCCAACACAATCTCGAGTGTCCACCTGATATCATTAGCTCACTCTTCATCAGCGTCTCTCTCCCACCCGCTAACCAGTCCCTCCCATTTCTGATGAGTTGTCTTCGGGGATGGTTCCTGTCCTGTGTCAACTGAAGGTCTGGGGAGCATGGCCGCCGGGATTCCCCCAGTCTCAGTCAGACCATTAAGTTTGGTCTTCTTATGAGAATTTGGGGTCTGTATCCCACTGATCTCCTGCTCCCTCAGGGGTCCTCTGCTGTGCTCCCTGTCAGGGCAGTCATCGATTGTGGCCGGGCACCAACTAGTTCTTCTGGTCTCAGGATGATGTAGGTCTCTGGTTCATGTGGCCCTTTCTGTCTCTTGGGCTCTTAGTTGTCGTGTGGCCTTGGTGTTCTTCCTTTTCCTTTGCTCCAGGTGGGTTGAGACCAATTGCTGCATCTTAGATGGCCGCTTGTTAGCATTTAAGACCCCAGACGCCACATTTCAAAGTGGGATGCAGAATGATTTCATAATAGAATTATTTTGCCAATTGACTTAGAAGTCCCCACAAACCATGTTCCCCAGACCCCCGCACTTGCTCCGCTGACCTTTGAAGCATTCATTTTATCCCGGAAACTTCTTTGCTTTTGGTCCAGTCCAATTGAGCTGACCTTCCATGTATTGAGTGTTGTCTTTCCCTTCACCTAAAGCAGTTCTTATCTACTGATTAATCAATAAAAAACCCTCTCCCACCCTCCCTCCCTCCCCCCCTCGTAACCACAAAAGAATGTGTTCTTCTCAGGTTTACTATTTCTCACGATCTTATAATAGTGGTCTTATACAATACTTGTCCTTTTGCCTCTGACTAATTTCGCTCAGCATAATGCCTTCCAGGTTCCTCCATGTTATGAAATGTTTCAGAGATTCGTCACTGTTCTTTATCGATGCGTAGTATTCCATTGTGTGAATATACCACAATTTATTTGCCCATTCATCCGTAGATGGACACCTTGGTTGCTTCCAACTTTTTGCTATTGTAAACAGAGCTGCAATAAACATGGGTGTGCATATATCTGTTTGTATGAAGGCTCTTGTATCTCTAGGGTATATTCCTAGGAGTGGGATTTCTGGGTTGTATGGTAGTTCTATTTCTAATTGTTTAAGATAACGCCAGATGGATTTCCAAAGTGGTTGTACCATTTTACATTCCCACCAGCAGTGTATGAGAGTTCCAATCTCTCCGCAGCCTCTCCAACATTTATTATTTTGTGTTTTTTGAATTAATGCCAGCCTTGCTGGTGTGAGATGGAATCTCATCATAGTTTTAATTTGCATTTCTCTAATGGCTAATGATCGAGAACATTTTCTCATGTATCTGTTGGCTGCCTGAATATCTTCTTTAGTGAAATGTGTGTTCATATCCTTTGCCCACTTCTTGATTGGGTTGTTTGTCTTTTTGTGGTTGAGTTTTGACAGAATCATGTAGATTTTAGAGATCAGGCGCTGGTCGGAGATGTCATAGCTGAAAATTCTTTCCCAGTCTGTAGGTGGTCTTTTTACTCTTTTGGAGAAGTCTTTAGATGAGCATAGGTGTTTGATTTTTAGGAGCTCCCAGTTATCGGGTCCTGGTGCTGTTTTAACTGTTTGATTTTAAGCTGTAAAAAAAAAAAGTACACACATATAATGGTTTTACCATCTACACTATATAAGGCGGCAACCACAAAATTGAAATTCTGTCTTTCAAAGGGTTTTATGTACTCCTCTAACTGAAAACTGCTTTACAATAAAAGGATCCAGTTTTACAAGTGAGCCCGACCCAAAATAGTAACTATGGCCTTAAGGGCTATTATCCCATTGCTATATGAAGGATTAAGGGCATATAAATGCCCATCAACACAACAAAGTATGATAATCTGATTTATAAAGTACCCCTTGCCAGGACCCTTGTGGCACCCTACAATTACACAGCCCCAATTAAAACATCCTAGAAGCCTAATAGACTTGCTCTGAGAGAAATCGCCTTGTAAAACACAACCCACCCCACCAAAAAATCCTGACAGAGGCCGTTCTATGGCAAGGTGGCGGCAGAAAAGGGGTTTTCAGATGGAAGGAGAACATCTCAAGTGTCTGTTTCCCACGCTTCCAACTCCAAGCCTGCCAAAGTACACAGGAGTAAATAATGACCCCACAGCAAAGAGGCCGTCGGGAGGAGTGCGGCCGTCCAGGGTCCATCTCTGGCTTCTGTAGTAAATTTGACATTGGCTTGTTACGAACGAACACTCATGGGTTCTAAGCTCAGGAATCATA